>NC_030678.2:37286271-37892700 GCF_000004195.4 Xenopus tropicalis
TAGCAGTATAACAGACTTACATTATAGCACTAAGAAGGTACGAAAGGTGTAATCAAATGGGGGCTGCTACATGTTTACAAAATGTTATAAACTGCTTTTTTGCCTATACAACCAAAAACGGAGCACTATAGAAGTGAAGGCTAACATTGCACAGGCACTATATGATATAGGCCAGGGAGTGCTAAATAATAACCTAAATGTATATAAATATAGTACCTTCTACCCCCTGGCACACAAAGGAAAGCTGTAGTGAGCAGGTCTTGTATTATATAATCTCTGGGGCTGCCAAAATTCATTATATATGCACAAATATGGTGAAACTGCATTTTACCCCAAGTCGTTTACAAACTGAGTGCTGTGAAACTGAAAGCAACATTTTGCAGGGGCTTAATGATATTTTTACTGGTGCTGCTGATTGCAACCCAAGTATATATACATACTGTAGAACTGTATCTGCCCCAGGGGCACCAAGGAAGTAAAGCAGGGTCGGACTGGGCTGCCGGGACACCGGGAAAAATCCCGGAGGGCCCCGGCCCTAGTGGGCCCCAGCGGCCCAGTCCGACCTTTGCCGGCGCTCCCCGCTACTGACTGTTCCTCCCCGACGCGTTCAATTTATACGCGCTCGGGGAGGACGTCAGGCGGGGGCCCTTCGGGGGGGTTAGGGGGGCCCTTGGGGGGGTTAGGGGACGCGGCTGGGGCACCTGCAGGGCCCCTGGGGCGGGAGCCCCGGTGGGCCCTGCACCCCCCAGTCCGACCCTGAAGTAAAGCATAGTGAACCGGTCTTATATGATTAAAAAAGGGGTAAAATTCATATCTGCAAATATGGCAAAACTCTATCTGCCCCGGATATATATAAATTAGGCTCTGTGGGACCTACCGGGTGCTGTTGCTATGTGATATATTATACACACACACACGTATATATATATATATATATATATATATATATATATATGTGTGTGTATATATATATTCATACATAAATACCGTAAACATCTGTTACATCTGTTCCAAGCTACAATAAGCAGGCTCTGTATTGCATCATTTCCTATTGGTACATCCAAACCTACTAGGCATACTAACAGAGGATTTTACTGTATGTAGGTTCCATCCACAGTGGCAACACTGCCCCCTGAACACCTGGAAAATCAAGGAAAAGCTACATTTTCCCCAAATGGCATATGAGCCAAGCAAACTGCTGTTAAAGTTGAAGCTACTGTGTGCAGACTCCCCATGATACACTCACAGGGGCAACTGTACTGTAATCCCTCTATATACCTATATATAAACACAGTAAAGCTACTTCTGCCTAAGGCACACCAAACAAATGAAAAGGAGTCTATAGTCTCTATAGGATATAACAGGGGCAGCAGGAATGATGTCCCAATACATATATAGCTAGCGTAGAAGCTCTGCACAGACAAATCATACAGAGATTAATTTAGGGACTTAATAAACCCAGTAAAATTTGAGGTCAGAAGCGGGCTGCTTGATCAACTATATCTATGGATATACTATATCATAGGTAGGCATAATAAAGCAAAGTCCAGGCCAGTTACTGTATTTAGGCTTTGCACCTATTCCTGACTGAGTCTCACAGCTCTCTCTGTATACTCCAACTATAACTCTCTCTGTATACTCCAACTATAACTCTCTCTGTATACTCCAACTATAACTCTCTCTGTATACTCCAACTGTAACTCTCTCTGTATACTCCAACTATAACTCTCTCTGTATACTCCAACTATAACTCTCTCTGTATACTCCAACTGTAACTCTCTCTGTATACTCCAACTATAACTCTCTCTGTATACTCCAACTCTCTCTGTATACTCCAACTATAACTCTCTCTGTATACTCCAACTATAACTCTCTCTGTATACTCCAACTGTAACTCTCTCTGTATACTCCAACTGTAACTCTCTCTGTATACTCCAACTATAACTCTCTCTGTATACTCCAACTATAACTCTCTCTGTATACTCCAACTGTAACTCTCTCTGTATACTCCAACTGTAACTCTCTCTGTATACTCCAACTGTAACTCTCTCTGTATACTCCAACTATAACTCTCTCTGTATACTCCAACTATAACTCTCTGTATACTCCAACTATAACTCTCTCTGTATACTCCAACTGTAACTCTCTCTGTATACTCCAACTATAACTCTCTCTGTATACTCCAACTGTAACTCTCTCTGTATACTCCAACTGTAACTCTCTCTGTATACTCCAACTGTAACTCTCTCTGTATACTCCAACTATAACTCTCTCTGTATACTCCAACTATAACTCTCTCTGTATACTCCAACTGTAACTCTCTCTGTATACTCCAACTGTAACTCTCTCTGTATACTCCAACTATAACTCTCTCTGTATACTCCAACTGTAACTCTCTCTGTATACTCCAACTGTAACTCTCTCTGTATACTCCAACTATAACTCTCTCTGTATACTCCAACTATAACTCTCTCTGTATACTCCAACTGTAACTCTCTCTGTATACTCCAACTGTAACTCTCTCTGTATACTCCAACTGTAACTCTCTCTGTATACTCCAACTATAACTCTCTCTGTATACTCCAACTATAACTCTCTCTGTATACTCCAACTGTAACTCTCTCTGTATACTCCAACTATAACTCTCTCTGTATACTCCAACTATAACTCTCTCTGTATACTCCAACTGTAACTCTCTCTGTATACTCCAACTGTAACTCTCTCTGTATACTCCAACTATAACTCTCTCTGTATACTCCAACTATAACTCTCTCTGTATACTCCAACTGTAACTCTCTCTGTATACTCCAACTGTAACTCTCTCTGTATACTCCAACTATAACTCTCTCTGTATACTCCAACTGTAACTCTCTCTGTATACTCCAACTGTAACTCTCTCTGTATACTCCAACTATAACTCTCTCTGTATACTCCAACTATAACTCTCTCTGTATACTCTAGTTACAGCTCTCTATATACTGTAATGAGTTGCAGTAGCAGCAGCTCAGTTTCGCAGCCTGGATTTCTATACAATACAGAGGATACTTTTTGGGCCCAGGCTGATTACCATGCTGCCTGAGTGGCTACAGTGGGATTAATTGCTACAGTGGGATTAATTGCAGCAAAAGACTACAAGCAGCTGCCCAAATAGTTCTACCACTAAAGCCAGCAGTATAGTGAGGGGTTAGTGTGTATATACTGCAGCTAATAACATTATATTACAGAGAGAGCTCTGCCTCATGTTTCTACCTGCTCAGAAGATAAGGAAGTGAGTGCTTTTCTGACATCACATCCCTCTCTTTCTCCGCCCCTCCCCAGGCCAGCCTTCTCCTGCCTTAACTCTTTCCTTCTCACCTAATCACAGTTGCACCTGGTTCTGCCAATCTCTAAACATAAACCAGTGTAATCTGGCTGCTGGTTATTCAGATCCCTTGTCATGCAGCCCCTACGCTTATATCTCCAGGGCTTTCCTTTAATGGAGTGTGCAGTACTTTTGGTGAGATATATATATATATATATATACAGGTATGAGACCCATTATCCAGAATGCTCGGGACCTGGGATTTTCCGGATAAGGGATATTTCCTTAATGTGGATCTCCATAACTTAAGTCTGCTAAAAATAATTTAAATATTAAATAAACCCAATAGGTTTGTTTTGCCTCCAATAAGAATTAATTATATCTTAGTAGGGATCAAGTACAGGTACTGTTTTATTATTACAGAGAAAAAGGGAATCATTTTGAAAAATTAGAATTATTTGCTTATAATGGAGTCTACGAGATGGCCTTTCTATAATTCAGAACTTTCTGGATAACTGGCTTCCGGGATAAGGGATCCCATACCTGTATATATATTAATACAATAATAGTATGTATGTGTCCTAAAACATCTTCAGACAAATATTACTTGATGCTTTGCATTGCATTTGAATAAAAAATTCTAACTTTAGAGAAAAAACTCCATGATGCTATTTTTATCTAGCATACTTAAACCTATATGTAAATGTTGCCTCTAATCTAATTTGAATATATTATATGTTTAATTTGAATATATTATACTATGTAAATCAACGTATTCCAGTAAATTTCTCCTGTCTGCCATTACAAGTTACATAGATGCCCTGAATATTCCATTGTTTAATGAAAAATTGGATATATTCATGATATATTCTCATTAAGTATTCTATTTTGTAGGGCGCTGAAATAGCTTCCCTGTATATAAAAGCATGCAATTATAAAATGAATGTACCTAGTTGCTATTTTTTATTACACTCACTGCAGTTTCAGATATTTCAGCAATGAAATAGGCCATTGTTAAGTGAAAATGGAAAAAGTCACCTGGCACAGAATGCACCAGAATACTTTTCTGATACCTACCATGTTGTACTAGATATTTCACACATTTGTGTGCATTCAGACAGCTTGTATCTCAGCAACATAGCTGATCACAGGATACAGCGTGTTCAGGGATTTTTACATTTACAATGTATCCTTGTGCAGTATAAAGCAGAGTTCATAAAGCTATCTTAGGTGGAAATCCAAAGAGAACTCCAGCTGTGGTTCAAAGTTCTGTTGTTATAATTAATACATAGATCAGCTGTAAAGTATATCAATAAGGTAGGATATTATGAATAGTGCATGTCTGAGGCAAAAACAAAGCAAAGATGCAGGGAATACAGGGTTATGCGAGATAGCTCTTAGTACAAGTTGCCCCAGGGACTGGTCCGATTGCCATCTTGGAGTTAGGAAGGAATTTTTTCCCCTCTGCTGCAAATTAGAGAGGCTTCAGATGGGTTTTTTTGCCTTCCTCTGGATCAACTAGTAGTTAGGCAGGTTATATATAGGCATTAAGGTTGAACTTGATGGACGTATGTCTTTTTTCAACCCAACTTAATATGTAACTATGTAACTATGCTGGAAAAGATATGTATGCTTTAAAATGCTAATTATCAAAGTAGCCACATTTATGATTCATAGAAGATAATAATGTGGAATTCGAGCCACAAAAATGCTAACCTTTGTAGAGGAAAATATATGCATTTATCATAGTGACTTGAGGAGAGTGCTTGATACAGTATGAATGGGTATGCTCACTCAGCTTGTTTCCATCAAGGGTGTCAAGGACCTTGGGTCCAAACAAAAGAAAATGATCCAAAAGATAAAGAAAAAAGTGGAGTCATGGAGCATGGAATTTTACAAGATAAGGCATGATATTACAGGAAAACACATTTTCCACATTGTCTTGATCTAGTCAAGATCTAGCCATCTGTAGAAACAATACAAAATAAACAAAAAACTAGCATTGTTTAATTCAGTGGAAAGTGGGGATTGATATTACCCTTACTTTGTATATTATAACTTTACATACATATAAGTAGGTCCATTTAAAAATATCTGTAGTAATAAGTCAAATCATTTGGGCTTGTGTTTTGTTTTTTTTCTGAATTGAGAAAGCCAGTTGGATGACTGGTGAAACGTCTTGAAAAAAAACAAACAAACAAACAACCATTAAAACAACTATTAATACAGATATACCATGGCCTGGATGAATGAGAATCTTCACAAACATACATTTATTTAAAAACATTTTCCAGATTTTAAACTCTTCCAGCAGGAAAAGAAGGCTCTGATTTCAATGTAATTACAGGCATTTAGAGCTTTTAGGAGCCAGACCATTTGGGCAAGGAAGCGGGGACAACTGGTTTCTGTGATATGTTGATCAAAGAAAGGAGCTGCAGGGGGGACAGTTATGAAAAATAGATTGGTTATAGGAAAGGATCCATATCTTCTCTGATCAAGAAATCACATATTTATGAAGAAATCTCGTGCTTTTAATAGCAAACAGGGCAAGCCTATACCCACCAGTTAGGAAGAATAGTTTCTGCTGTGCTGAAATGTTTATTATCATTCTGGTCACAATATTTTTAAGAAATACAACTCAACCAGAACAATCCCACTTATGCTCCAGTGCTAATAATGTTCCATGAATCCGCATGTTCTATAACTTGGGTGCAAATAATGCCCCGAGTCCTGCACTGGCGTAGAAGCACACAAGGATTCCCAATCCACAAACGCAGCTCTACAAAGGCATCTGTGTATTTTGAAAAATTATCTGTTATAGAGAACAGAGAGATAATCATATTAGGTTTCTATTGCTGTTAATTATAAATGGGGCAGCGCCTGCCCTATAGGGCAGGCAGATTATGGCACACACAGGCAGCAAACAGTGACACAATGCTGGCACTGCTCCTACAGTCTGCACAATAACTATATATGACAAAACTATTTAATTGCAGTACCACCTCAGTATATGTTCTTTTTATAGTGTGCAGGGTTTATTTGTGAGTTTCTACTGCTGAGGTGTGAAGAGGTGAACAATGTGGGTGATTACAGTCTGAGCCTGAGGTGTGAACACTGCAGAGGGTGAACAATGTAGGGATTAAAAAGTGTGAACAAGACAGGGGATTATATGTTTAAATAATACAGGGGGTTTACACCCTGAATCAGAGGTGTGAACCATGCAGGGGGCCAGTACTGATACCATTTAAAGCTTACACAAAGGTAAGCTATCAAAGCAGCCAGACAGGTGGGGCCCACACAGAGGGTGATTGCGGGCCGCCAGTTATACAGCACTGGTGTACAGTATGTACAGTTATGAAGTATAAAGAAGGCTGATGGTAATACATACTTTCAAGCTATTAGTTAACATTCCAAACATGTCTCAATGTTTTCATGCAACCGAGGAAGAACATACGCAAACTCTTTTAAAAATGCAGATGACGCATATTTGTATCATTCTAGAACAATAGACTGGGATTTTTTTCTGCATCAAGATGCAAATACATTAATAACTTCAAATGCCCCATAAATATTGCAATACAGTCAAGTTCTTTCTTAAAAAACACTGCAGTAGTCATTATTTAAATTAAAACATGACTTATACAAATAAAATATAAGGCCATTATATTTTATATTTTCTAGAAATGTTTCTACTTTATCATATTGAATGTGAATTTAGCAAGGAGCGACTTTGAATAATGCTCATCTTAGTCAGTGAGCCGTCACATCATGAATGACTGTTATATAGTAATCTTGTGCTCTTTAATTACTGTGGACAGATGAAAACCAAATGTTAGATATGAATTTATTCAAAGACTATTCAATTTCCTTTGGCTATATCTTGCATTGCCTAGATATATTACGTGCATTCTAAATAAAACTGACTCATTTACATTGCACAAAAAAGCATCTCTGAGGCAAAATGGACGCATCTGCAAAATTCCTAGGGGAAATAATTTCAATGCCATTGTACATTTACTGCAGTGATATTTAAGCAACATGGATATATATACATGGGCGTAAGTCAATATGTATAAGTGCATGGCTCCAGAAATATCAGATTTAATTATGTGTTGAACCCAGTTCAGAATATGTTCAGAATAAATGTATATAGTAACATAATACGATGATAGGGAAGGCTGAAAAAATAGTGTTCAAATCTTTTTTTCCTATTTGTTGGTGAAAAATATTTAGGGCACTACTTAGGGTAAAATGGGATGAAGCGTAGATCAGGGACAATAAGCTATTTAAAGGGGATGTAAAGGCAAACAATATTGCATGTACTGATTGTAAACTAAAAAACTTGTACCATTTCTTTGAAAAAAAACGATTCTGTGCAGCTGAATTCTCTGTTTGTCTCCTCTCTCTCCTAAAGCTGCATACAGGAATCCTTTCCCGACCGGCCGGCCGGCCGGCCAGACTAGTAAGATAACTATCAGCGCTGCTCTGCATTCTAGCGGGCAGGGAAGCAGAGAGGTGAAGTGCAACTGACTTGGTGGGAACCACCACTGCACTTGCAGGCAGACATGAGCCTTCAGATTAAGAAGCCCATTTATAAAACTTCTGATTTTAGTGGTTTTAATGTTGTTTGAAACCACAAATACCAAGTAATATAAAAAACATGCATGAAAAAGAGAGATTTCATATAAGGATATGAAAACCCCATGCTTACAAACAAAGAAACCATGAAAACCTCTAAAACCACAATCAATAAAGACTGTTCCAATTTGCCTAGGACACCTTCCATTGACTTCTACATGACCTTGACAGCTTTTAGTTTTGTATTAGTGTTTTTTGTGGTTTTTACACTTAATAAATTACACATTTTTTCAAAGTTAGGAGCAATTAGTATAATCTACGATTGTTAGCACCAAAAAATATGATTCATGAAAACAAACAACATCTGATTATTAGTAAGTGGGCCCCCAATATATTCTAGTTTCTATACAGTTAGACATCACACCTTTGTGAATAGATTTCCTAAGTTACCAGTATTACCAGTATCAAACACACTAAATTATTTTTTTTTATGGGTACAGACTTTAGGATATCCAAATAAATATCCAAAAATAAAATATGATGCTATCTGGAGCTTTGTATCTAGCAGGGTAACTATAATAATACTCCCTCTTGGGGCTCTTTAATGAGTATATTGTACTTTCAAAAATCTGGGGGCAATTGGCAATGATTTGTGCATGTGTATTTTAGGAAAGTTTAAATACTCTGCATTAGTTTCAGATAAACAATTGCTGGCCTATCACAAAGTTGAAAACAACGTATCATATTGTTTGTGTCATGAAAATCTAATAGTAAGTCCCATAAGCCTCCTTGACTGATATAAAGCAAGGTCATGCACATTTGTGTCCATAATGACACCTGCATTTTGGAAAAATACAATGAATTGTGAGAAAAAACATAGCAATTGTGCTCAAAATTACACTTTACTCACTGCACTTACAGTCCCATAATACTATACAATTATTGGCCCCGGTGTCAAATGATCAGATGAGCATAATGTGACCCACTACCTTGGTGGCCATATTGGGCAAAGGTCTAGTTGTTTAATGACTTCACCAAGTGAGCACATATTATGTGTAATGTAAAAATGTTCTGTATCACTGAAAAAAAACGTTGTACTTGCACCTTTTGTTTCATAATTATTAACTTAATATGCTACCTGTACTATTGCTACCACAGCCCATGAATATAAAGTAATAGTTTAATGGATACTATATTTACTGCATGAACCTTGCTATTAGTATGTATAGACTTGTTAACAGACAGTTGAACAATTACAAGGACTGTTAGAACCACCTCATACTCAGATGTGGCAGTGCAATGTCCTCACACCATATTTACAGTGCTGGACTTAGGTGTCTGGGGCTGTCACCTCAGAAGCCCCCCACCCCAGTTGCAAACTTCCAAACCTACAGGCACATTTTCTCCGCTCCCCACCCATGTGAGTGCACGCTGTACCACATTACATAGTTACATAATTAAGTTGTTTTGTAAAAAAGACCAAAGTCCATCAAGTTCAACCCTTCCAAGTGAACCCAGCACACACAAATCGATACTTACCTATCTATACACTCACATACATAAACCCTATATACCAACATTAATTCTAACTGTAGATATTAGTATCACAATAGCCTTGGATATTCTGCTTGTTCAAGAACTCATCCAGGCCCCTTTTATAGGCAGTAACAGAATCTGCCATCACAACATCACTAGGAAGGGCATTCCCCAACCTCACTGCCCCCCTACCCTGATTCATATGAAAGTTCAATTCCTCTAATCTAAAGGGGGGCCCTCTGGTGTGTTGAGTGTTTTTATGGGAAAAAAAGAACATCCCCTATCTGCTTATAATCCCCTCTAATGTACTTGTACAGAGTAATCATGTCCCCTTGCAGGTGCTTTTTTCCCAAAGAAAACAACCCCAACCTTGATAGTTTGTGATGTTGTGTCACATAGGTCACTTTCTTTAACTTACTTCACATTCTTAGGAGGTGAGAGTTGGGGGCTAAGGGCCGGGGGCCCACTAGGTTTTTTCCCGGTGTCCCACCAGCCCAGTCCAACCCTGTATATTAATGTGTTTCACCCATACCTGATAAATGGACGATAATCCTCCCTCTTTCAATGAAATACCTACCATAATCCTTCTTTTTTAAGACTTTAAGCACTATAAAGCAGGACCCTCTTAACCTCCTTTACTACAGTGCTGTCCAACTTATTACATTTAATGGGCCAATTATATCTCAAGCAGCATGTTGGACGACTGCATTTAATAAAAAAATTTTTTATTTCATATAGTGAAGGACCTAACTGATCACCATTCATTGGTAATTTGTATGTTTGGTGTATATATATCCTTCTATTGTACAGTCCTGTGATATGTGTTGATGTATAAAGAATACATTTTATTATTATTAGTATTATATTAATAATACCCACATGTTTCATTTAATAAGTGGTGTCATTCCCATAGCATTGGCAGTAAGTGGCAGATTAAAGCGGCAGATCTTGCACATTGGTGGGTTTCTTTTGCAAAATTGGAATTGTCGGATTCATAGGGCATGGAACTCTCACCCTTGTTATGAGAGAATGAGCCAAAACTGTATATTGAGCTATTTAAAATGCAGGTTCTGTCAACTCTTTTTGTAAAAAGTCAGTTATAATGTAGATACAAACCCATGCAATATAATATAATGTGAATATGTCTCAAGCTACTGTTGGTAAATTAGTTAAGAAAATGAGAGTTATACGGCTGGATTATTATAAACTTTTGCAGCGCTTGCAGTATATTTAAAACTGATTTGGCGGTTTCCTTCTTTTTCAGCAAAATAACGGAATTTGTCAAAATGATTTTTATGTTATTATATTCATACATCCTCATTATTCAAATGTCACTGAATACACACTCTGACAGTCATATATAAATTTGTATTTTTAAAAGGCAAAAAATAATAATGTGAGAATTCTTTTATGTTTTAGCTTGGGGAGACCTAGGAATTATTATTAAACTAAATAGATCCTATTTAAAGAAAAGCAGGAAAGTTGTCAGATTTTAGTATTATTTCTTCACTTTTTCAAAATGTTGGGCTAGCAATAAAAAGATATACAGCTAGGAAGCAGCATTATGGGTAGAAATATGCCTCTGTATAGTAACCTCAGACAAAATAAAACACAGTTACAGAACCTCAAGGTATAGAGGTAAAGTGTCTCATGCAAATCTATGGGAGACTGTTCTAGGGTCTTTGGCTCTATAATTTTTGGCTACATAAACACGTGGCATTAAAATCACACAAAAGCACCATTTGCCATTACCATTTTTTGATGTTTAATTACCACATGAAAGTCTCATATAAGTACAAATGGTGATCAACATTTTTTGCCAGGCATGGATTTGCAGCAAAATTCCATGTTTCACCATTGACAATTTTGTTTTGTGAAACTGCAACAAAATATAGCTGTGAAAATTCTCAGTGAGAGACTTCAATGTGTTTTGTGAATTTTCCTTAAAGGAGAAGGAGTCATTTTGGCATTATACTGGCAATACATTTGCCACATTAGTGCCACCTAGAACGCTATATTTATTCTGCAGAAAGCATTACCATACCTGTGTAAAGAGCCCTAGAAGCTCCCTCTGTTTGTTTAAGATCGCAGCTGACATTTTAGCTTGGTCTTCATAGCTTTCTGTTGCAGTTCTAGCCATTATAGCTCAGATTACATATTCCTAAGGGGGGGGGGAAGTGAGTTTATGAATTCTTAATGAGGGGGGGAGCAGGTGAGGGGAGAGAGGAGAGAACTGTGCAGACTCTGGCCTCAGTAATGAAGGATTTTTTGAGAGAAAACGTCAGATATCCAAGAACATGCTTACAAAAAAAAGAGACAATAAATCCTGTGTTGCTTTTTATAGAGGACTCAGTGCAGCATTACTGTAAGTGCTTATGGCTGTATTTACATAGACCTTTCTGATAAAGCTTACTTACTAATTCTTCGGAGATGCAAAAAAATAGATTTGCAAAAATCAGAAGGACAGACACCCCGCTGATTACAGTTGTATTCTTTGGCACTCTCAGTTAAGAAGCTAGACATAACATAGTTCTATTCTATTTATAGACTGCCTCTCAGACAACAGAGGGCTTATTTTCAAGCTCAATTGACCACATGAGCAGTTTGCAAAGTGCAATGCAAGCCATGTTTTTTTTTTACCCAAAATGCATTGTTTTCCCCATAATCCTAGTCTGGCCTGACTGGCAATCTGTGGATCCTGGCAAATACTATAGGGACAACTGTAAAATGCCATAGACAGTCACTAATTTTTGGGCTGGTGGGGGGCTGTTTGGGCCTCTGTGTATTTGAAATGCCAGGGTCTAGTTTGATCCTAAATCCAGAATTCACCTTACGCATTTGTAGCATTAAAACAAGCACAGTTGTTTGCTTTGGGTGCAAGTATATATTTTTATGCTCATTCATACACAACTGCACCTTTTTTCCTCACAGACAAAACCAGTATTGTTGGTTGGTTTCCTGCTGCCTTCTGTTACTTGGAGTTTTTGCCTTTACTAACTGGGTATTCTGTAATAACATATATACAATTCCAAGCTTTTGGTATTATTAATATATACAGCGTTTAATAAGGTATTATATTTAAGACATTATAGATGTAACATCTAAAAAAAAAATCTCTAGCTGGAAATTCAAAATCTAATTATTAAAGAGTCTGAGGCTAGGTACAGGGGTCTTGGCGAGGGTTTATTTAATAGATTACTGGATTATTACTGTGTTTGCCATAGTTACAAAAAAATGGGTTTTGCTAATGTGACACCTTTTATTGGCTAAGTTAATTACTGTATGTAAAAACAAGCTTTCATTATGTTTAATATTTAAAACTTTTCATCGAGATTAATATTTGGAGGATATTATAATGATTTGAAACTGGAAAGACGCAGGGTGCAGTTCACATCACAGGATTAGTCTCACATGGTAATGAAATGTCAACTAAAATAAATGAATTATGAATAAGGTAAACATCTACCGATAATCCTGAATACTGGGCACCAAATTTGCTGAATCTCTAGTAGTGATGTAAAATGGCCATATGATAGAACCTGGTTTCCATGTTCAGATACATACACTTCAGAGAATAGATCTTTTTTTTATTTTTTATATCCCTTTTTCTTCTACCTCTTTCCAGCTTTCAAATGCTGACCCCAGTAACCAAAATACTATTATGTTATGGGGCTACAGCTTTATTGTTATTGTTACCTATCTTTTAGACCTTCTACCTTTTAAACCACTTTTATGTGGATGCTATGGTAAATTGGGCCATAATTAGTGATGGGCGAAATGTTTCGCCAGGCATGGATTCGCGGTGAATTTCCACGTTTCGCCATTGGCGGATTGTTTTGCGAAATGGATGAAAAAATTTGCTGCGGGAAAATTCTCCGCACATCCAAAAATTGGCGCGGGCGACGAAATAATAGCCATGCAGCAAAATAATAGCCATGCGGCGAAATAATAGCAGCGGGCGACGAAATAATAGCCATGGGCGACGAAATAATAGCCGCGGGCGACGAAATAATAGCCATGCGACAAAATAATAGCCACGCGACTAAATAATAGCTGTGCATGACGAAATAATAGCCCCGGGTGACAAAAGAATAGCCGTGCGACAAAATAAAAGCTGCGGGCGACAATTTTTTTTGCCGCACGACATTTTCGCCGTTTCACGAATTTTTCGCCGTTTTGCGGATCTTTTGAAAGATTTCCTGTGGTGAGATCTAATCTACACATATACAACTAAAGGCCAGATTTATCAACATTCTGATTTTAGTGGTTAGTGAAACCATAAAAAGGCAGATTGTTTAATACTTAATACGATCTTCCTTTCCTAGACAAACTCCATGTCACTGCTGAATGGGATAGTCCCACCCCCTGCTCCCATCAGAAGGACCCTCCCCAAATCTTTTTGCTAAACTAAGCAATCCTTATGACATATAGGCTTCAGAAATTCCTGCTGTGTGTATCAGAGACAATAATTTTTAGCCTTGATAAAGCATACCTACCGCAGGGAGAACCCTGCCATGTAAAACTCATACATCTCTTTGCTTCATTGATTAAGCACTACCTTGTCCCAAGAGCATTGCATTTGGCTAAATTTGTAATAAGACAATCAGATATAGTTGTATTAGACATGGACTCCTTCCTGCTGTGTCTCATACCACATGGCACTTATTCCCTGTGCATTTATTTATATTTATTGTATTTATTTATTATAACACTTGTCCTCCCTGTGTGTAATTTTGTATTTTGCAAAATTGTACAGCGCTGCGTACCCTTGTGGCGCTTTATAAATAAAGTTATACATACATACAGTACATACATACATATACAACCAAGTCCCTGAATCACAGCAATATGTAGTAAACAGCTTAGATTAGTTGCTGCCTGGAGCAAGCATATATAATAGTATAGCACCCACAAAGCCCAGTGCCCTACATCCATTAGGCTACTGGAATTGGAGCATATTGCCTGCAAGTTCCATAACCTACTGTATATGGCTAGTGGTTTTAGGTGCCAGAGCTCAGTACACTATTGAGCTAATTGCCAAAACATAGCACACTGTGGGTTAGCACAGGAAGACATTGCATGCAGGCCCAGTTACCTATATCGAATAGGGTTACTGGCCTCAGATGAGCAAGCAATTAGGCAGAGCTCATCACACTGCAAGCCAGCATTGGAACACATTACCTGCAAGCCCAGTGATCTATATCTATTAGGGCTACTGGTTTCAGGTGAACATTTATTTAGAGCTCAGCACACTGCAGAACAGAATAGGAACACATACCTTATCTGCTTCTTATTATCAGTACTAACCTATACATTTTATGTATCTAATCACTGGTAAGTCAAAGGACCCGCTTGTACAGGTATGGCATCTAGAAAGCTCTGAATTACGGAAAGCCTGTCCCCCATAGACTCCATTTTAATCAAATAATTCAGATTTTTAAAATTGATTTCCTTTTTCTCTGTAATAATAAAACAGTACCTTGTACATGATCCCAACTAAGATATAATTAATCCTTATTGGAGGCAAAACAATCCTATTGGGTTTAATTAATGTTTGATTGTTTTTTTAGTAGACTTAAGGTATGAAGATCTAAATGACGGAAATACCCCTTATCCAGAAAAGCCCTGGTCCCGAGCATTCTGGATAATGGGTCCTATCCCTGTTACAAATGTCCATTTTACACCTCCCTACTAAAGATCCTGTATGTTTGGTTATTCAGGTTTAATTTATTCTTATCTACATTTTATTCAGCATGTCAGTATAATTAATGGGAAATGCACCTTACAAAAAAACCCAGTGGGCCCTAGTGGACCCTGCGGCGCCATCAGCCCAGCCAGCTCCTCCCTTCAGAACTGTGTGTACCCTGTACATGTAACCAGTAAATGCTATCTGCTGATTGGTTGCTATACGTTACTGCTACTGGGCAACATAGTTCCTTCTATTTCATATGAAGCAGCCAGGGCAAAACGTACATCGGTTACAGTGATGCATGGAAAAGGAGCATTGTAAGTGCAGGGCCCTGTAGTAAAGGATTGGGGCAGGAGTGAGGTGGAAAGGTTGTAAACGGTAATCACTTCCACGGAAGGGAGAATGCTGGCATCTCTAAGTTCATGTGCAGTTTCATGCAGAACAGCGTGACAAGTATACTGCACACTTTGACTTTTTAAGTATAAGTAATGGCCCAAAAACGTTCACAGGAATATTGTTTTTTTGCGGCAAGCATTGCTATACAGTCACACAGTAGGGGTGGAAAGTGTACTCGGTATGAGGAGCATGTTTCCCCACTGATGGTACTGTGGAGTTACAATTACAACAATTGTGATAATACATGACCCAGATCCCATTAAGGGAATTTGAAGATCAAGTGAGGGATCTCTTTCTGTACCGGGCACCCATTGATTTTGTGCACTCCATACTGGACACAATTTAAGGGCAAACCCTAGGGTGTTGTTAACACATGATGTTGTCAGCTTTTATATTTTATTGTAGTGCATATTGTTGTGTGGTATAAAGTGCTGGGAAGCGTATGGCACAAATAAAGGATACTTTCTCTATCTTTCATAAAATTGGTGTGCCCCAAGTCTTTCTAATTTTCTAAGTGTTGTTAGCGTGTTCTGATTATTAAATTCTCACAGGATACAAAGTAAAGATTTCTGCCATGTCTATGTTAAAAAACTATTTTAGATATAATATTTATTTATAGTCACAAATCTTTTGTGATCTGAATAAAAATCTTAGCATGGAGTCCCAAAAGTGCCAGCCCAAGAAGATTATGGTAATAGAGAATATGATTTTCCCTACATGACTATATCACTTGGCTTAAAACCCAACTCCGATGCAGCAAAAATAATTAAGTGTAGCTAGTCTATTCACTGTACTTATCCTTGTCAATCATCATCTATACCTAGCAGTATCTGGCGACATTAGGCAAAAGTACTTTCTGTGATGTGAATACTTGCTTTGCTGAAAGTAATCTGCACTGAGACCATCTAGTCGAAATTTTAGAAGGAGATATGACTGCTACCAGTGGCCTAGATAGTGAAAGCTATTTCTCTCTAAGCCAAATGCAGCCATGCAGATAAAAATATCACATTTTCTACAATATGAATTTGCTCTTTGCTCAGTCTATTGAATCAGACTTGCTAAACAGAAACCACAATATTTCTGTGCTAAATTTGATTCCCACTGAATATTATTAGCTAGTGACTCAGATACGCTTAACTGTTTATCAGAGCGAATTGAAACGTGCACTTACAAGTGAACATAGCACTATCATTCCATTAAATGTTAATAGTTACAACAAGTTTCTAATGGTCTGCAATCAGTTACTTATCTACAAGCAAAAGGATGCAAAGTTGCAAAATATAAATGTTATTGGTTGATTTCTACAAATAGCACAACATTTGACATGCAAGGCTCAGTCACATGTAATTGAGTCATTATGCATGTACAAAAAATACACAATTATTATTTGTTACATACCCAGGGCTGTTTTAATAAATGAGCAAAGGAGGCATTTGCCAGGGCCCGCCAGGATAGAGGGCCCACTAGCACTCCTTTCATCTGGCATACCTTTTGGCAGAAACATCCTGCAGAGATACAGTAGCAGACCCCTCAGTATAATCAACTGGAAGAACTCTATGGTATGGTTATGTATAGTTATGTAACACTTGTTTGGCTTAATAGGGGTATATTACCAGGCTAGTTGGGCACTTAGAGCATGGGTTACATTCAACCCCCTTTCCCAGGAATGGGCCTCCGCTATATGGGAGCTATGTCAGGGCTAGATGACGTAGTTGAACTACAACTCACACTGGTGTTGTGCAATATAGTAAGTGATTGGACGCCAGGAGCTCTTGCAGTTAACTGAATGATACTTTATTCGGACAAGGCACATATAGAATAGTGCATCAGGGTATATACTCACAGTCACAGCAGTATAGAACTTGGTCACAGAAAACACAGCAGAAGTGACATTCAAGGTAACAGTATAGCCCACTTGGAGGATATGCAGAGTATTAGCTGTATGCCAGGAATGGATGCCCTTTACTGGAACGGATCCCCTCCAGCCAACTATGGTTCAGGGTAAGGAACTGCCTGAATCCTGCGTCTTAACTGTGGTCCCTACAGCAAGGCATACAAAGCCTGGGTTAGACTAAACCCTTACAGTCTCCTTTGATGGGGCTAGTGCTGCCCTTACTAAATAAGCTATCTATGCTCACCACTCTTAGAGGGTGCTATTACATATGACTGACTGTGCTGGCTTTATCTCATTCACGGGGCCCTGTCCCCGACTTACAAATCAGCAGTTCTCTTTACTGGGGCCTAATTGCCTCAGGCTCAGTGACATGAAGCCTCAGGACAACATCAGCCAAAGAGGAAGACACTTCCTTGTGCCAGACACTATATAGTCTGCACAAGGGGAGTGGTCAACCTGGGCTAAACCTATAGGGGGTAGCCTAATACTGTAATCTGAGTGTAGAGGGCTCTGCCCTATTACAACACAGATAACAAATAGGTAGGGGATAACACCATAGGGAACTTAACCCTATGGGTCCCTACATTCACCCGGGGGAAGAATCCATTCCGACCCGGCAATGGTAAATAACAATAAGTACACTTTTCAAGCAATAACAGTAGTGCATTGAGTTAGTGCAAAAATACAGTACCCATACATCCGTTTCTGATACCCTCTCCTGAGGAGTATCTGGTACATTGGATATCTGCAAGGAAAAGATTAGGCACATACAGCAACTTGTATTGAATCATATACACTTTGAGTGTCCTATAGGATCACTCCAGTGCAACATGGGAAATGCTCCTGAAGTACAGGTTCCCAGGCACCTTCTTAGCTGTAACAGAATTTTGATTTAAACAAAATATTAACTGTTTCGTTGCTAGTTACGTTACTGTAAACCATATACAATCATGAGTGTCATAATAGATCACTCAGGCACTTTACTTAGAGCAAATCTTGAGTCACCTTCCTGACCACTACAGGGGTGCTCAGGCACACACTTAAGAGATCCTTTATATACCACCTGTAACCTGCAACAGGGGTATAACAGATACACTTACATATGGAAACGATCCTGCCTTCATTCAGGTGTTCCAGGCTCAAGCTTAAAGAGAAAAATGTTAGTGCAAACAATAGTTAACTCATTAGACATTTATGGCCCCACCCAAGCCAACTTTATTAGTCCATTGCTTCCCACCCTAGCCCAGTGTTCATGAATCTCCCGTCATGCACTTCGTAGATGTGGATTAGGCAATGGGTCCTCCCTGTGAGGTTGAGGTAGAAGTTGCAGTGAGGTGGGGGCTCAGCAGTCTTTTTAGAGCCAACTATGTACACAAAGGTTAGTTCTCAGCAGTGCCTCCCTTAGTAGAAGCACATTCCCACCACTGAGGGATAAATGAAGGTAACTGATCTCTGTTTGCTCAATACCGTGAGTCCAGAGTAGGGATTTTATCCCAAAAACAGAAGAAGGAGGGTACTGGCCAGTCGCTCAGTCCCTATACAATGTTCCTACAGTGCCCAGCCGGCGCCACTGTGGAAAATCATCTGGAGGCCCCAAACCTTTTGAGAGTTTCATCCAGAGACAGATAATAGGAGGGGTGAGGCTTGTCGATCCTGCCTCCTCCTGGGAGTTGAGCATTCATGCTGAAGTATTTCTCCTCTTGAAATTTACCGCAGCTTTTTACATAGTGCTTGAGGATGGTCCTCCCAAACCACCACTCGTGCATGGTGTTACCAATAAACTCCACATCTCGGCTCCTCCTTTCGGGGTCGCTGTGGAAAACACCTTCTTTTCCAATGTCAGCTCTCCTTATGATCTCGCCATACAGCCACTCCTGTACTTTCTTTTCGACTTCGTCAAAAACCCACTCTGGGGCATAAGGCATGCAGTATCCCCAGAGGTCCCTCACGCGTGTATTGATCATGCGCTGAACACGGGACACTGACCTCATCTTGGCTGGATCTCCCCGGCCGGGCAAGACCCAGTAGGCCTGATTCAAGCCAGGCACGGCCCCTTTTAGTGGCACAGTGGGTAAAGACAAAACAGGCTCTGCAGGAGGCTGTTCAGGCATCACGGTGGCATAACTAGGAGGTTGTTCACTCCTATCCACCCATATGGTGGTGGTCCCGTCAGTGGCCCATTCTTTGGCCTCCTCTGCGGGCTGTTCTTTTGTTGGAGTGGAGGGCTTGGTTGCTACACTAGGTACACGGCCTCTCCCCCTAGCAACCGACCTACGCTCCCCCATGCTGACTCCACGCGGGCTCTCTTGGACTGTATCCCCAGCCGGGGAAACTGGCCCTACTGCCACACTATGTTTGGAGGAGGTACTGCGCCCCCCTGGTGAGGATGTTGGGGTAAAGGGCTCCGCCTCCGCGGAGAGTTCTGACCGTCCGGACAGCTTTCTTAACCCTTGTACAAAGGGCCCCGGTGTTGGTCTCCCTTTAGGTGGCCTGGATTCTTGGTAGGGACCTATCCAGCAGTCATAGAAACAGTAACTGCAGTGACTTTTGAAGTCTTTGGCCTCCTCAGTGAGGTCTGTGCCACACCGCCCACAATAGGGAACTAATTCCCTCACCCCCATATCGGTGAGCCTTTCACCATAAGTGCCGCCCCATATGTAGCGGGCACCCGTATCTATTACTGGGGGATTTCTGAGGGTAAATCCCTTAGACTTTGGTTCATCCAGGACCTCCCAACCATCCCACCCTTTGTCTGCCATGATGGGAATAGACCGTGGGGTTTAGCAGTTTAAGCACAAGTTCAGTAGTATATCCTGGCTGCAGCCGCAGACTCAGGTAACAACTGGCAAAAATACAACCACCCGCTCCAAAGAGAGCCGCCCCACTATGTGGCTTGGCTGGGCGCGGTGGTACTGACAGTCTCTTTATGCACAAGTTGATGTGCTGGGGTACACCCGTTTGGTCCCTCGCGTCCGCGGAGGGTAGGTACAGTTCCCCCCAAAAAAATGGCACAATTTTTATATGGCTGGCCGCACTGTTTAAGCCGCCCCACTATGTGGCTTGGCGGTGCGGTGTATATATCAGGCCTCCTCCCCGGAGAAATTCTTACCCGCAGCCGCGGTGTATTAACTGGAGGAGTTCCTGTGGCAAAATGCGCAGCCGCGCATATGCTGGTAAGCTGTGGTGATGTGACAGGGTATCCCTTTGCAGCCGCTTGGGGTCTCTGTACACTATCCGGATGCGGAGCTGCTCAGCACACGTCCGCTCACATGAAAGTCTCACCACAAAATGGCGGCGGGTGACGTGTGTCCGGGAGCCGCCCTTGGAGATCTCGCGTCTAGACTATTCTTCACGCGAGACTCCCCCTTCGCGCCAAATACCTCCCGCGTCACTCAGAAAGTGCGCGAAACAGCAGAGGGTGATTGACAGCGCAGGGAAACCAATGGGAAACGGTTAAAGAGCTCCAGAAACCGAACCCACGGCCAATTACAATTTAGATTTTTCAATGCAGGCTAGCCTTTTTGCCTGTCAGTGATTTTTAGAAGCACAATTTACACACAGTGTTTTCCAGCCCCACAATTATGTTGGGCGCCAAAATGTAACACTTGTTTGGCTTAATAGGGGTATATTACCAGGCTAGTTGGGCACTTAGAGCATGGGTTACATTCAACCCCCTTTCCCAGGAATGGGCCTCCGCTATATGGGAGCTATGTCAGGGCTAGATGACGTAGTTGAACTACAACTCACACTGGTGTTGTGCAATATAGTAAGTGATTGGACGCCAGGAGCTCTTGCAGTTAACTGAATGATACTTTATTCGGACAAGGCACATATAGAATAGTGCATCAGGGTATATACTCACAGTCACAGCAGTATAGAACTTGGTCACAGAAAACACAGCAGAAGTGACATTCAAGGTAACAGTATAGCCCACTTGGAGGATATGCAGAGTATTAGCTGTATGCCAGGAATGGATGCCCTTTACTGGAACGGATCCCCTCCAGCCAACTATGGTTCAGGGTAAGGAACTGCCTGAATCCTGCGTCTTAACTGTGGTCCCTACAGCAAGGCATACAAAGCCTGGGTTAGACTAAACCCTTACAGTCTCCTTTGATGGGGCTAGTGCTGCCCTTACTAAATAAGCTATCTATGCTCACCACTCCTAGAGGGTGCTATTACATATGACTGACTGTGCTGGCTTTATCTCATTCACGGGGCCCTGTCCCCGACTTACAAATCAGCAGTTCTCTTTACTGGGGCCTAATTGCCTCAGGCTCAGTGACATGAAGCCTCAGGACAACATCAGCCAAAGAGGAAGACACTTCCTTGTGCCAGACACTATATAGTCTGCACAAGGGGAGTGGTCAACCTGGGCTAAACCTATAGGGGGTAGCCTAATACTGTAATCTGAGTGTAGAGGGCTCTGCCCTATTACAACACAGATAACAAATAGGTAGGGGATAACACCATAGGGAACTTAACCCTATGGGTCCCTACAGTTATTTCCCTGTTTTCTTTTGGCATTTTTCTGTTTGCCAGGACTGTTGGTCCAGGGCAGAACACCTGGAGATCGTGACTACTTCAGTAGGCACAGACCATTGAACCATGAACTTCATGTGCTTCAGGATTTTTCTATAACAAATTTATTGGGGCAATGGGGACCCACCAATAAATTGCCCAGCACATAAACATGAATATAATAATATAATCTTGATTAAGTAGATGTGAGGGACCAACAGCAACAGCACCAGATCACAAAATAAGGACAACACAAGAAAAACCTTTCTACTAATGATGCTAGCTTTTATTAGAAAGAGGGATCCTGCTCAGCCTCACTTAAGCTCTCTAACGTGGCTGCCTGTTAAGCAAAGGATACCAAAATCCTTCTGATAACATTCAAAGCCCTTCACTCCTCTGCTCCTCACTACATTCCTTCACTGGTTTCTCTCCACGTTCCTGGTCGTCTCCTCCACTCCTCTCAGAGCCTCCATCTTTTTACACCATCCACACCCACTGCGCTCTCTCGTCTTAAACCTTTCTATCTCGCTGCTCATTAGCTCTGGAACTCTATCCCTGAATCCCTCCGTAGGGAACACTCACCCACTCTCTTTAAGAAAAAGCTCAGCTGCAACCTTCTGGAGCACTAAAACATTATTTTGCCTAGTCCTGCGCTTAAGGGCAAATGCCCATACCTGATGCACTCTTACCTTCCAACTTGTGCCTGTATATTACCCAACCACTTAGATTGTGAGCTCTACAGGGCAGGGACCTCCTTCCTACTGTGTCTCTACCACATGGAACTTACTCTCTGTGTATTTATACTTATTTATTGTATTTATTATAACACTTGTCCTCCCCGTGTGTAATTGTACAGCGCTGCGTACCCTTGTGGTGCTTTATAAATAAAGTTATACATACATACATACATACATTAGAAAGATCCATTAGGAACATGTATTCCAATAAAAATGTTTATAATAAGTAAATGTTTTCATTTTGTTTTCATTCATTTAAAAAAAGTTGTAGAGTTCTTTCAGTTGATTAATATAAAGAGTCTGCCATTTCACAGGGTGCTTCTATCAAAAGTTATGCTGATAATGGGCCCTTTATCCTGGTGGGCCATGGGAAAATCCCTCTTATGTCCATTTATTAGAAAGGCCCTGTGTTTAGGATTGGTTGTTTAATAAAGTATAAAAGGCACATATGTTATTTGGCCATCTTTCCTCAATAAGACCAAACAGCAATGCAGATATTAAATCAATCCATTGTGCAACCACTGCTCCACACTACATAATGGATTTGCAGGTTTGCTATTGCCCTTTAATTTGGTTCAATAAAGGAAAACTTTAGTCCAAGAATGTATACTTAACCATCATGGGAGTAAAAGACAGAACGTTGTCCATCAATTGGCTAATGTGACCTAACATGTATGTGTGCCCTTGGTTTGTGTTTGTGCACTGTAAATCATATGATCCTAGGGGGTGGCCCTTAGTACTTAAAATGCCAATTTTCTTGTTAGGTTTACTCAATGGCTCATACAAAAAAGTACATTTTTATTAAAATGGTTTATTTGTATGAAGCAGGTTTTACATATGAGTTGTTTTATTTTTATAGAGACCTACATTGTTCAGGGGTATAGTTTTCCTTCTCAGTTTACTTAGTTAATTGCCATAAGTAACAGACGCATGATAACAGGTGTCTATATATTTGGATCAAATTTGAAGCAAAGATTATAGAAACAGGCAACCCTGTTTTTGAAAGATTAGTAGAGTAATAATGGACTGCCTGCCCATTAAGCCATAGGTAGCTAAAGTGCTAAGTTTAGGAGTCATAAACATTCTACAGAATCACAAACATATCCCCAGGGAGCCTTTTGGTGCATAATTATATTGAGTCCATATCTGCAGCTGGAAATCTATATGACAGTGTGGGGAAATGTGCTGCATCAGCACAACTGGGCACATGTTTAATGCATGGTAAATACACTCCTGGTTACATGGGTTTAAATATATGCCATGCAAGATAGAATTGCCAGTTTCACTAAGCTTTGTGCACCTTGGAGGGTAGATAGGAGTACCTTGTTTATTTTAATTCTACAGGTGACCTTTAGATAAAGAATGTCATTTAATAACCAGATAAGAAATTTAAAATAAACACAAAAATGGAGACATGATGATAGAAAACACCAGTAAAGAGGGAAGGAGCATGTGCTTGCTAAATGTTGCTTTATGCAGTCTCTCTTTATAGATTTGTTACTGGCTTCCCTGATATTCCGGTCTCTGTCACTACTGGAGCCTTTAGCTCTGACCACTCCTCTGGTTTCACAGACATTTACCTTACTTAAAATTGAATACTCCTATTCTGTTGTTAACTTGTTAAACACAATTGTTGTATTACTTCATTTAACCACACACTTAAAATTGAATACAGGTATGGGATCCATTATCCGGAAACCTGTTATCCAGAAAGCTCCGAATTACGGAAAGCCTGTCTCCCGTAGACTCCATTTTAATCAAATAATTCAGATTTTTAAAATTTATTATCTTTTTCTCTGTAAAAATAAAACAGTACCTTGTACTTGATCCCAACTAAGAGATAATTCATCCTTATTGGAGGCAAAACAACTGGATTTAATTACCGTTTTATTGTTTTTTTTAGTAGACTTAAGGTATGAAGATCCAAATTACAGAAAGACCCCTTATCTGGAATACCCTTGGTCCCAAGCATTCTGGATAATGGGTTCTATACCTGTACTAGTGATGAGCCAATCTGTCCCATTTCCCTTCGCTGAAAAATCCACGAAACAATAAAGAGTGGCGACAAATTCGCAAAATGTGGTTGTCACACAACTTTTTTGTCACATGCGACTTTTGTTGTCACGTCTACGTTTTGTTCCACTGTTTTTTGAGCTCATCACTACTGAATACCACTAATCTCTTGTTAACTTGGTAAACACAATAGTTGTATTGTAAAAAGTCTCTTTGCTGGGCCCTACAAAATGTAAATGGAATATTTCACTCCAGGGTGTCCACCAAACCCTTCTAAGTGCATTAAAGCAACAGGTAGAATAACTAATGTGCCACATTTTTAGGCACCCCCCCCCCCAGTGATTCTAGTTGCTTACATCCTACTCTGGGATGACACCCCTCCCAAAAATGTGCCTGCCTGGAGTATTTTATTTGCAAGGACCACAAGACAATTTTGTTTTGTGGCCTAGGCATCTCCTGTGCCGCCCTGGGCATATGCAGTACACATACTGATATCTGAAGAAGAGGGGTAGAGGATGTCTGGATTGTGGAATAAAATGGCAGCATGGCACATACAAGTAAAATACATCAGGTCATGCTTTTTTTAAAAAAATTCCTGGGGTGCCTAAGAACTTGGCACCCCCTTGGGACACTACCTTCCCTTCTAATTTACGGAGTTGGGTTAAGTATAAAATGATTTACAGTTCACTAGAAATGTAGTCACCTACTGTATAGCAACCAATCAATTTCTAGCATTCACTGGTCACCTGTTTTAAAGCAAATTGGTTGCTATAGGTTACTGCATATAGTAAATATACATAAATGGAGGGCACTCGCTTCGCATACAAAAATACAACAATATAGGTGTTTGGTGCAAGAAACCCAAAAGCTGTACCCCCATACAGGGCACCAAAAACAGTAATTTTAAATAGGATGAGGGTTTGCACACAAAAACCCAAGCACAGTGGTAGTATTAAAAAATATAGTCCTTTATATAGTATACAAAATGTACATAGGCAAAAGAAGACACACAAGTTAGCGGATACACTTGCCCCAAAGGGGATTCCCCTTGAGAAAGGCTCTTTGCCGAAACGTTGGGGTAATTCTCATCTTTGGCAAGTGTATCCACTAACTTGTGTGTCTTCTTTAGCCTATGCACATTTTGTGGTATGTATTATCTTATAAATCTATGTATTATTTTTTGTAATCTTGCAATTAAAATTGACTGCTGTTAAATCTTTTGTTAAATATTTTGTATACTATATAAAGGACTATATTTTTTAATACTACCACTGTGCTTGTGTTTCTTGTGTGCAAACCCTCATCCTATTTAAAATTGCTATAGGTTACTGCACCAGAAAGCATTTTATATATCAGGATGGAGAGATTCTTTGATGAAGAAGAGCCACAATAAAAACGAAGGTGAATGATAAATTGCCTCAGGTTATTACTGTCTTCATCATCAATTTTTAATTATAGGGTAAACTGCCCGTTTAAGAAATGCCTTATGATAGTATTATGCATTCAGCTTTGCTTACCTAAGCATCTACTTATGTAACATACACTGCATACATATACAGCATACTGACCTGCAACTGCAGTACTAGATTAGCATGAAATCTAAAAAAAATATATAGATTCAATAAACTTGTGATAAATAATAGATGACTGTAGTGTGGAAATATACTTTTCAGCTGGCTCTCAGTCTCATTGGATTTGAGATGCTGAACACTGCAAAAAAATTATATTATTAAGACAGAGAGAACGAAACCTACATAAATATTTAAAATAACTGCAAAGGCACATCATAAACAGCTTAAATAGTAGCTAAAAGCAGTAAAAGTGAAAAAGCACAAAAAAATCCTCGTTAGATTAGAATCCCACGGGAAATTATTTTTTTATAAAACGCGTCTTTTAAAGGAGGACTGCATTAACGTAAACTGATTGGGAAAACTGTTTCAGTGAGACCCAAGCAGTCTTGACTTTCAGGGAGGTTTAAAGCCTTTTAATTCGATCTCAAGCAGGTTAGCGTGTTGGTTTTACGCTTTTTTTAATGTGAGGATTTCATTATTCTACCACAATAAGGCTTGTTGAATTGCCACAAGTAATTTAAGTATTCTCTCTTTTTACTGTGCAGTCGCCTGTGTAATTTATGAATTGGTAGGCACTGCAGTAACTTCTTTGATGAAGGATTATTACATAAACGCCATTGATGTAAACTCTTAAGTATCCTGGGTTGAGTTTAATTATAACGTGGGAAAAAAAATGTGTCCCTTTAGGTTTTTTTCACACTTGAGCTTACAAAAGATTTTTGTTTTGTATTGTTTATGCTGCCTTTTATTCTGATAATAAGAAGATGCAGGAAAATTGTCTTTGTAAATGGGCATAGATGGAAATGGACATAGATTCTTAACCTATGGTGGAGCCAAAAAGTGCTTTGATAGTCTTGCTTTACTGTGATTAGTTCTGTGGTTCATTCCAGTGAAGCATATAACTATATACTGTATATACTATATATCAGATTCAAATTGATATTAGAGCTTAATGCTGTTGCTGAGTTGCTCTGAGCACTAATACCCCCATAGAAAATAAATGTGTTCAAAGCAGTGCAAGTGCATCAAGTAACTTTGAAACTAAGGGACTATTTATGGCTACCGAGCTGGCCTACATTGACTATTCCCTACCATTCCATCCGTACACCTAAGGCAGCCTGAAGGACTTTGACTCTAGCACAAGTACAATTAGGCAAAGAGATAGTGGTTGACTATGCTAGCTGCAGACTATGGCCTACAGAGTGCAATCCATATAATAATAGTTTTTTTATTATTTAGACAGTTGAATAGTGATTAGGTTTGCAGTATGCCTGGTTGGTTATCACTAGTAGGCATGGATTCGTGGCGAATTGCTGTGTTTCGCCATTGCCGTATTGTTTAGCAAAATGGATGAAAAAATTTGCAGTGGAAAAATTTGTTGCACATCCAAAAATTGTCGCCCGCATCAAAGGAATTGTTGCGTCAAAAGAATTGTTGCGGGCATCAAAGGAATTGTCAGCGGAGTGAAACGGAACAGATTCACTCATCACTAGCTGAGCTCTGCCAACACTGCTGGGTCCCTCCTGATGTACTTGGTTACACTGTAAGCTGGGCAACTCCTGTAAAAACACACATTGTCATGTATGATGATATATAGGAGACTGAAACTCCTCCTCTCCGAGTTCAGCAAGGATTGGTAGAACTGCCAATGACTATTCAGGCTCCTGCCTCCTACTCTCTGGAAATTTAGATCTATTTATTGAGTTTTAGCAGAAGGGTCAAGCTGTACAGGTGATGAACTGGGTTATAAAAAAAGACAAAAGTTTAAAACCACTTTGGATTGTGGCTGCAGTGGAACAAGGTACATGCCAGAGAGAGGTTCTGCTGTACATATGCAAATGGTTTCTTCTGGGTGTGGTCCTGCATGGAGGATTTCCTTAGCTAATGCTTACCTAATGCTGTCACTGGTTTTCCACAATTTCCTGCCTTCCCTAAAACTAGGCACTGTGATGAAAGAAGTGTGTGTCCACAGTGTGAGACCAAGCCGATAAAGTGGCATCAGTCCCAGTATGGATAACCTTAGAGTTGGCTATATAATTAATGATGTAAGTTGCTTTTTTGGAGTATCCCTGTGCTATTACTTGATTGTTTTTTTAAATGTGCTGTGAACACCCTTGGTAAAAAACACCTTGGTTAATGTGGACTGCACCAAGTGGTTCATTTCAGATAAAGGCCCAAACTTCATTTAGCGGATGGTTAGTGTATTGTTTAAATTTCAAAAATACAAAAGCATCTGACTATTCAGTATCACCCTCGTGGTACTGTGTTGTGTGAGCAATTTAATCACTTTCTGTTTATGCACTCTGGAACAGGAATAGCATTAGTACTGGCTAAAATAAGTCCTAGATGTGGTGTTTGAGTACAATAATACTGTCTGTGTAGCCACTGGTATAACCTATGCTGGTATCCCCTTTTTATGTTTAGGCAACATGCGTGGCTACCACTGGATTTGTTGGAGCCTCAATCTAACCATTCAGATACAGTAGGCTTAGTCTAGAACACTGTCTTTAGCACTTGGGACACTGAAAACAGAGATCAAATTGTTTGATCTGGGTTTACCCAGTAATAACATTTTGGTGCATTTTGTATTTCTGAAGATATACAATAGACATAATAAGATGTGCTATAGAGATCTAGAGACTTTGACATGTTATTGTTTTCCGTTATAAATACAGGGAGCAGTTTATACAAGGGTAGATTTTGATTAAGTGAGGAGTAAATAAATGCTACCTATGTGTATTAGGTTGACAGTGTAAATTTGGATTTTTAATATTGCTGTTCATTCATCCCAGTGCCAGGAGATCAAGCAAAACATTTTGCTTTCCATCTGTTTAGGTGTGATTACTGCAAGTAAGTTTTGCAGTTTATGGGAAAAAATACACACTGATTTTATCGGAGCATATGTCTAGCTTCTTGGCTTGTGAGTTATTAACAGTCATTTGTTAATATAGATCTTTAAATTTGGGCAAAGGAAAAATTGTTCACACAAAGGAATACATTTCCGCATTGAAAATATCTTTCCATTAATTACTTTTATTACATTTTGCCCTTATGTCATATAAGGTGACAAGTTTGCTTGAATTCTTATCACCTATAAAAAACAACAGATAGCTTTTTATGAAAGCATAGTAAAAGTATAGTTTCATATTCAAGCATTGAATGTTGTAGACTGCTGAGACAGCCTTGATTGATTTTGTCTGCAGGAATCACAATGAAATGCACACAGTATTTTGACAAACCATAACACACAGATATGTTTCAATATAATTATAAATACTTATTCTTCTTGCACTCTGCAAGACAGGTGGTCGGAAAACAAAAAGCCTATGATTAACAAATTGGACAAAATAAGATGAAATACAAAATGGCGTGCTGAAATGCAGCCGAAACTACTATATTTGAAAGAAGCAAACAATGCAGTAAAAACAGCCTGAAATAAAACGGGAAAATCGTTATGCTGTATCCTGCACAAGGAAGGTATAGGGTCTGTTATTCAGAATGGGGACCTAGTGTTTTCCAGATAGGGTATCTCCATGATATAAGTTTGCTAAACAAAAATTCAGGACCAGATTTTCAAAATATTAGTTTAGAGGCTAGAGCGCACCACAGAAAAAAGTAAAAAGGCAAATAAATATACATTATACATAGCCGTACTGTAGCGCTCTTCCAGTTGATTATAATAAGGGGTCATCTCTGCATCTCAGCTTCTGCCAAAAGGTATCCCAGATGAAGGGTGTGCCAATGGACCCCCTATCCTGGAGGTCACTGGGCAAATGCCCCTTTTGCTCATTTATTAAAACATCCCTGCTAAGAACCTGTCTGGGCACCTTGATTGGAAGAAATTGGCAACATGTAAACCATTTTTTCCTATATAGTGGTATAGTAGAGAGGCAATGTATAGTAGAGAGGCAATGTATAGTAGAGAGGCTAGTAGACAAGCTAGGGCAATGTATATGTTAGAGATTTGTGGCTCCTTTGGGGTATAGAGTGAAGAGACTACAAGCTTCATTTTTGAATGCAGTGCAGTACACAAAGTGCATTTTTAGACTAAATTGCCAATTGGCAACAATGCATTTTTCCCCTAGAATTCCAGTGTCATTGGATCCAAATTGCATCTTCCACAATTGCACCCAATGTCATAAAACTAACATATCTTCTCATTCTTGCTAATCTTGCCACAGATAATATACTCCAATACACCAGATATTGCCTTCCTATGTTAAAGTGACAATAATATGCGGAATTACTGCCCTTTTCATGGTGGTGGTAGATCCAAAATTCCCATTTTCACTGGGCAAATTTGCACACTATTAGTCAGAGCAGCTTGGGGTGTGCATTGGTGCTTTGTGCAACCAAATATATTAAATGTCTCGAAGCTCTATTTTTGTTTGAAGGGATTGTCCATTTATTACATTTCTTTATAATTTATCTGGAGCAGCTAAAATGTAACCTGCCTTTAAGGACAGCATTCAAAATGTCACAGTATCTTAAAGTAGCTTGACAACAGTAAGTCACTGCTGTCATGAGGAATTAAGGCTTCCCATATTTAATGTGGCCATGATAACATGCTTGGAACCACTGATGCGGTTTTCATAGTAATTGCATATGTTAACTGTGTCTCCTATCACAAGTAATTGATTAGTCTTTGAAACAACCACACAGGTCACTTGTTAGTGCAACAGATAATACATTTTTCAGAATTCTATTTGTTCAGCAATATGCTGAAGACGCCATAAACACTTTGCAAGCTTTGACGCCTTCTCTGGCCAAGGCAATTACATGTATATAATGTTTCTCTTATTGCCATGCTGAAGCAATTTCACCTTTCCCTTAGGCTGAGCCCCCATCCAATTCTCATCACCCTATGGGGGGCCAAAACAAAAAAGATGTAATATTTTTGTGATTATAAAGTGAATTGATTGTCTTGCTGCTTCAAACTGTGTGATGCATTCAAAATTGGCATTCAATTTCATATGATTTTCTTTGTAGACTTAGCTTGGACAAACTCAACACCATGCCCCCACATATTGTAGTCTAGTGGTTGCTAGTAACGAGTGATCTGTTCCATTTCGCTGAAAAATTTTTGAAATGAGAGGATAATTTGCACGAAATGGTGAAAAATCTGGGAAACGCATTTGTTGCGCAACTTTTTGGTCGTCCGCATATTTTTGTGGTGCGTGTACTTTTTTTACGCGACCAGGCCTATTTAGCAGTGACCGCGATTTTTTTGACACACAAATTTCTCCAAGGGCGAATTTTTGTGAAACTAAATGCAAAAGCGAAAATTCACAGCAAATCCATGCCTGGAGAAAAGATTCGCTAATCACTAGTGGTTGCACTTGGTTAGTTGCACTAGCAAATTAAAAAAAGTAAATATAAAAAGTAGCAGGATTTCCAGTACAGCCCTGAGAGCAGAATATACCACATACTGAAAAAAGAAATTCCATTTGGTACATTGTCAGGATCTTTTCTTGTCTGCAATTAGAAACATTGATTCTTGAGATGGTTAAATGTGGTAGACAGAGATAAAGACTTATGGGGTTTAGTTATAGATGTATCCATTGATCATTTAGAGGTTTATGTTGTCTGTTTGTCTATGTTCCAGGGATATTTATCATGCATATTTTATTAAATAGACAACATTTTATCAATAAATAATAAATAGTATGCTTGCTGTTGTTTGCTATGTGTCAGTCAAGCAAGGTAAAGGCAGATGTTACATTATACAAATGTCTTAAGTGTTTGCTTATAAGGGTGTTATATAAATTGATAAGCACAATATTTACTGACAGGATGCATCTAAATGTGCCATGGAATAAAAAATGTACCTTCATTGCAGGAAATCTCTGCTAATTTAGAGGTTACAGACATTCCATACAGAATGCAAGGGCTAAATATGTTACGCAGTTAGATTTGTATACGCCAGTTGCATACATTACTATTCTACTCTACAGGAAGTAAGTGCTGCAGCATGCTGTGAGGGTCCGTATTTAACCCTATGGGCCAAATTTGTTAAAACTGCCATAAAAAACCCTCAGTTCTGAACTCAGATTTCAAGACTAAAGCTATTATTCATACATGGCCTGTGACTTGGATGCAGCAAGGTTTCAGACCTGTTTGGTCTTTTATCAGCTACCCAGGTCATAGCCCATGTCTGAATCTAGAGTTTTAGAGATGAAATGCTGTCTATTAGTAATGTTCTGCATGAGCTAGTAGAGATGGCCACTGTGTGACGTGCACTGCATCTTCAGGACTACACTTTGGGTGAGTGCTGACAATTTGTACAGGGCTTCTATAAGTATCAATGAGAAGTGTAGTTTTAACTTTTAGGAAGGCATTTGTCAACAGGTAAGGCTAACACCACACGTGGCGTTTTTACGCTGCTTATTTTCTAATTCTCTCGGCGGCTGAAAAACGCACAACATCATCATCCGTAGAAATAACTTAAACAGTCTCGATGGAAAACACACTATGGGGCCCATTTACTTACTCACGAACGGGCCGAATGCGTCCGATTGGGTTTTTTTCGTAATGATCGGTATTTTGCAATTTTTTCGGAAAATTATCGCGACTTTTTCGTTACCAATACGATTTTTGCGGAAAACCGCGAGTTTTTCGTAGCCGTTCCGAAAGTTGCGATTTTTTCATAGCGTTAAAACTTGCGCAAAAAGTTGCGATTTTTTTTTTGCGCAAATCGTATTGGTAACGAAAAAGTCACGATAATTTCCGAAAAGTCGTAAAGGCGCCGAAAAAATCACAAAAAATACGAAAAAGTCGCAAAATGTTCGTTTTCCAATCGGAATTTTTCCAATTCGGATTCAAATTCGTGGGTTAGTAAATCAGCCCCTAAGTGTGAATACGCTAGAAAACGCGTTACCACGGACTTTTCATGCATTTGCCGAAATACGCCGTTATTTGCACAGCAACCTATTCCTATGTATATACAAAGGCAGCTGCCAGACTTTGCGGAAATATGCAGCGTTTTTACTATTTCGCACTATTAGCACCATGAGAAACAGGATTTGCTGCATCACCAGTACTAGGCAAAAGGCCTGGCTGAAAAACGCCATAGTCAGGGGCTGTGTGGGTTGTGCGGCATTTTTAAGCGGAGAAAATACGCATAAAAACTTAAAAAACGCCACGTCTGGCATTAGCCTAAGCTCCCGTAGAGTTTACGATCTAGGTGTATTTGTATATTTTTTCTTTTTAATTTTTTTGATATCTTGACTTAAAATAAGACTTTTGAAAATCCAGTTTTATTTAAATAATATAGCGTTATTTTTATTTTTGCTTAGGGATGGATAATTTCCTTTTTAATATTATATATAAAGAAAGTTAGGGGGAAGCCTACCTTTTTTGATATGGTTCAGTCACAGGACAATTTCTAATAATTGTAATCATTCTGTACACAGTACAACCTGCTCTGCTATTAATGAACTTTTATTCTGCCCAGACAGAAAGACAGACTATGGTTATTTGTGTGCTTTTGTTTATGTGGTTTATGTGGTTTTTATGCACTTCCTCCTAGAATTCTTACCTAGGCTAGAAAAAAATCACAGAGGAGTAACTGGTTAGTTGCATGCAGTGGGATAGAGATCAGATACATCTAACCTGTATTCTATCCATTTCACACATGCGCTACATTTTTTTCCTGATGTTGATGGATATATTATACTGATCTTACTAGTTTAGCATTATTAATACACAATAACATCCTTTGTATCCAAACAAGGTAATTATTTGTATTGGTAAGAGATTAACTGAACAGTCCTTAGACAAGTGTGCTTGTATTACTTGAAATGAACAGCCAATGGCCCCAGCACACTGATAGAAAGATAGATTTATTACACACATGAGATGGTATATTACTAGCAGTCATTTCAATCTTTCTTAAGCTGTTTTCACTGCTCCGTGTTTCAATTAAACTATAGGGAATTCATCAACTTCCTGCTCTTGCATCAGCTTTACTTCCCATGCACATCATCTAGAAAACAGTGGTTACTTGTATTAGAATGCAATTTTTTGTAAGATATTTCAAGTAAAAAAATCATGTTTACCTTGCACTGCCCTGGGTAAAGCATACCCATCACCTTTTCTGACATCAATTTTATAGAAAACACATGGAGGCCCATTTATCAACATTCTCATTTTCGTGGTTTTAGAGGTTTTTGAAACACGAACAAACTCATTTGCTCTAAAACTACAAATGCCAAGTGGTTTATTAAAACAGCCTTCTTAAACAAAAAAAAAAGTGAAAAAAGATTTTTCCAGTAGTAAAAAGGAGACCTGCCACATGACCTCTATGGCATATTTTTACTTTCGGGTTTGTTGTAATTTTGAATAATAATAAATGGAAAGATATCTGTGAAAAAAATCTTATTTTTGTGCAAAAAATACAAATGACATAAAACATAAGAACATTAGTAAATTCCCCCATATTGGGAAGTAGGCTCTAGTGTGCCATGGAATCATCTGACTGCACTCACCTTGGCTTTGCAGAAAACATTAGAAATCTAATGAAGGCCTGCAGGATTTAAGAATACTGGATTTTGCAACGTGTGTTCATGTGATTTGATGGCAGGTGATATGAATGTCGATCAATAACTTGTCTACATGGTTTCACCATTTTCTATAAACATAATAATCACAATTTAAGGGGTACAAGAAAGCAAACAGTTTGGTAGGGTAATGTTGTTATGGTACTTCCTAAATTTCTCTAATAAATAAGTTGCTAAAACATTTGACCCTTACATCTCCACATTAGCCGTGATTAGGGTCGTTCCTGCCATAAGGCAAGGTGGGAACATTAACAAGGGAAAGTTGTGCTCACAACTAAATTTTAAACTATTAGGCAGGGGTGCAATGAGGCTGTGACCAGAGTACGTTTTTTTGCTGTCTGTATGAATTGTGTGGTCACAGCCTCTTTGCACCCCCACCTAATGGTTAAACATGTAGTGGATGAGCACAACTTTCTCTTTTTTGCTATAGTTTATACAGGAGCAGTGGTAAATTGCAATATATACACAACAATCCCTGTTTTGCTTAGTAGCTTAATGCACAGAATGGCTTAATGTCCTTTATATAATGATAATGGGTGAGTGCAGAGGACCTCTTGTTGCTGTCAAGGTGAGAACCTTGCCTCAGGCAGCAAGCACTAGTTAGTTACTAGGGGTGGCAAAAATCTGCCTCTGCCTGGTAACTTTAAGAACTGAATTTCCAATTTTTATAAAAGAAAATTCAGCTCTGCTAGTACAGAGAGCAGAATAATGATTTCTGCACTAGTGATGGGGCCCCCCTTGAACTTCTTTTCGAGGTTTACTATGTGTCAAAACGGCTAAAAATCTGAATCTGACAATTTGCCAGCTAAAACCTGCTGAGATCATGTAGCAGTCAATGGCAGATGTCTCTTCCATTCCCTGGAGGATACTTTTATTACATTTCAACTTTTATTACATTTTCCCTCTAAGGAACTGTTTTTTTTATCCTCCATTGTTTGCACAAATGAGGAAAACTAATAAAGGTTTTGTTTTCACCTGGAGTTTTCCCTCCTGGGTACTTAAATAGCTAAGCCACTTTACTTACTTTTCAACTTAAAATACTATTGGGGTTGTTTAAGAAAAAAAACCTCTAAATTTGCCCAGAAGCAGTAACCAATAACAACCAATCAGCAGATAGAATTTACTGGTCACCTGATTAAAAGCAAACATCTTATTGGTACTGCTACTGGGCAAACTTAGTGCCTTTTATTACATATGGGGTATGAGTTTTTGCCAGCACAGTTGTACACCCAATAGCAGAGCAAATATTTTTCCATGGTCAAGGCAGTGAGGTTGGAGAATACCCTGCCGGGTGATGTTTTGGAAACAGATTCTATTAATGCCCTTAAGAGCTTGGATGAATGGCAAGACTGTGATTTTGTTGCTTTTTTATGCAAGACAGCACATAATTTGCTTTAGTAGCCACTGATTGGCCCTGTCTAAAGTTACACAGTAATACACAAACTATGTAACACAAATATGTAACTTTGCTTCTGTTTTCATAGTCGCCCACTTCACTTTCAGTTCACTGTTTAGTTGTAAAAAAATCAGCATCTTGCTTTACTTTATTAAGATCTTATTATGCACTGACCAAGTTATGTGCTAACCAGTTACATATTCATTCTTTTCTTAAAAACTACCTGTCATGTTGTCAGTGTGTATTAGATCTATAATAATACTGTGTGCTACATTACAATGTGCTGCCAGTTCCAGTAGGCAGTACATTTTGGTCTCAATTACATATTTTTTATTTTCAAAGCAAACACAGTGCACTTCCCAGTTATGTCAACAGCTACACTGTCAGGCGACAATAGATACTGTATGCATGTACTCACTGTCAGTCAGTTACAATTCTTACTGTATGCACTACATTATTTAGGAGTGATAGGTGGCATTTTATACTTAAAAAGGGAATTTATATACATTTTGATAAATTACTCTAGTTCTAATTATAAAATGACTTTTTCTTTGAAGGAGTAAGACATTATTGTAATGCCAAGCAACAGAAATGATGCAATCCCCACTAATTGTGTGCATACTAAAGCATCAAATGCAATTTCACCAAGTGCAAATCTATATTATGGAATAATGCTGGAATTCTGAGAAGAAACGCTGCATTATGGATAAATGCATGGTGACTTGTGTAATATATAACATATAGCATACTGGATCTGACAAATCATAGGATGCATACATGAATAAGCAATGTTTCAATCTGCTTCATATACTTGTTTCCAATGTCCATGCTGCATCCTTTTGTGTTCACTTGACTGCCTAAATTTGCAGGGGATGAGGCGGTGCCATTACATCACAATCGGCAATTTGGTGATCGCCACATCAGTGTTAGTGAGTCCTGCCCACTTTTCCTAATTTGGGAAATTGGGCAGGAGGTTTTGACCTGGACAGCCCTTCCGAAAACCAGGCTGTCCTGGTCAAAATCGGACAGGTGGCAACCCTAAGTTTAACTCACAGGTAAAGGTTATCATGAGCAAGCAGGTCACCCAGTGTAGCCCTGTCTAAAGAATGTAGCTTTTGTTTAAATCAGCCTTTATAATTCCCAACTAGAGATGTAGCGAACATCGCCGAAAATGTTCGCGAACCCGTTCGCGGACTTTCGCCAAAACTCGCGAATATTCGCAAACTTTGCGAACCCCATAGACTTCAATGGGAAGGCGAACTTTAAAACCTAGAAAAGCCATTTCTGGCCAGAAAACTGATTTTAAAGTTGTTTAAAGGGTGCCACGACCTGGACAGTGGCATGCAGGAGGGGGATCAAGCAAAAATTTATCTGAAAAATACTTTGTAAAAAAAAACGCAAAAAAAAACGCAAAAAAATAACGCCAAAAAAACCGCCAAAAAAAAACCGCCAAAAAATAACGCCAAAAAAAACGCAAGCTATTCCTATGTATATGCATAGGCGATAAAATGCGGCAGAAAAACGCGGCGGAAAAACCAAGGCGAAAAAACGCGGCGCCAAAAAAAAAACGCGGCGAACCCAAAGTGGCGAACATCGGCAAAAGTCCGCGAATTTGCGCGAACCCGATGTTCGCGCGAATTAGTTCGCCGGCGAACAGTTCGCTACATCTCTATTCCCAACCACTGTTGGGGCAAATAGGGGAGCAGAACCAGCAATGATGTCATGATGGTTCAAGCAGTTTGGCTGCACTGCCAAGTGGTGACGAGTGAATTTTTTTTCCAGGCGTGGATTTGTTGCAAAATATTATTCACAGAACTGCTGCAAAAATTCACCGCTACAAACATTTGCAGAGTGAGGAAAAAGTAGCGTCAAATAATTTGCAGGCAAAAAAGTCATGTATCAAATTTCAGCGTTTTGCCATTGGCTGATTTTTCCGTCAAAGTGGTGCAAAAATTTGCTGCTAACGGCAATTTTTTTTGACGTCACAACTATTTTTTTGATGTGCTGCTTTTTTCGTGTTTTGCAAATTTCTTCACAGTTTTCAGAATTTTTCTGCAGCAGGACAGATTCTCTCATCACTAATGCCATGTATTGGAATGCAGTCAAACGTTTGCTTTGTTAATGGGCAGTGCAGGGAATACATCAAGACACTGACATTTGCCTATTTGCTAACTAACTAATATAAGAGGCTGAAACTCAACATAAAAGCTTCCTTTATGGACCTGGCCTTAGACTTTCCTACCTTTGCTACAAAAAACTTGCCGACTGCCTCCTTTCCTGATGTTCAGTAATAAAGAGAGAAACTTGTGAAAGCTCTATTATGTGCTTTAGAAGATTATATTTATTAACATTTTAAAGGGAGAAAAATGTATGTTTTTCTTCTAACAATTTTAAAATTGCATTAGGAAATGAAAGCAGAATGGACATTAATCAGTTTCATTTAGCCACCAGCAATTAAATGAACTCATTTGCAGTTTCTTCAACCCGTCGATATGTGAACTAAAGACTCAATGCACCAGCCAACACATATAAATGTCTTAAGGAATAAAAGTATAGGTCTTAATATGTTAATAATGTTTTTTCATGTATGCGCTCAGTTTGCTTTTACAATTATCTTTTGAAATTCAAGGCAAAATACTTCAAAACCTATATTATTTTTTTATTATTTTTTTTGCATGCTGTGTGAACACACGCTTTTGAGTCTTAATAAACTTACCAGAAATAAATCTAATTTATACCAAATATATTTTTTCTTTATTAAACATTACAAGTCTGAGCAGAAAATATTCATTTGGATTGTCCCAAACTGAACCAGGAGACTGGGCAATAAAACACCTTTTCTTCAATATCCATCTCCAACTTCTTTAAGGCATTGCTATAAATCTTGATATAACCTTAAGCCGTACCATTTATTACTCGTTTCCAGTTTGCACCAGTGAGTTCTGTATGAGACTAGCTGCAGTAATAATGCATTCTATATACAGAGGAAAGTTTACAGCAATATTCAGTTAAGGCTGAATTCAAATGATTCTAGTTTAAACTTGTTTCACAAATATTTGGAAGGGTAAACAGTTCTTGTAAAAAGAATTATATATGCTATTCACATAGGTGGAGACATTCATTTTTGCTAACACATAAAAAAAAGGATCATCCACAAGTGCTGTCCCTCTCTGTCAGTTTTTGCACTGGCTACCTGTCATATACAGGATTTAATTCAAGATTCTTGTACTCACCAACAAAGTGCTTACTATCACTATATATAACCACCCTAATCAAAAAGCTGTACCCCTAGATGTAACCTTCGCTCTGCAGATAACCTCCTTTTCTCCTCCTCACTTACTGCTTTATCTCACTCCCGCATCCAGGATATTTCACATGCTGCACCCACCCTCCGGAATGCTCCATCCCATTAAACACTCCCAGAGTCTCCAGGTCTTTAAAAGGTCACGTAAAACTCACTTTAGCATTCTAGTTTATAACATAAGCCCTCAGCACCTTGACACCCACCAATCCCCCCTGCTCTCTACTTATGTGTTTACTAACAAATAGTATTCATCTCCAGGGGCCTGACATATGGCAGGGGTAATGACATGGGACGTAGACTTGGGTAGAGAGGAAAGGTACCTGCCTGGTGCCCCCCCCCTTAGTTGCACTCTGGGCAGGTTTTTCTGCCTTCCCCTAGTCCCTGCCTGTTCATCTCTTACTCTGCACTGACAATCACATTTTTTTCTGATTGCTAGCTTATTAAAAAAACAAATAATTGAGAAACAAATAAATAAAAATAAAAATTTGCTTGAATGCTAAAAGATATTCCACACACTTTTCTACAGGTTTTAGGTGGCTGGGTTTTCCGCTAAATTTATAAAGTTTAAGTTAAATTTATTAAAATTTCAAATTTTGAATTTTAAACTCAAACTGGAATACATTCAAGAGTGTGTGTGGAGGGGGGGTTGGACCTTAAGTAATCAGCCCTCTATAGACTTATTTATAAAAATTTAAATTTGTAAAATTTTAAAAAATTTTTTTAGTGCTGAGTGAAATTTTTCACCAGGCATGTATGCAAAATTCACATTTTACCATAGGCAATATTTTTGAGAAATGGTCACAAAAAGTTGTGTTACAAAAATTCACCGCGGGGAAAGAAAATTCCAAAAAATTGTGCAATAGCCCTTTATCATGAATTTTCAGCAGTTTCACAAATCTTTTGGCAAAGTCAAACAGATTCGCTCATCATTAGTTTTTTTTTGAAAATCTTAATAAACTCAAAATTGTACCAGAGTTGAATGTTTAATATTTATTAAAAAAAACCTAAATATGAAAACTTGTTTGAATAAAACCATGAACAGAAACTAGAATGCATTGAATTTGGATTCTACTCATGATTTTCAAAGGGTCTACTAACTCCCAAAAGAATCAGAAAAACTCAAAAAAATCTAATTTAAAAAAAAAAAATCACTTACATTTTACTTAAGACAACTCCATTCGACTTCTACATGAATTCGCAAGCTTTTTCCATCAAGTCTTTTGAGTTTTATGCACTTAAGAACATTTAAGTTTTGGAAGCCCTAATTTAAATTTGGGAGAATTAGCACTACATAATTTGAATCATGAAAAAATGATATTTGAACACTGATAATTAGCCCCAAAGTGTAAGGAACTGATCACCAAAAATGCCTACAGGGCTCATTTTTATGAAGCTTGTGCAATGTGCATGTTTTATTTTGGAGGTGTCACAATTTGCCCTCAAAAACCCATTGCAGATTTTTGTATCTGCATTGGTAAATCTTACACAAATTACGCAATGCATTTTCTTACTGCATTTTATTGAAAATAGTATATTTACCTGGGATATGGACAAAAGCAACATAAATAATGGCTTTAAAACTCCTGTATGTTGTTGATGCTATAAGCAGTATGTTGCCAGGTTGTTTTCAGTAATCGTATGTAGTGATGAGCGAATCTGTTCCGTTTGGCTTCGCCGAAAAATTTGCGAAACTTTAAAAAGATCCGCGAAACGTCGAAAAATTCGCGAAACGGCGAAAATGTCGTGCGACAAAAAAAATTTGTCATCCGCGGCTATTATTTTGTCGCGTGGCTATTGTTTCTTCGCCCGCAGCTATTATTTTGTTGCGTGGCTATTGTTTCATCGCACGCGGCTATTGTTTCGTCGCGCGGCTATTGTTTCGTCGCCCGCGGCTATTATTTTGTCGCGCGGCTATTGTTTCGTCACCCGGGGCTATTGTTTCGTTGCACGGCTATTGTTTCGTCGCCCGCGGCTATTATTTTGTCGCGCAGCTATTGTTTCGTCGCCCGCGGCTATTATTTTGTCGCGCGGCTATTGTTTCGTCGCACGCGGCTATTATTTCGTCGCCCGCGGCTATTATTTTGTTGCGCGGCTATTCTTTTGACGCCCGTGACAATTCTTTTTTGATGCCGGCGACAATTTTTGGACGTGTGGCGAATTTTTTCATCCGTTACGTGAAACAATCCGCCAATGGCGAAACGCGGAAATTCGCCGCGAATCCATGCCTGGCGAAATATTTTGCCCATCACTAATCGTATGTAGTTGTGATGGGCGAAATTAATCACCAGGCATGGATTTGCAGCAAATTTCCAAGGTTTCACCATTGGTGGATTGTTTTGCGAAATGAGCATCAAAGTTCACCTCAACAAAAAAATGTCACCTGCCCCCAAAAATTGTCGCTTGTGTCAAAAAAAAAATCATGTGCATAAAAATATTGTTGAATTTTTCGCCGTTTCGCAAAACTTTTGAAAGATTCTCTAAATTTCCAGAAATGCAAAATGGGACAGATTCACTCATCACTAGTATGTAGGTCTAGATCTGTCTTTCTACCTCTCTCCTCTCACGAGTTACATTTAGCTTATTGGTGTTTGGAAATGCAGTAAAATTATTCATCAACATGTTTACCAGGAGATGTATAATGTATAAAAGGGAGCCATAAAGGCAACCCTTATGGAAGTGTAAGACTGGGGCCCAGAACGATGCAAGGAGATAATTCATTAGATACATATTAGGCAGCACAGAACTTAACCATCTTATGCAACTCATTTTTCTCACTCAGGGGTTTCAAAGATGCTGAGCTGCTATCCATTTACCTCAATATCACATGCCTGCCCATCTGATCATTCCTTATTATTAAAGAACTACTCAGCAGCGCATTGTAACAACGAACAAAACATATACCTAAACTGATGAGCTTCAACGTGCCATCTGTTTATTACCAAATCACATGCCTCTCTTATTATCTGCTAGTTACAGGCCTGCCTATCTTACTAAAGACTGTCGCGTTCTACAGTGTTGGAAACTTATCGGCATTACATCTATCACTATAAAAACATTTTACTTTGTAATGCCAGCTGCCTCAGCTAGTTATGTATTATATAAATGACAAGTGCCCAGTTTATAAGTAACGATGAGGAATTTTACAGGTTATTCATATCTTTTGTTAATTGCTTATTATAATTTATCACAAAACATGTCGATTGTAAGTGAGGTAATTTCCTGGAGGAAAGATAAGCATGACACATTCCGTTTTCTAGATATAAATATATAAATAATAGGTCCATAGATGTAGAGGAATAAGTCTTGAGTGATAGCTTTTTAGTGAGCGGCCCCTGTGGTACACATGGGGGCAAAACAGTAACATTTCTCATTTTTTTATTTTTACATATTTAAATAAACTTGTTTCCACTAATGTTTTACATTTACTTAAAAGTCTGATCTGAAAATGTCAGCGCAAGAAAAGTCACAGAAAAGTCGTGAAGATCCTGAATTTTTCCACATGTCTCATGAAAACGTGACTTTAAAAAAAAAAAAAAAAGCGTCAAAAATCTGAAACCTCTAAAGTTTTGAAGCAAAAGAATGATCTTCCAGGAAAGGGAAAGGACATCTGTCATTGGCTTCTACACAACATCGCCAAGTTTTAGCCAGCAAATTTTCCAGTTCGGATTTTTACCCATTAAAAGGAGAATGCAAGTCAAAATTTAAAAAACATACTGCCCAATAGTCCTCCTATTGTTTAGTAAAAATGCCACACTTTTGGCTCACCTAATCAAATATTTACTCAGCCACACTTACTTCACATTTTCTAGAACAGGCAGCCATCTCTAAAAAGGTATTCTCCCTTCCTTTCCCTCCTTGCTTCATACTGCTCATGTGTTTCATTCCCCCCCCCTCCCCTCTGCCAGATCCACTTCTGATTGGCTGGTGGGCATGTGTAGCTCAGAACAGGAGACAGGATCAAGTTACGCACATGCTCAGAGAATAGGAAGGCTGCCGCTGGCACCTACAGGAAGGGGAGAGAGATTTCAGTGATGTCACTGTAGTCTTCACACTGCTGTAGGCTGCCAGCACCATATCTCAGAGAAGCAAGCAGGGATCTGGGAATTTAGATATGCAGTAAGTACTTAAAAAGAATGCCTTTAGACTTACTTTTAATTTATATTAACCTTTCATTGTCCTTTAAACACATAGTAAATCTTGAAAAAGTCACAACTTTTTTTTTTCACACTAAAAATCTGAATTGGAAAAAAAAATCCCATGGTTAGTAAATGGCCACCATAGGGTAATTAAAATTCTTTAATGGCTACATGCATATCTTTAGTGTATTGACCAGCTGTTTATACTTGCACTGTGTATAAGAATGCAAACTCTAAACTTTAGTCTTTAGTACATTTTCAGCCTCTGTATGTACCTGAAAAAACAAAAGATTGTATTTCCTGTGATACTTTCCAGGCTAGTTTGATTTTTAAGTATAAGTTTGAAATCCTCTTTTTGGCAAATCCAAATTCGATACAGGTCTTCTCTGTACACCCATATATCACTGTCTGTGAAACTCATACAGTAACTAACACAAAATAAATCAAATCCTGACCCGATTGTTGTACCAGTAATATATTGCAATATCGATTCTTTTTGTAAAAGAAAAGCAAAGTATGGGCAGAAAGGGAGAATATATGGTGTATTATTCAGGTGCAGGAAATATTTTGTTACAGTTATTTTGTTTTCACTGATCATATAGATGCCTGAAAAAAAGCAATTAAATAAAGTTACTTCCCTGGATTAAAATGTTAATGCAACATAGAATATTTTTTGCTAGTGCTAAGTGCATATGTTATAGGTATGGGGCCAGTTATCCAGAATACTCTGGACCTGGGATTTTTCATACAATAATTAGTGATGAGCGAATTTTTTCACAGGAATGGCTTCGCAGAAAATTTCCACATTTCGCCATTGGCGAATTGTTTAGTGAACCTTCCGTCAAAATTCGCAGCTGAAAAATTTGTCGCTCGTCAAAAAAAGTTGTTGTCACGGAAAAAAAAGATGCACACAACGAAAAAGACAAAACAGTAAAGTCGTGCGACAAACACGTTTCACAGATTTTTTGCCGTTTCACAAATTTTCCTGCCGCTTCACAGGATTTGCTCATCACTAATAATAGTTGTTATAAAATTTGGATCATTATACCTAAAGTATTTTAAAAATCATTTAAATATTAATAATAATCCCAATATGATTGTTTTGCCTCCACGATGAATTAGTTCTACTTTCGGGACACATTTATGATTGCTCAAGCCGAATGCTCTATGCAGGTAGCAATCAAAACACAGTCCAAAAACAGGTACAGGTATGGGACCTGTTATCCAGAATGCTCGGGACCGGATAAGGAATCTTTCCATAATTAGCTGGAATCAAGTACAAGGTACTGTTTTATAATTACAGAGAAAAAGGAAATCATTTTTAAAAATTTGAATTATTTGCTTTCCGTAATTTGGACCTTTCTGGATAATGGGTTTCCAGAGTTGGGGCGGGCTGCAGACTATCAGGAGTCAGACAGTGCAGAAATAAGGGCAGGGACTTAGACATGATACTGGCCCTGGTCCTGGCAACAGCACAATGATTCAGCACTGGTTGTTGAAGGGAGCAGGCTTTAATAGCTCCTTAATTTGGCTATTGGCTGCAATACATAATTACATAGGGTTAAAAAAAGCAGAGTCCATCAAGTTCAACCCATCCAAGTAAACCCACACACAACCTATACTTACCTATCTATACACTCACATACATAAACTATATATACACAACTACTAATATTAACTGTAGATATTAGTATCACAATAGCCTTGGATACTATGCTTGTTCAAGAACTCATCCAGGCCCCTCTTATAGGCATTAACAGAATCTGCCATTACAACATCTCTAGGAAGGGCATTCCACAACCTCACTGCCCTCACCGTGAAAAACCCCCTACGCTGCTTCAAATGGAAGCTCCGTTCCTCTAATCTAAAGGGGGGGCCTCTGGTGCATTGATCATTTTTATGGGAGAAAAGAACACCCCCCATCTGCCTATAATCCCCTCTAATGTACTTGTACAGAGTAATCATGTCCCCTCGCAAGCGCCTTTTTTTCCATAGAAAACAATCCCAACCCTGACAGTCTAACCTCATAGTCTAAATCTTCCATCCCCTTCACCAGTTTAGTTGCACGTCTCTGCACTCTCTCCAGCTCATTAATATCCTTCTTAAGGACTGGAGCCCAAAACTGCACTGCATACTCAAGGTGAGGCCTTACCAGAGACCTATAAAGAGGCAAAATTATGATTTCATCCCTTGAGTCAATGCCCTTTTTTTATACAAGACAGCACTTTATTCGCTTTAGTAGCCACAGAATGACACTGCCTGGAATTAGACAACTTGTTATCTACAAAAACCCCTAGATCCTTCTCCATTAAGGATACCCCCAACACACTACAGTAGATAGTTCGCATTTATATAATTTCTACCAAAAGGCATAACTTTGCACTTGTCCACATTGAACCTCATTTTCCAGTTTTCTGCCCAGTTTTCCCAATTTTGTCAAATCGCTCTGCAAAGTGGCAGCATCCTGCATGGAACTTATAGTTTTGCACAATTTTGTGTCATCAGCAAAAACAGAAACAGTACTCTCTATGCCCACCTCCAGGTCATTAATAAACAAGTTAAAAAGCAAGGGACCAAGGACTGACCCTTGCGGTACTCCACTAACAACACTGGTCCAACTGGAAAATGTTACATTTACCACCACTCTTTGTAATCTATCCTTCAGCCAGTTCTCTATCCAATTACAAATATTATGTTCTAGGCCAATATTCCTCAATTTGATCATTAACCTTCTGTGAGATACTGTATAAAACGCTTTAGCAAAGTCCAAGTAGATGACATCCACTGCCATTCCAGCATCGAGGTTCCTACTCACCTCCTCATAAAAAGCAACTAAATTAGTCTGGCAAGATCTGTTACGCATAAAACCATGCTGGTATAAACTTATAGTATTGTGAACTGCAATGTATTCAAGTACCCTATCCCTTATTACCCCTTCCAAAATCTTACCTACTACTGATGTCAGACTAACAGGCCTATAGTTTTCAGGCTGAGAAAGGGATCCCTTTTTAAATAACGGCACCACATTAGCAATTCGCCAGTCTCTCGGCACCATGCCAGACCTCAATGAATCCTGAAAAATCAAGTGAGGAAGCTTGGCAATCACAGCGCTAGGCTCATTTAATACCCTGGGATGAATCCCATCTGGTCCTGGACCTTTGTTTACCTTTACATGTTCAAGTCTCTTTTGAATTTCCTCCCGAGTGACCCATGCGTTAGTAGCTAAATTACTAGAACTGGGCATATTAAAAGAGAAGCCTTCATTATCTGGCTCCTCAGATGTATAGACAGATGAAAAATAAGAGTTCAAAGTTTCTGCTTTTTCCCAGTTCTCATCAACCAACTTACCCCCCCGTGATAATAAGGTTCCCACCCCTTCTTGCTTGTTGTGATCACTGTTCCCCAAATGCTCACCCACACAAATGTTAGAGATAAGTTCAGTATTATTTGATATTACCAGGTCCAAAATAGAGTCATTCCTAGTAGGTTCTTGAACCGCCTGAAATAAAAAGTTGTCATTTAGCATATTTACAAACCTACTAGCTTTTTCTGACTTAGCCACCCCATTACTCCAGTCAATGTCCGGATAATTAAACAACTTAATAATAATAACAACTTGACCCAGTTTTGAAGCCTCCTCCATTTGTAACAGTAGCTGGGCCTCATCCCCCTCATCTATACGGGGAGGTTTATAGCATACACCAATGATCATTTTCTTTGTGACCTTCAGCCCTACTGAAATTTCTACCCAAAGAGATTCAACGTTTTCATTGGTAATGTCTTTATTACATGGCTTTAAATCTGACTTTACATAAAGACAAACCCCTCCACCCTTTTTAATCCTTCTGTCCCTTCTAAAAAGTGCGTAACCATTTAAATTTACAGCCCAGTAGCATTTTTCATCCCACCAGGTCTCAGTGATACCAATTAAATCAAAATTTTCAATACATGCAAAGCTTGCAGCTCCCCTAATTTACCTGACCATTACCCAGCATGCAGCGGAGATTACTACTTCTCCCTCTGATGTTTACATTAGCTAACGGAGAGTTAGAGCTAAGGCGAATATAAGTCTGTTTCCCTTGTAACAATGGGAGCTCCTTATCTCATAAACTATAAGCCCCCCTCACTCCTCCCCCACAACCCTTTGCTAATCCCACTGCCCCATCTATACTAGATATCCCATAAAACTCTAGCTCACCCCCCCCTTGTCTAGTTTAAACACTCCTCCAGTCTCTTAACCATTCTCTCCCCAGCATAGCAGACCCCCTTCCATTGAGGTGCAATCCGTTACGGCTGTATAGATTGTACCCCAAAGTAAAGTCAGCCCAGTGCTCTAGAAACCCAAACCCTTCCTTCCTACACCAAGACTTTAGCCACGCATTTAGCTCCCTAAGCTCCCGCTGTCTCCCTAAACTTGCACGTGGCACCGGCAAAACTTCAGAAAAAATGACATTTGAGGACCTTTTCTTAATCTTAGAGCCTAGATCCCTGAACTCACTCTTTAAGGTCCTCCACCTACTGTTCATTTTGTCATTAGTACCGATATGTACCAAGAAAGCCGGGTCATACCCAGCCCCTCCCAATAATTTGTCAACCCGATCAACCACATGCCAAACCCTGGCACCAGGAAGACAGCAAACTGTTCTGCAATGCTAGATTTCTAATTAAGGCACCAGGAGGAGCAGTGTCCAGAAGATAGCTAGTCCCTTTTTTTATACCATAAATATCCTGGCACTATGGGGGCCATTTACTAACCATTTTTTTCCCCGATTCCGATTTTCTAGCACTAAAAGTTGCAGAAAACAAGTTGAAACTTTTTCAAGATTCACTAACTTGCCAAGATCATGAAGTCAATGTCAGATGTACCTTCCCTGAAGGATCATTCTTTTGCTTTGAAAACCAGTGTCAAAAATCTGAAAGCTTTAAAGTTTTGAAGCAAAAGAACTATCTTCCAAGGAAGGGAAGGGACATCTGCCATTGACTTCTACATAATCTCGGCAGATTTTAGTTGGCAAATTGCACTGAGCATTTGTAAATGGCCACCTTAGCCTCAGACTTATAACTATTCTATTTTATATTCAAAGTATAATGGCCAATCTTTATTTCAACAACAAGAGATCCTCTGCACTCACCCATTATCAATATATATAGGACATTAAGCTACTAAGAAATGCCCTCCCCTTTAAGCAAAACAGGGATTGTTTGTCCATATATTGCAATATACTTTAAGCTGGCCAACTACATCAGAGTCATCCCTTCTGGCCAGTCCTACACTGACTTATGTGATTCATTAAGAATTCTACTGCTTCAATATACATTTAGCAAAGGGACTAAGTCGCATAAGTCAGTGTAGGACTGGCCAGAAGGGATGACTTTGGCCATCTTGAAGTATATAACAATCCCTGTTTTGCTTAAAGGGGAAGGCATTTCTTAGTAGCTTAATGCACAGAATGTTTTAATGTCCTATATATATTGATAATGGGTGAGTGCAGAGGGTCTCTTGTTGTTGTTTCTATGTATTTTTTGGTCACAACCTCATTGCACCCCTGCCTAATGGTTTAAAATTTAGTGGTTGAGCACAACTTTCCCTTTTTTTTGCTACAATCTTTATTTCAAACAGGAAACAGGTAGAAACAGTTTTCAATGAATTAGAAGAAAATTCCATATTCTCTGATTTTCTCAATCTACTCTAATACTGTACTTCTAAAGCGGTCAGCTCAAGTATTTAATATTATATACTTGAAGTGCTTTGTTCAGAAATTTAGCCTTATTGGTGAATAAGCTCTAAGTGCTTGAGTTATACCATTCATTACATGCGAATATTTATAGTACTGCTTCTTTATGCTGAATTCATGATAAGAGAGCTATGAAAATGAGTTTCTTTTTAAGCTATTTTTCAGGAAATTATCATTATTTTGCAGACCAATAATCACCATATCTATCAAGTGTCTGAGGCTCCTTTTATTTTCTCCAACATTGCTAACATTTGTATAAATTTTCCTGCAGAAGTTGAGAATGTCAAGTAGCACATACTGAACATAAATAATGCTATTACTTGACAGAGCTAAAGCGGCTCGTCCATGCATTGACGTCTTCCATCATCTAGAGCACATGATTATTCAGACTCTTAATTATTATATGTTTTGCTGGTAGGATCTAGTGAATGGATAATTTTGCCTGAATACCCTCAAATGATGCCATATATCTTCATGTATGTCATTCGTACATAATGACTCTCAAGCTGTGAAGAGAATCTGAAGAGTTTACAGCCCATAGAAAATAATATTCACATACAGATGCAAATATTGTATTATTACTGTATTTGATGTTATACATTGTTGCTGAAGTTATTATTGCTGTTGTTGTTATTACTATATTTAGGAGTCAAAAAATTGAGAATAGGCAGATAGAGGAACATAGTTTCAAGAAATAGACCATGGAAATGGACCATTGAGGGGGGATTGGGGTGAGCTAGGTGGTGGGGTGGATTGGGGTTTGGGAACTCAGAACTTGTTTGAATGGACAAGAGTAGGGAGAGGAGGAAGCTTCCACTCAAGCAAGTCCTGAGCCCCAGGTTGTTTTAAGTAGGGAGGGTAGAAGGACCCAGGCCTGGAGAGAAGGTAGTGTAGCCAGGGGGAGGGGGGAAGGTATTGTAGTCAAGGGGACCCAAAGAAGGGGGAGGGGGGAGGTAGTGTAGTCAGGGGGACAAATAGCAGGAGGAAATGAGAAGGTAGTGTAGTCAGGGGGACCCAAGGCATGGAGGGAGGTAGGAGGTAGTGTAGTCAGGGGGGAGAGGGGGAGGTAGTGTAGTCAGGGGGGAGGGGGCTAGGGAGGAGGATGGGCAGCAGCCCATCACCGACTACAAGCAAGGAGGGAGGAGGAGGCAGAAGAGAGGCCTGCACCCAAAATAGTTCCTCCACACGTCACTCAAATAGATTCCACGAACTCCAACTGTTAGGCGTCATTCTTGTGGTTGGATCAGACCATATTAATTAATGGAAAGTGCTGTCCATCCAGCTTGTTTTTTTGTGGGAGGGGGGAATCAATGGCTAATCCAGACTGTTGTTTGCTAGGGATTATCAAATTTTTTTGCCAGGCATGGATTAGCAGCAAATTTCCACATTTCGCCATTGGCAAATTGTTTCGAGAAACTTCCATAAAAATTAGCCACGGAAAAAGTTTGTCACGTGTCAAAAAAAGACGCGGGCAACAAAAAAAAGATGCAGGTGACAAATGCGTTTTGTGGATTTTTCGCCGTTTCACAAATTTTCTTGTGGTTTTGCGAATTTTATGGCAAAGCGAAACGGGACAGATTCGCTCATCACTATTGTTTGCATGTTGATGTTTGGCAGATATGCTCATCTAATAGAATCTATAGGTAAATGTTATTTGGCTAATTGTTTAACAATGCAGTCCCTTTAGCATTTTCTGCAAATTTTCTGTACTTTTTATATTATTCAGAATATGAAGATGGACCCCGCCAGTCTTTGCCAACCCCCCCTGTGCTGCCCCCCTTCCTTAAGTATCCAAACTGTAAAAAATATTAACCCTTGTCTTGACCTGTGGGTGGTCTGAAGAGGTATGTGCCTAGGGAACAACTCTCTTACCTGAGATCCAGTGGGAAAGGGAGATTTTTATGCAACAACTGACTAAGCAGCCCCTCCCCCATGACCACATGTTGTTATGCCACTGCAGGTTTGCAAAAAGGCTGCAATTGTGCATTTTGGGTAAGTTTGCCCATGTATGGGGCATTGTCCAAATAGCTGCAGGTCAGCTGCATGCTGTGATTCAGATTCACTTATGTCTGCATTACCCAGCACTACAATCAAGAGGGGGATGGTGGGAGGCATATAAAGGAATACAATGCACCTATCACCTTCTAATTGTTTCTTCAGTTCCAGCTGGAGGAAACACAATTTTTTTTTAAACATACAGCCCCCGACATTGCTAACTATAAAAAAATATAATGTTCCTTTGGATATTGCTAACTTTCATTAGCCCTTCACAGCAATTTGTTTTCTTGAAATAGTCAGCTCCAAGGTTGTTGGCTTGCTGCAAAAGCAATTTTACTAAACATTGTCACAAATAATTATTTATTTTGACTTCTCCTAGATGCTACTGCAATTGTTGCTGCTGCTACCAGGGGAAGACAACAACAAGGACTGGAAAAGCAATCTAGGGAGGTTCCAGCTAGGATTGTATTGGATCCTGTGAGCTTGCCAGACATTTTCCAGTCAACATTGGTGCATCTACGCGTCTCTGCCAAAGACGCTGAATGACCCACATTGATAGCTGTCTAGTTGACCTGAGGCAGGAAGTGGCTACAGGTATGTTGGGGGAGGAAATGTGGGAAAGTAGGCAGGAGGAAATACGGGAAAGTAGGCTGGAAATAGAACACCAACAACAGAAATGGCTGGCAAGTGAGGACCCGTGCAGAAATGCTCTGCTGGTAGTCCTGGGACATGCATTGCATGTTTCTCCCTCTGCCTCTGCCGGCTCTGCTGAAGGGTCACTGCCTTGGCCTTCTTCTGCAAGGCAAGGGGATGTGGAAGGGACTGAGAAAAGGGGTCCGACCCTGACTTCGGGCCTGCTAAAAAGTGCAAGTAGGTGTCCTATCTGTATCCTACTGTTGTTTTCCAGCCTTTGAAAAATGTGCATAACTTCCCCATGAAAATGTGTTCATTTACAATTAAAATCTAAAAATTCAAATATTAAAAGCATTCCATGGGGCTCAATGGTTTTCACCAGCTTGGAACACCAAAAAATCTGGGAAACATTTTCTTTATAAACTTTTACAAACTTTTAGAAATCTTTAAGGTTTGTGCTTTTTAAACAAAGTTATATTAATTTTATATATAATTATAATGTGTGTGTATATATATACAGTATATATATATATATATATATATATATATATATATATATATATACATACATACATAAAAAAAAAACTCTACCTGGGAAATCTCAGGTCCCAAGCATACCGTATAATAAATACCATAACTGTATATTTAATTTTGAAGCATTTTTAGCTACACTTTAAAAAATATTCCTCTACATGTGTTACACTGCATATCAAAGTAATGCAAACATGTTTGATTAACAAATAAAACCAAGCAACAAAAAACAAAAAAATTGAGAGTTGGGCTGAGTAAAAAAACATTTTCTCATCCAATCTTCTTTGCCAAAAGTTACAGCTATAAATTATGAGTCCATGAGTAGTCATGAGCAAATCTGTCCCATTTTGCCAAAAAATTAGCAAAATTATGGGAAAATTTGTGTAATGGTGTAAATTAGCAAAATTTGTGTTTTTTGCCCATTGTTTCCACTAAACATTTATTTTCTTAACAAAATACATTGAAGTCTATGGGTGTTTTTGCTGCAACTTTTTAGCTACGATCATTTCTCCATAGATTTTGGAGTCATTGGAGTCTACTGGAATTTTTTCACAGCAGCTTTTCTGCGGCCAAAATGTAAGCATTTAATTTTTTTTTTGCCAGCTTCACTAAAATATTTGCTGATGGTAAAATGAAAAATTCTGCCATCAATACATACCTGGCAAAAAATTTCCCTCATTACTATCCATAAAATAACTGCCCTGAGACTAAATGGTAATCAGCGTGTTACAAGATTTCTGCATTTAGTTGATAAGTGGTGATTATTCCCCAGGGAAGAAGGGAAGCAAATTGTTATTATATTGAGATTATTATTATCATTTGAATGCTATATAACATACAACTTTTCTGTACTTCCATGGAAAGCAATTAATTTGGTTCTATATTAAAAAATGATAGTATGTCTTATTTAATATCATTGTATGAATGTCTATAAATTAAGTACTTTATTCAAACTAGTAACTTATGCGTTTTTACATTATTCAACCTCCTTTTACATATTTTTGTTCTTGTTTTTATCCATCATCATATACTCAGTACACACTCTTGACTCTCCTGATCCTGGTTCCTAGCATAACTTTGCATTTCCTGAATATTATCACCTTTCACTTGCTACCCTGTTAGAGATGTAAATATATTTAAATGAATACCTGCATTTTTTCTTACAATTTAAAATTGTTATTTAAATACACGTATCAGATCAGTTGTCTAAAGGCTTGATACCTGAAGTTTCTGAGTGAAAGGGCACATTTATGAATATAGTACAATATACAAAGTACAGAAAGATATGATGATCAGTGTTTATAATCTCTTTAGTGATAATTACCCTCTCTCAACACTGACCTGGTTAGGGCAGTCATTTTCCTCCCCACAACATAAAGTATAGTCAGCAGTATCTGATTTAGTATATTTTCTATGCTGCAACAAAACAAGTGGTGTAAAGTAAAGTAAAAATGATCACTGACCCTCTAATTTGTATTGAACAATAGAACATCAACATTTGACAATAAATCATTGAACCTTATGGTGTTGCTTATTTATTATTATTATTATTATTATTATTATTATTATTATTATTATTATTATTATTATTATTATTATTATTATTATTATTATTATTATTATTATTATTATTATTATTATTATTATTATTATTATTATTATTATTGTTGTTGTTGTTGTTGTTATTATTATTGTCATTATTATTATTATTATTATTATTATTATTATTATTATTATTATGGACATCCCAAATTCTGGAAACTTAGAAGTGGGCATTTCCTTTTTTGTTATCTAAAATGATTTCACCAATGCAAGCTTATAATATCACATACTGTACATGCCAACACGAACTGACATAATGCACTCAGCAAAACTGTTCTGCTAAGGTTAATAGGATGTTCAGTTCAGCTTAAGACTATGGCAGACTTTTCCATTAAAAAAATCATAAAAATAAGATCTGCAAGAAACCATTTGACATATCCTGACCAGAAAGTATGATATGAACAGTTCAGCTTTATTGTCTCCCCAGGTTGACCTGGTTGCTTTTCTTGACAGTCTGTAATTAAACACTTAAAGTTGTTCACCATTCAAACCAATGTTTTCTAGTGGAACTGAATATGTCCATCTATATATACATATGTAAGACACATTGTACAACAGTACATTGTGAAATGTCTGTATACGTTAGAACTGAAAGCAGAACATGAGAGAGACTATTTTCTAATTTATGGTTAAGGATAATATGTTGACTGACACTTTATTTTTGCTTTACTTTGCAATACTCACTGTTTGCCTCATTGGCGGCCATATAGTTTATGAAATCTTTATGTAAACTATTATTTAAATCTCCTTAACCAAGGCATTGTTTTTGCTTTTCCTAAGACCTTCAGCCCATACCAAGCTCATGTTTCCATTTGCTGAATCATCTACTGTGGTGCTTGAGCTCAGTGTTTGCCCCTGTAGTTTCTGCTTAAGGTGGTTCTCATCAGTGCTGCAAGACCCATTGATATGTTTAACTTTAGGAAAATTTCTGATATAACACTTGTGAGAACACTTTTATAAATGGCCCACTTTAAAGGAAAAGGAAAGGTAAAACCTAAGTAAGCTTTATCACAAAGGTCCATGTAAATACAGCCATAAGCACTCACAGAAAAGCTGTACTGAGTCCTCTATCAAAAGAAACACAAGATTCCTTGTCTCTTGTTGTAAACATGTTCTTAGGGAATCAGACTTTCTCTATCAGAAACATTCTTCATTCCTGGGGCCAGAATCTGTGCCGCTCTTTCCCTTCTCCCCTCTTCCCTCTCCTGCTCTCCCCCTCTCCCCCCCATAAGAATTCATAAAACTCACTCTCCCCACACTTAGGAATGTGTAATCTGACCTATAACAACTAGAGCTGCAGCAGGAAGCTAGGAAGACCAAGCTAAAATGGAAGCTGCTATCTTAAACAAACAGAATGCTTCTAGGGCAATTTACTCAGATATGATAAAGTTTTCTGCAGAATAAATAAAGCATTCTAGGTTGCACTAATGTGGCGAATCTATTGGTAGTAAAAAAAACGCCACTTTCCTTTTCCTTTAAGCTTTTATAAGTGGCTTTTTTGTTTAAAAAGGTTCAGGCTTCTAATATGGCATTAATTTCAAATATTTTATTTTTACACTTGTGTTGGAATAAAATTAAAAACACTTTATGAATATGCCTACAAAAAGTAACATTTTAAGATGGCCTGCCCCTTTACTATATCAATCTGCAGTACTAACTGTTATCAAGACACATATATATATATATATAATATATTCTGTAACTCTGTTATTTGCTAAGTGACTATTTTTTCAAATGCTTTCAGTATCAACAAAAATGTTTCCAGAAAAGGGGATTTCAGTTAGCATAAATGTTGAATCTTACTTTTGCTAACAAACAGCTTGCTTCTGGTCCATCAAGACATTAGCTCAGGAACAGAATGCAGCACACCAGGTAAATGTTAACATTACAGCCAGAGCTGTGTTTAGATTCTGTGTAGACAATTTACACAGCACAATATGTCAGTTCAATTTCAAATATCAATCCTCAGATCCAGCTTCTCAATTACCCCCTACCTTCCTGCCAAGAGACAGATTGTACTGTAGAGTCCATACAGGTATTTTCTGTTAGATGAATAAAATGTTAAACTTCAAAGAGCTTACAGTGCAGTACATTTTTTATTCATTTGTTCATTTTAAAACTAGCCGCACCAAATAACAGGAAGAAAGAACTGATGAATAACATTGTAGCCTAAATATAACATAAAGGACAAAAGGCCCCCAGCATACTTTCCTTGCAAACCATTTCATTGTCAGAAATTTCTTAACACCTATTGCTGGAGTACTTGTTTCTCTTAAGCAAAGACAGTTTGATGTAAAGCAATTTCATTCACATCAGGATCCTTGCTATTAATTATATAATTTGTATTGTTTAAAAGAATTAAATCAAAGTAATCAACAGAACAGTGACAATAGGTATGACTGAATCTATTTGCCTGGTATGGATTCATGATGAAATTTGCATTTTTTTAGAGTGGCAAAAAGTTTTACAGACTTTGTGCTAGAATGTCAGCATGTTTTTTTCCAGTGGAATATCCCCACCCCCCAAAAAAAGCCCATTGATTCCAATACATTTGGAGTGAAAAAAATCTTGAGAAAAAACTCCCATTGACAATACATTTTGCATGAGAAAAATGCTAATGTGAGATAAAGTTTGAAGAAAAAACACCCATTGACTCCAAGGCATTTTGTAAAATGTTGCCAATCTGCATTTTTTTTCCATGGTTTTGCAAATCTTGGGGTGATGAAAAAATGATTCATTCTTTAAATTAACCTGGGTACTTGCCTAGCTTCTATCTCTTTTTTCATGTTTAAAAGGGTGCCCAAAGGTCCGCCATGTACTCAACAAAGATTTATGGCGCCCCAGAACAATCACTGTTTGGGGGCACATGTTATAAAAATTACCAACCCTATTTCAACAGCCGCTACAGTTTATAGCATTTAAATATAATAAAACTCAACCCATAAATTTTTTTCTGAAAGTAAAGCATCCCCTTTCTCTTTTCAAAAGCAATTTGTGGTTACCCCTTAACACAATAGATGCATGTAGCATCATGCATACATATATCCAACATATGTATAAAATATTCACCCAGTGAAATTTAATGTAGGTGTACACATGAATAGTGATGAATCTTTGAAAATATTTGTGAAATAGCAAAAATGACATGTGCCAAAAAAATCTTCGCGTATGTCAAAAAAATTGTTGTGCGAGTCATTGTTTTGCAATAATTAACTAGAAAGGGAAGTTTGAGAATAAATTTCATGTTGGGTTGAAAAATGTGAAATCACTGAATGAAATCTGATCTGTTGTTGGCTCCGCCCACTTTGTCTAACCGTGGACCACAGTTATATAGTAAAAACCACTGTACAAAGTTTGGGGACCCTGGTTTTAATAGTGTCTGAATGGCAGCAATTTAAATTTCCCTACTGAAAGTCAATGAAAGTGACATCTGATTGGCGGTTGGTGGCTCCGCACCCTTTTTCTAACCTGGAACTGCAATTACCCAGTGACTAACTCTGCAAAGTTTAGGGACCCTAGGATTAATAGTTAATGAACGGCAGCAGTTTAAATTTAAACCAATAAAAGTCAATAGGTAAATTGTGATTGGTTGTTGGTGGGTGTGCCCACTTTTTCTAACCTTGAGTCAAAGTCACCCAGTGACAAACAGTGGGCACCCTGGCATAAATAGTGTGAGAATGACAGCATTTTAAATTTAAATCAATAAATGGATGGATGGATGAAATCTTATTAGCTGTTAGTGGCCCAACCCACTTTTCCTATTTTTGAACTACAGTCCCCCAGTGACAGCATTTTACACTTCACCATTGAGTGAATAGGTGAAATGTGATTGGCTGTTGGTGGCTCCGCCCACTTTTTTCTATCTTTGAACAGCAAATACCCAGTGACTAACTCTGGAAAGTTTAACAACCCTGGAATTAATACTTAAATAATGAAATATAAACCAATGAAATATAATGGGTGGAAATGGATTGGCTGTTGGTGGCTCCACCCACTAGTTCTAACCCTGAATATGTAGTCAGCCTGTGACTGACTGTGCAAAGTTTGGGAAACCTGACATAAATAGTGTGAGAAAGGCAGCATTTTAAATTTTAACAAAAAAAAAAATCAATAGGGGAATTCTGGTTGGCTGTTGTTGGCTCCACCCCCTTTTTAAAAACTAAAAATGCAGTCCCCTAGTGACCCTGGTTTCAATACTGTGAGAATTGCAGCAGGTTGAATTTCCCCATTGAAAGTCAATAGGTAAAATCGGATTGGCTGTTGGTGGCTCCGACCACTCTTTCTAACCTTGAACCACAGTTACCTAGTGCCTAACCCTGCAAAGTTTGGGGACCCTGGCGTTATAACTGTGAGAATGGCTGCTGGCTGAATTTCCGCCAAGTCAATAGGTAAAATCTTATTTGGTTGTTCACAGCTCCACCCACTTTTGGGCATTCAACAATCATCATATTTTCATTCAGACTGAGCCCATGACTATGTGATTCAAGTTTGGGGAGTGTAGCCTCAAAGCTGTAAGATTGACCGCAGTTTCAATTTCCCCATAAAAGTCAATGGGTGAAATTTGATTGGCTGTTGTTGGCCCCTCCCACTTTGGGGTCATTTAAAAAATGTTGCTGTTTCCTTTGGGGTGACCCCATTATTATGTTATTCAAGTTTGGGGGGTGTAGCTTTAAAGCTGTAAGTGTCTTCCCTGTCAAAGTCAATGGGAAAATTGGGGGCTTTCAGAGCGGCGCCACAAAAAGAGAGGGGGCTGGATTGCTTAGAGAAGCACAAGCAACCTGCTCCGCTATAGGGAGAAGAAGTGTGGGGAGTTTGGGTGTTGTGCCCCTAAAACTGTAGGAGGAGTAGCGTTTAGAAAATGGGGGGCGCTAAGAAGAAGAAGAAAAAGCGGAAGAATAAGCCAAAGTCGAAGAACAGTATGTTGGGGTTTTCAACCCAACACAATAAAATGCCCACCCAATAAGTCCACACTAGTCTGCAATCGCGCTTCCCTGGTGTGAACCATAATGCAGAACTTATGAATGCAAGGAGCACCAGTTCAATTGAACACAATCCAAAAAACAAAAGTGGTGTAGTAAACAGTTAAAAATACTCTTGACAAATCCATTTATACCAGTTCACAAAGTCTTTCACAGAACATCACCCCATAAATGTCTATGTTTGCGAAAGCATCCTAGTACTCTGACATTCCTATTAAGATCCATAAAAAACCCAGGACAGATGCACCTCATATGCCCAGGACAGAGAGGAAAAGCAAATAGCCACCCAGGAAGAAATTCTCAACAGACTTTCACCACTACTGTGGCTATATCAAAGCATGCCGAAATCAAAAAGATCAAAAATAGTTCTAAATGTTGGTTTGAGATATCTCATCCCCAACTAAAGCCACAGCTTGAGTGATGGTCAACTTAAAAGACTAATAAAAAGATTAAGGTCAAACTTTTCATATGGGAATGCAAAAACAGGGATGTGCCAGACTATGGGTTAAAACACATATAGGAACCATATAGGAATAACTCATAAAAACCATAAGGTGTTCAAAAGCATCGATAGGGATTTTTTCTTAAATAAAAGCATAATACTGTTATCGAACCATTTATAATTGTGCTTAGGCACACTGGGCTGCTGCATACTGATCAATAGCCCTTCAGTAACAGATAAATTACCAAATGTTCCCACAAACAGTTCTATTACTTCAGGAAACAGAAATCTGCTTCTGAGTTTAATTTCCTCACAATGGGGCTATTTTTGTTGTTGTTTATTTATAACCATACCAAGGTGGACTATGGGCTTTGCTTCCTCTATAGTTGCAAATAAATTGGCCCAAGGTACTCAAGGGGCACAGGTAGGAGTCCCTGTGCGCTGGGCCCCTACGAAGATCTTTCTGTGTGGGAGACTAGATACGCCACTGGTCCTTATTCTGGTGTAGTGGTGACATATAACTTAAAGTGGACCTGTCACCCAGACACAAAAAGCTGTATAATAAAAGTCCTTTTCAAATTAAACAAGAAACCCAAATTCATTTTTATATTAACACATCCAAGCCCATTATAAAGGCATTTAAATATCCCAGCTGTCAATCATATACTGCCTGCCCCACCTCTATGCCTTAGGCAGCCCCAGCTCTCTCTCGTATTGACCCATTATCCAGAATGCTCGGGACCTTTTTGTAAGTTGGATCTCCATACCTTAAGTCTATTAAAACATCATTTAAACATTAATTTAACCCAATAGTATTGTTTTACCTCCAATAAGGATTCATTAGAAAGTTGGGATTAAGTACAAGGTACTGTTCTATTATTACAGAGAAACAGAAATTCTTTTTTTTAAAACAATCTGAATTATTTGATCAAAATGGAGTCTATAGGAGACGGCCTTCCTGTAATTCAGAGCTTTTTGGATAACACGTTTCCAGATCGCGGATCCCATACCTATCTAAACAGTATTTGGGTAAGCTCACTTAACACTCTTTATCCTCCCTATCCCAAGCACAGTATAGCATAAAAAGTTCTTCATTAGTGATGAGCAAATCTGTCCTGTTTCGATTTGCTAAAAAATTAGTGTAATTTTTCTGCTGCAATTTTTTTTGCCCATTCTGCGAGAAAATCCGGCAAAGGCGTAACACAAGAATTCACAACGAATCCATGCCTGGTGAAAAATTCCACTCAATGCTATTCTTTATGTGAAGGTTGTGCATTGTTACAGTATAGGAACTTCCACAGAGCCAATAATTACTGTTCTTATAATTCTTATAAATTCTTATTAATTATGACAATATGTTTTTGTATGTCATCAACATTATTTGTTCACTTGCACAGCACTGTAAATAGAATAACAGTAATGGCAACAAAGAGGATATAGTAGCACATGGTTTGCAGATAATATTTTTTAAAGTGATACTGACACTTCTAAAATAATAAAGACATTGGATTCCTGACATAACTAAATCCCTATGATGTGTATTTAAGACTTTGTAAAAAGTGCAATCTGAAGAGCCTGTAATCTGTGCTCCCTTTTCCTGGCACATTATGCACCAGAAAGCACATTCTGCTGGGAGAACTGTCATAAGCTAAAGCTATTTTTATTCCAGGAATCCAATGTAAAAGTGCCAGTCTCACTTTAAGAAAATACAAATTATCTTCTGTTGGATCAATATGTGCTACTATGAATCCTTCTACTTTCTCTTGTTGTTGCTAGAAATATTACTATTATTATTTTTTTAGCACTGTGCAAGGAGAACTAACAATTCTGATGAAATATATTGTGGTTTAAAATTAACATTTGGGTTGAGTTAACATATTTTGAAAAAATGCTATATATATATAATAAAAAGTCATTTAGTTAACTTAATATATATATTGTATTTTATACAATATCAGGAAATGTTTTTATTTTTGTGCAATAAGGAGAACGATTGACTAGGTTTGTGATACAATAATATGTTTAAAAAGCAACAACAAACTATGTGCCATCTGGTACTGTACACATTTTTTAACAATGGAAGCTTTAAAAAAAAAAAAAAAATCAAAATTTTTTTAAGTATTCTTTTATTGCTTACTGAACCTAGACCTGTTTCCATAGAAACACTTCAAAGCTTTTGTCATTGAGATAGTCCCACTCAATATCTTCATATTAACAATCACGGAGCTTAATAATGTTCAACCATTATTATTTTTCTATTCCCAAAGAAAAAAAAAGTAATTTTAGGTAGAGGCTAACCAAAAAGCAATCACTGATGCATAAATAGTTTCTTTGCATAAAGAAAAAGGGAAAAAAAAAACATGCTCATCTTTTGTCGTTTTATAAGATTATTATATGACCATTGCATCTCTGCAAATATAGGTTAAAGGTCTAACATAATAACAAGAGTAATAGAATGCAAATAACCAGCTCTGTGTGCCTTGGGCTGTTGTTGATCTACTGTTACCAGTATTACAGCAGTCTTTAGGGGCCAGTGCCAATTCTAATGCAGCTGCAGCCCTGATGCCGCCTTCTCTGTGCTTAGAAGCGTCAACTCAAAGTGGGTCCAGAGGGGGCTGCATCGCTACTGCAGAGAGCACTATTGCGCAGAGATGAATTTTCTTTTAAAAAGTAAAATTTTGTCTCTTAAAGTTACCAGAGGCGGCTTTTTGCCACACCGTCCACTGACCATTCACTGCTGCCTGAGGCAACATTCTCACCTTACCTCATGGCAGGAGCGGCCCTGTAATGTAATAAAAGGCACTACATTTTCCCAGGAGCAGTTACCTATAGCAACCAGCTGGTAGCATTTACTAGTGACCTGTATAAAAGCAAACATCTTATTGGTTGTTATGGGCTGCTCCTGGGCAACGTAGTGCCTTTTATTACATATAGGGGAGAGACTCCACCATTAGTGATGGTTGAATCTGTCCCGTTTTGCTTCGCCACAAAATCTTTTTCAAGTGTAGCCCCCTTTTGTGACAGTGCTGCTACCTGCTGATACTTTTGGCGCTAACAGGAGTCCTGAGCCCCCACTTACTTGGGGGAACAGGAGTTACTTTACTTGATGGCGTGCCTCCACCCAGGATAGGGACAGATTAAACTGTAACTCCCCTCCCTGGGAACTTGATACTGTACTGCAATCTCTGGTCAGGGACTCCCTGCACTCCCGGTACCTTGCCCCTTCCCTTTGGGGTAGCTGCTTACCAGGCAGTGAGGATCCTCTTTGGATGAAGAGACCAGGACACTGGAATGATGCTTAACCAGTGGAACTTATTTATTGCAGATGGAGCAGACAGGCAGGTTACACAGGAGTACTGTCAAATGTCAGGTTACACTCACCTCCTTGGAGATCCTCTCTCCCTGGGGCTACTCGCGGTACTCCTGCCAAGTGATCCTCCTTTGCGGTTCCCTCCTGTACTCATGCCGGAAGACCCTCTCTAGGGCTCTCCCTGGTACTCCCGCCAATCGGACACCCCTTTGAGACCTCACCCCAGTACTCACGCCCGAGCACCCACTGGGTTAGGTAATCTCCTGATCTTAACACTGTTATCCCTGACTCCAGCTATGAATGTTGGGGGATCTTAATCCCTCTATCTCCTGTAGGGGCAATGTCTGCCCACTAATTAACCTGTCTCCCACTCCTAGCGTGGTCTACCAATTCCCAGATCTACTATCTATCACAGGCCCTTTATAAGCCTCTGTCCAGAAGGAGGTCCCGGGCTGGAAAACCTAACAGCACATGGCTGCACTCCCTTATATAATCTAATGCTGCTAACTGAAACTGCAGGGATACTCCCTGTTAACTAATTACCTCCCAAACCACCCTTGGGAGCCTGTGCTAGGGGAACATCCTAGGGAACCCAATTTTGGAGATCCCTACACAAGATTTGCAAAATGGCACAAAATTTGCAAAACGGCGAAAATGTTGTGTGCCTAAACAAAAATTGTTGCGCGAGTAATTTTTTCGACGTGTGACAATTTTTTTTATGTGCGCAACAATTTTTTTACTCAGGGGGACAATTTTTCCGCTGCAAATATTTCTGCCCGTTTTGCAAAACAATTTTTTCAAGCTTGCGCGACTTTTTTGTACGCCCGTGCGACTTTTTCGTACGCTAGCGCAAAAAATTCGGGAAGGTTCTGCCGCTGTTTATAATTGTTCGGTACAAAAATTTCGGGACTTTCAGATCGCCAATACGATATTATCGTGACTATTATGATTTTTTTGTAAGCATTTTTGTGATATTTGCGATCTTCAGAAATGATCGTATCCAATCTGAATTTTTGCCATTCGGGATTCGAATTCGCGTCTTAATAAATCTGCCCCAGTAGACTACAATGACCCAGAAAAAAGTATCTAATACTTGAAGTGATACCACATGACAAACGTGTTTCGATGATTTTTTGCAATTTCGTGAATTTGTCGATTCGCAACTTTTTCAACTAAGCAAAATGGGACAGATTCACTCATCACTACAGGTATCAAATAGTGACAAAATTCTGCATTTTTCTATGCGAGAATATTTTTGTGAAACATATTGGCATGAAAAATTTCACTGGAGTTAGGCTCCAATGTACACAGAAAAAGTCACGGAAAAAAATTATGCAGTTTCTTGAATTTTTCAAGAAGCACAATTAGACAGGTTTGTTAATCGCTACATTTGACATGTTTTTTTTGAAAATGTATTTTTGATTCCCTCAGAAAAGTTACTACTAATAAGTTTTGATGAACTTTTAGAAACACTTAAATGAATTTGAACTGTTAATTAAATAGTTGGCTGCTGTATATGTATTGGTATTTTTGATGTGACCGTGCCGAATTTGACGCGCAAATAAAAAATTTCTGTGCGCCAAAATTTCCCACTGCAAATTTTCACAGAATTTCAGAAATTCGCTGCGAATCCACGCCTGCCAAAAAATAAAATTTGCTCATCACTAAGAAAAAGCCCACACACAGACAGGAACCGTGGACATACATGAGCCCTTTTATGTCTTAGAGGGCTTATAAAAAACAGCAGCAAAACTTCAAATAATCTTTGTAGGAACCTGGCATGCACAGCCAACCCTAACGAGATACACTCCCCGGCCCTCCTCAGCTCACCCACTCACCACTGTAGTGATTTCTATACCACGGGGTCTGCTTCCTCTTTAGTTACGCCATGGTTAAGAAATATGAACCCTGGATGACTCTATCCTACTGTAAGTTAGTCAACAACTTATTCACTAACAGCAATTTTTTCAATAACTACTTTTTGACACACATTAAGGGGTCTGTTTATTATGCAGTGTAAAACAAAATTCACCAAAAAAAAGGTGTAAAAAGCTGTGTAAAATAAATGTTGAATTCATCAAGGTGCATTTATTTTACAACATCCAAACACCTGATTTCACCCTGTTATTTTATGCCAGACCTTGTGTAAGAACCAGCAGAAGTTGGTCTTAGAAAAAAAATGTAAAAAAATTATGCCGTTTTGTTTTTTACACCCCATAATAAATTTGCCCCTAAAACTTTTACTTGTTTTACTGTGACAGATACACAAGATTCTAGAAGCTTGCAAGTTTATGTAGGAGTCAATGGGAGTTTTCCTAGGCAAAATTTTTTTTTAATTCAATCGAGTTTTTCATATTTGGATTTTTCTAAATAATATATAATAATATATAATATATATATATTATAATAATATGCAAACATTTGAGTTTTTTTTTAATGCAAGTTTATTCAGAGTAGAAACTCTAAAATTTACATTGTAAATAAACCTAATAAATATAATATTTATCCTGCCTCCAATTTCACTTAGCAGACTATGAAAAAGTTTATCATCTAAAACCCTGTAACCATAGTCCATCAATAATGATTCAAAACAAGGCAAACCAGGCAAACAAGCGCTTCGCTAAATGTAGAATAAGCAATATTTGCCACAAGGGAACCTACATTTTATCCTAATCCCAGCAATTCCAGCTGTTTCCTCATTCCAAGTCGATAAACCTTCAGCGACCTTAGCAATCCCGATGATTCTGCCTGTATGCTTCGTATTTTGGATACTGATAAATATCGGTGTTTATCTGGAATAAGAAGGACTCTGTGATGTCATCAATCACAAGTACTATTTTAAGAAGCCATCTGTTAAGGAATTGTATTCTATGACTAAGTGCTGAGGCAGATGAAATGCTGTTTCTGTAGTGCTTGTGATAACAGTAAAGGCATGATTTATTTTTCTTTTCTTTATTTAATGCACATTCTAACATTCTAGTTTTGAGTGATTATTGTATTTTTCAGAGATGGCAAGGTATATTCTTAGACTAGTTAATTTATATAATAGGAAACATCACATAATTCAGCATGAACATTTGTATTTACAATGACTTTAGACACGCAATCTGTTATCGTCTCACAACATCTCACCTGCTGCTTTCTATGATGCTCCTTTTACTTGTTAATAGAATAAAACTTATCACCTGCGTTTAACACTGTTCTGTTGCCAGCACTTTGCATATTCTGCTTCCCCAATGTCTACATCTACTAATGGAATGCTCAAGGGAAGCATTGCTATATAGTAAATGATGCTCACTCTAATCGCCTTATTTTAGCAAAATATTCACCCTAATGTCAAATGCGATAGCTAGACCCTTATTTAAATTTGTATATTGCATTTTTAATGGACCATAAAACTAACTCAGAAAGAGAGTTGAACAATTATAGTCATTAATTTATTTCTACATTGTTAGGATTAAAGCTGCTTAGAGTCTACCAACTATCATCTCAGTATTTAATGTATATTTAAAAGAGTAGTGATGAGTGAGGCATTTTGCTTCACGTAAAAGTGTGCAAAAATGCAAAATTTTATTGACATGCGATGAGAAGGCGTCATGGGCTTATACGCTGTCACCATATATCTGCATGTACCTATAACTTGAATTAATATGGGAAATTAACTTATTCTTTACTGGCTAGTAATCTTGTTATAGCTTTTAGACTTACTGATACCATTCTGTCTGCTGAATCTAACACCTTTAAATATAGGAGCTCCACTCCAGCTGTGTTTCTGGCCCATACCTTGTCAGTAGCTTCATCAATAGAGCCCAAAATGGGGATTAGAGGGCAGTACGTACAAAGAAAGGGTGGTTAGCAGAGGGAGCAATGGGGTGCAACTAGGAGAATGGTTTCTGATCCACATAAATAGAATTGTAAAGCACCCTAAGGAAAAGGAACAACTAGGGGAAGCCTGGAGGAGGCCCAGGGACCAACGTTACTTCCTCTTAAGGAACTTTCAGCCCCACTGTGTGAGGAAAAGTGCCTTACCGGCACGGCGGGGACGCCCGCCGCGCTGCCATCGGCGGGGACGCCCGCCGCGCCGTCTGCTCTTCCGCATCTTAAAGGCGCATGCGCGCTGACGTCATGACGTCAGCGCGCAAAGGCGCGAAATTCAAAATATTTAAAGGGCCATCTGTATTAGATTCATTGCCCGTGATAGGATTTGATCCTGGTGCTTTTCTGAGCCTTGTTTCTGTATCCTGCTTGTTGCCTTCCTGTGTTTTGACCCGGCTTGCTCCTGACTATTCTGATTATCCGTATCTGACCCCGGCTTGTACTTTGACTACGATTTCGTCTCATCCTGCTGTATTGATTACCCGGTTTGACCCTTGCCTGTCTGACTATCCTTGATTGCTGCCCGCCCCGACCTAGCCTGCCTGACGACGACCTTGTTTAACCCTATTTGTACCGTGATCTTTGGCCTAACTGACTTTCTACAGTCGTGCCCCATTGCTAGCCAGAACTCCTGCCTTGCACCTCTCGTATAAGTCCAGGTGGCATCCGAGTAGCTGAGGGCTCCTCCCGAAGCCAAAGGCGGTCACGCTACTGGTGAAGCACGAGCTGAGACCAGGGTGCTCGGCACTAGCTCTGGTATTGGGTGCCGACCGTGACATTATCACGGGCCATGGAGGACCAAGATCACGTTGAGTCCGCTGCTGCTCCCCCCACTCCATCTGCTACTACTGAAGCGCTTCTTACTGCCCTGCTACAGCGTTTGGAGGATCAGGAGCAAAAACAGAATTATCTCCTGCAGGGTTTTCACAACCTAACCCGCCAGCTGGAGACTTCGCAATCTCTGCAGCAGCAGCCTGTTCCTAGTTTTTCCCCTCCTGTGGGGGCATCTGCTATGGGAGGTAACACCTATAGGCCCCAGGAGCCTAAAATTGCATTTCCTGAGAAATTCTCTGGGGACAGGTCCAAATTTTTCGTCTTCAAAGAGGCATGTAAACTATATCTTAGCTTTTTCCCTCATTCTTTCCCTTCTGGTGTGGAAAAAGTAAAATTTGTTATGACCCTTCTAGTGGGGGATCCCCAGGTTTGGGCCCTTAGACTGCCTCCTTCCGATCCTGCTCGTTCTTCCCTTGAGGTATTCTTTGATACTATGGCACTTCTTTACGATGACCCGGATCGTGCATCATCAGCCGATTCGGCGATTCGTAAACTGCGCCAAGGGAGACGGGATGCAGAGGTGTATTGCACAGAGTTCCGCCGGTGGGCAGGAGAGACCGAGTGGAACGATGCGGCCTTGCGCAGTCAGTTCCGTATCGGGCTATCCGACTCTATTAAAGATAGCCTGGTTAATTACCCCTTGTCGTCCAGTCTGGATGATCTCATGTCCCTAGCCATCCAGATCGATAGGAGACAAAGGGAGAGAAGGAGTGAAAGGGGTCATACTGCTTTCTCTGGGGCTACTTATGGGAAACCTGACTTAGTGACCAATGTTAAGTCTTCGGTCTCCCCGGTGTCTCCACCTCAGGAGGAGCCTATGCAACTAGGCCTATTCCATCTCTCTCCTGAGGAAAAGACATGCAGGCGGACTCTTGGGTTATGTATATATTGTGGGGACAAGGGTCATTTTCTCAATCAATGCACCAAGAGGCCGGGAAACGCCCAAGCCTAAATAAAGAAGGGGAGCTTCATTTGGGTGCAGGCGTTTCCTCTCCCCAATTTGCCTCTAAGGTGCAGCTACCGGTCAAACTGTCCTGGCCTACGGACTCTGTTAACTTGTCTGCTTTCGTGGACTCTGGGGCAGAGGGTAACTTTATTGAGGCCACATTTGCTGCTAAACATGGCATTCCTGTGGTCCCTCTAAGTGTTCCCATGAGGTTATTTACGGTGGACAAAAGACCTTTAGGGTCTGGTGTAGTAGATAAGAAAACTGTATCTTTATCCTTATGTGTGAACAATTTCCATGTTGAAGAGATAGTCCTTTTTCTTATTGAAGGTGCCTCTTCCCCACTCATTTTGGGTTTACCCTGGCTCCAGGTTCATAACCCCCAGATTAATTGGGTTACTGGGGAGGTGTCTCAATGGGGTTCTTGTTGTAGGGGTATTTGTATTCCCTCAACTATAGCAGCCACCTCACTTGAGGGGTTACCTGCAGCCTATTCGGCTTATGCCGATGTCTTTTCCAAAAAGGCGGCCGAAACCTTACCCCCACACAGACAGTATGACTGTCCCATTGATCTGGTTCCAGGTTCCTCTCCCCCTCGTGGTCGTACATACCCTCTTTCCCTACCTGAGTCCCAGTCCATGAAGGAATATATCCAGGAAAACCTCGAAAGAGGTTTTATCCGGCCTTCTAATTCTCCTGCAGGGGCTGGGTTTTTCTTTGTGGGTAAGAAGGATGGAGGTCTCCGTCCTTGTATAGATTACAGGGGTTTAAACAAAGTTACTATTAAAAATCGCTACCCTCTCCCTCTAATTTCTGAGTTATTTGATCAGGTTAAAGCTGCCAAGATCTATACCAAGCTTGATCTTAGAGGCGCATACAATCTCATCCGTATTAGAGAGGGGGATGAGTGGAAAACTGCTTTTAACACCAGGGACGGACACTACGAGTATTTAGTAATGCCCTTTGGGCTCTGTAACGCCCCCGCAATTTTTCAAGAATTTGTCAACGACATCTTTCGTGACCTGCTGGGGGTATTCGTAGTGGTCTACCTTGACGATATTCTTATTTTTTCTTCTAATCTAAATGAACATCGTAAACATGTGTGTGAGGTCTTAAAAAGACTAAGGGAGAACAACCTGTATGCAAAACTAGAGAAATGTACCTTTGAAGTCTCTACTGTCCAGTTTTTGGGTTTTATTATTTCCGGCAAGGGTCTAGAGATGGATCCAGGCAAAGTGAGAGCTGTCCTAGATTGGGCCCAACCCTTTTCGTTACGAGCAATACAAAGGTTTCTTGGTTTTGCCAATTATTATCGTCAATTCATTAAGAATTTTTCTCTAATTGTAGCTCCCATCACTAATCTAACCAAGAAGGGTGCTGATCCCAGTATATGGCCTCCTGAGGCTGTACAAGCATTTGAAACCCTCAAAAAAGAGTTTAGTTCTGCCCCTATCCTTAGATCTCCCGATTCCGCTCTCCCTTTCTTTGTAGAGGTAGATGCCTCTGAGGTAGGAGCTGGGGCAGTCCTTTCCCAAAGACACCCGATAACAAATAAGATGCATCCCTGTGCCTTTTTCTCTAGAAAGTTTTCACCTGCAGAGGTCAATTACGACATAGGGAACAGGGAACTGTTGGCCGTGAAATTGGCCTTCGAGGAATGGCGTCATCTCCTAGAGGGGGCTAAACATCTAGTTACGGTCTATACCGACCATAAAAATTTACTTTATATTGAATCCGCTAAGCGCCTGAACCCAAGGCAAGCCAGGTGGTCTTTATTCTTTTCAAGGTTCAATTTTTCTTTAACTTTTAAGCCCGGGTCAAAGAATACTAAGGCAGATGCACTCTCTAGGAGTTTCAATTCTGTTTCCTCCGACTCTAGTGAGTGTACTCCCATCATTCCCAGGGAGCTAATTATTGCAACTTTGGAATCTGACCTCTCTTTCTTATTGTCCCCGTTACAATCTTCCGCTCCTATTGAAACCCCATCTGGTAAATGGTTTGTCCCTGAGGAGTTTAGGGAACAAGTATTAAGAGAGGTTCATGATTCTAAAATGGCAGGTCATCCAGGAGTTGCAAAAACCATTTCTTTATTGTCCCGCCATATTTGGTGGCCATCCTTCAAGCAGGATGCTAAAACTTTCGTCAATTCCTGTCCAATTTGTCAGAGGTCTAAATCATCTCATCAGCAGCCCCAGGGTCTGTTAAATCCCTTACCCATCCCAAGGAAGCCTTGGTCCCACATCTCTATGGATTTTATTGTGGAGTTACCCCCTTCTCAGGGTAAAACAGTAATTTGGGTGGTGGTCGATAGATTTAGTAAAATGACTCATTTTATTCCTCTCCCACACCTCCCTTCTGCTAAAACTCTGGCTGATTTATTCATTACTCATATTTTTAAGTTTCATGGGTTTCCAGTGAATATTGTTTCTGACAGGGGAGTTCAGTTTGTGTCAAGATTTTGGCGTGCTTTCTGTTCTTTAGTTGGGACGGAATTATTCTTTTCCTCTGCCTACCACCCCCAAACTAACGGTCAAACCGAAAGGGTGAACCAGTCCCTTGAGCAGTATCTCAGGTGCTATGTGTCCGATAACCAGTCCACATGGTCTGAACTACTTCCCTGGGCAGAATTTGCATACAATAATGCTACCCATTCCTCCTCAGGGAGGTCTCCTTTCTTTGTCGTTTATGGGTTACACCCCAAAGCATTTTCTTTTTCTGGCTCTAATTCCCCCGTACCTTCTGCCAATTCCTCTGTCTTAAGGTTTTCCGAAATCTGGTCGCTAGTTCATGAGTCACTATCTGCAGCTTCCCTAGCCCAGAAAAAAGCTGCTGACAAATCCCGTAGGGATGCTCCCCAGTACAAGGTGGGGGATTTAGTGTGGTTATCAACCAAGAATATTAAGTTAAAGGTTCCCTCTCCCAAACTGGGACCCAGGTTTATTGGTCCATATCCCATCATTGCAATAGTTAACCCATCTTCTGTCCGTCTGCAGTTACCTCCTAATTTCAAGATTGCCAATACTTTTCATGTTTCTCTCCTTAAACCTGCTGCTAACACTCGTCATTTGTCCGTTCCTCCCCCGGTGCTGATTGAAGGTCAGCCTGAATATGAGATCCAGGAGTTCCTTGACTCCCGCCTGGTGAGAGGTAAGTTACAATATCTTACCAGGTGGAAAGGCTTCGGCCCTGAGGAGAACTCCTGGGTCTCAGTTGATGACATCAAGGCTGACCGCCTTAGGAAGCAATTCCATTTAAGGTTTCCTGAGAAGCCTGGGGGTCCAGTGGCCCCCCCTAGAGAGGGGGGTAATGTGAGGAAAAGTGCCTTACCGGCACGGCGGGGACGCCCGCCGCGCTGCCATCGGCGGGGACGCCCGCCGCGCCGTCTGCTCTCTGTGCCGGCTTTCTCCTAGGTGCGCGCGCGCGCACTTCCGCATCTTAAAGGCGCATGCGCGCTGACGTCATGACGTCAGCGCGCAAAGGCGCGAAATTCAAAATATTTAAAGGGCCATCTGTATTAGATTCATTGCCCGTGATAGGATTTGATCCTGGTGCTTTTCTGAGCCTTGTTTCTGTATCCTGCTTGTTGCCTTCCTGTGTTTTGACCCGGCTTGCTCCTGACTATTCTGATTATCCGTATCTGACCCCGGCTTGTACTTTGACTACGATTTCGTCTCATCCTGCTGTATTGATTACCCGGTTTGACCCTTGCCTGTCTGACTATCCTTGATTGCTGCCCGCCCCGACCTAGCCTGCCTGACGACGACCTTGTTTAACCCTATTTGTACCGTGATCTTTGGCCTAACTGACTTTCTACAGTCGTGCCCCATTGCTAGCCAGAACTCCTGCCTTGCACCTCTCGTATAAGTCCAGGTGGCATCCGAGTAGCTGAGGGCTCCTCCCGAAGCCAAAGGCGGTCACGCTACTGGTGAAGCACGAGCTGAGACCAGGGTGCTCGGCACTAGCTCTGGTATTGGGTGCCGACCGTGACACACTGGATCTGTGCAACCTGGAGAAACAATAACATCAAGGACTATAATATACCAGTCTATCTGTGCCTTGGCTACACCTAATGTAAGAATACTTACCCTGCTACAGTGACGTCAGTCCCCTTCCTGTGCACATGCATAGCGATGTCCATCTGCGTACTGACGCGTCATTACGTGTCACGTCATTGTGCAGCGCGTCTCTACGTGGCGCGTCAAGATGCAGGTGAGTTGGCACCAAAAGACAAGCTATTTAAAGTGGTTTGTAGTACTGATCAGTGCCTGGTTATCCTGAAGCCTAGCTGTTATTTCCTGTTGTTCTCTGTTCCTGTTGTTCTCTGTTTTCGGAATGCTCCGAAAAAGTCGCAAAACTTACAATAACGTTACGAATGCTCCGAAAAAGTCGCAAAACTTACGATAACGGTACGACTGCTCCGAAAAAGTCGCAAAACTTACGATAACGTTACGAATGCTCCGAAAAAGTCGCAAAACTTACGATAACGTTACGAATGCTCCGAAAAAGTCACAAAACTTACGATAACGTTACGAATGCTCCGAAAAAGTCGCAAAACTTACGATAACTTTACGAAAGTGCCGGAAATTACGAAAAAGTCGCAAAATTACCGATCATTTCGAAAAACAGCGTGTGTCAATTTTTCAGAGAAATTTTTGCTTGATCCCCCTCCTGCATGCCACTGTCCAGGTCGTGGCACCCTTTAAACAACTTTAAAATCAGTTTTCTGGCCAGAAATGGCTTTTCTAGGTTTTAAAGTTCGCCTTCCCATTGAAGTCTATGGGGTTCGCAAAGTTCGCGAATATTCGCAATTTTCGGCGGAAGTTCGCGAACAGGTTCGCGAACTTTTTTTTTGAGGTTCGCTACATCCCTATTTGTGAGACACTCTAGATAAATCCTGCCTGTTGGTGGTGCTAACTGTTATGAATTTATATCTTAAAATGGCATCAATATCTTGTGTTAATTACTGATAAAAATTAAGTTATTGTTTAGGGGAAAACATGCGCAAACAATCTTTTGCGGCAAAAAATATGCACTGTGCAAACTTTATAAATGACCACCACTTTAGTGTGCTTAAGGCATTTTATATGCAATAGCATATACATCGTCCTACATTGTTAAAGAAGCTCCTTTCCCCTATGCTACAACTGTTCTAAGCTGTATACTAAACATGGACACAGCTTCTCCATCAATATTGTACTGTCTGACGCCAGAAAAATCTTCAAATCAGGCTGACCAAAGCCCTCTTTAATTTTCCAGTAGTTATGCAATGTAGTAAATGCAGCTGTCACCCAGAGTGAATCAGACTGTATGATAAAATTGTAGCACAATTATAAGTTGTGTATTCTTGCCACTGGTAAAACATTTCACAGAGAAACTGTACCAGACAAACAATAGTTAACTCATCCCTAGACAGGAGCAAATGAATTAATGCATTAGTATCATTTTATGAGATGTCCACTTAGAATCCCCTGTACTCAAGATCAAAAGACATTTGAAACACGTTTGGAAGCCAATCAATCAAACTGAAGGAAAAACAATGCAATAGTGGGCAAAAAACAACTTTAGTGCCAAAAAGCAACTTTTTTTCTTCAGTCATGTTTTTTCCCTTGGGCACTACCTTATGTAAGAAACAAATGCAACAGAATATTGGTGGTCAAGTTTTTTTTTGCAGAATCACATTGTTCCATTCATTTTAAATAAATCTGATAATCTTGAATGTTTTAATAACTTGGGAAATAAACAAACAAATAAAGCTGTTAGACAATTGCCATTGACTTATATAGAAATTTGCCATCTTTTACATACCGAATGCTGAACTTATTTTTGCGACTTTTCTTGTTTTTCTAAATGAATAAATCTTGACTATTTGCAGTTACAGAAAATACTTGTGCATATATTCGCAGTTTTTTGCCACATTTTTTCTTGAATCAAGTAAAAACAACACGATTTTTTATAAATCTGCCCCTTTGTGTACTTTTTTTTATAAGAGAGAGCGAGAAAGAGATAAAGAAAAATGATTTTCATCAACATGCTTATATATACAGAATGTAACAAAAGAAGGAAAAAAAACAATTTACAGGGAACATTTTAATAAAATGTTCTGGACACTTTTCTGAATAATCACCTGCTGCAGTACTGCAGAAAGATTCCAAGATAGTAATCAAATTGCCAGTTTCCCATAAGAAATGCTTATTAATAAGCAATTCAAGGCAAAGGTGTTCTGCCAAAGCTCTTCTCTGCCTTGTAAATTCTACTTGTCTTATCATACGTCTGTGTAGAGGATCCTCTGTATATTTGGAGAACAATGGTCAAATGTATCATTAATTAATCATAATTGTATATATACAATATATTTGTGGAATTCTGTATAAATGTAGTATTGCACAGAGTTAATGCCATCATTTTTTGGGGGTAAATTTATGAATAATGACACAGGTAATTTCAGACGTAGCATTCACCTACCCTGACACAGTAAGCAAAGTGCATTTTCAGTTGCAGTTGCCATATTTTTCCTCACAATGCACATTTTTTTCCCCCGGAATTCATGAATTAGGGCACACACAAGCAGGCACTGATCTGCATGATTTGCATGAAATTGCACTGCGTCTGACTGTTGCACACTGAGTCTGGTGCAACTGCATCTGATTTGGCGAAATATAGGCAACTGCGCATGTGCTTCACTGTAAATTGGATACAGTTGTGCTGAATAATTTCGCAGTCTGCCTGGCATCATTTCTGATGTTCACTCATGTCTTCTGGTGTTCAACATGTCAATGATGAGAAGCAAGTGTGCTATGTCTATTGGCACAGGGTGTTGAGGGAACCCTGGAACTATCGATTGGTGAGGAGGTGAAGGTAGTTCCAGGGTAGTCAATAGACACTCAACTTAGAACAAAAGTCAGGAAGGATTAATCACCCTGAGTGCAACCATATGGTTCACATAAGTGCACAGAATGCTTTTGGACACAAGGACCTTTAATGAAAATGATTTTGGATGCAACTCACTGCGGGGAAAAGTGCAAATTGCCCACTGTGTCTTTAATCATAAACGATCCTTCATTTTTGTCCACATGTATTGTTTATGGAATTTGATTAATCACATGTAATTTCAGTTTCTATTGATTTATACATTTTTTTGGCTAATTTATTCCCACCATGAATTAATAATTTATAAAAGGGAAGTAGAGTAAGGCAAGTGAAACTTAATTGTACAAAAAATTACCTGTTTAAAAACTTTTAGGTACTCCCAAGTAGTACCCATCCTTTTTGCTTTGCTAAAAAAATGACTAACAGATAGAAATCTTCAGCACACCTCTTATATACACTTCCTCAACCGCTCTCTAGCTTTTTTCCATAAAAAAAAAAATGACTAAACCAAATGCGTTGTCAAATTTTATTTCACAACAAATGCTTTGGAGTCAATGGGCATTTTATTTAGTCAATGGTGTTTTTTTTCTTGTTCCAAATGCATTTGCCTTAATGGGCATTTTTTCTCACACAAAGTGCAATGAAGTCAGTGGGAAAAACATAGTTCTTTCCTGGTGGAACAGAATGCATCAACCCTCAGCCTATGATCTACTGCTTTCCTCCTCTTCTCTTTGGAATCTCACAAGAGCTATATAACCAAGCACATAACCCACAATTACTTTTAAATCATGTAGGAAGCTTAATTTACTATATTATAGCTACCAAAAGTCACATGTATACCTAGTTTACAGGCATTAAATAAATACTACATTTGATGAGACACTGCTTAATTACTTGCACATATTGTATCTCATAAACTAACAACTACATTAAAAAAAGGTGGTAATAACAGGACTACTATCAGCTCTGGAAGATGCAGCAGGGAATATCAACATTTCAAAGCCAATGAATAGCTTTTAAAGTCATTGTATGCCTTCAGATACAATTCCTTAGATCCTGTCATCTAGCATCCTATTTTCCCAACATGGGCATCACGTTAGACAGTCTGATCACCACTACAAGTAACACAGTCAAAATGATGATAGAAATAGTGTCCCACTGGGAAGAAAGAGAAGCTTCACAAGTATCTTGGGACCTGAGAATGAGCCGGTAGATATTAATATTCACTTTCTACTCCATAAATACTCAAGGTTTAAGGTTCATGTGTAAGAACCATGACATGTTTCACACATGGAAAATCATATTTTCATTATTTGTAATGTCCCTAAGTGTATGAATAATGTATGAAATGCTTGAAAGACATTAGAAATGAAACTGAACAGGTTTGATTTTAATAGAAAACAGCAATAGGTTCATGTTCAAACAAATCTTATCATTCCTTAATTGTTTGTATTCTTTAATTGTTTATGTACTGTATATTTAACTATATATATAAACAATATATATATATAGAACACATGTATAGAGAACACTCACGGCACTAAAGCATAGAAACAGTCCCTTTATTCAATCACCGCATCAACGCGTTTCGATCCCCACAGGATCGTCATCAGGATGTGTTCTGTACTTTTTGGTCAGCACCCGGTGAGTGCCTTTGATGTGGTGAGTGCCGATTCCTTGTAGCCAGGTCATTATCTCTGGTTTCATATGCTTGTAAAGATTGGGAAATCTGTAACTGTAACCCTATATAAGGTGGCTATACATGGGCCGATAAAAGCTGCTGATGGTCTGTCTCTTGTCGCTAATGTTAGCTGGTCTTATTTTTCTAATTCTTGGGGGTTCAGAGAGTAACCCAAGTATTTTTATAGATGATTTTAAACCATACAATCTTCTGCACTCGATTTGCAAAGAAGAACTGCTAAAAGCCCAAGTTCTAAAATACCATTGTCTCTTTATACTGTAGGTTACTATATGTTGCGTCATCAAGAAAGGGTGGTCAGTCTATAAGTCCATTCAAAATATGTAGGCTAGTGTTATTCCAGCTTAGACCAGATACAAATTATCGTGAGCCTGCAAACGTCATACTAATATTTTTGGGATAGATAAGATAGATAGCTGACCCTTCCCTTTTTAGCTCCAGACATAGTAACAGTTGACCCCCCATTCTCTCAAGATTTCTAGAGAAAGTATACAACCTTCTTGTAACCCTTTCAGTGTCCATCACTATTCACTGGTTTCCTCCACACAAAAATCAGGTAGGTTAATTAGCTCCTGTTAGTGATAGAGAAACCGCACAAAAAAATGTAAAATTTGCAGAATTGCATAATTTTACCATATGCATTGGAGTCAATGGGTGTTTTTTCTTGCATTTTTAATCATGCCGAATGCATTGGGTGTTTTTTCTCATCTTTTTCAAGGAGAAAAAAATGTTGCCACTCAAAAAACATGAAATTTACTGCTGCTACATGCAGAAATAGTTATACCACTGCAAAGGTCTGCCTTAATAGGAACCCTGCAAAAATCCTTTATTAATCCATTTACTTTACACTTGAGATGATTTTATCTGTGAAAGTACTTTCCTCTTTTCATCCACTTAAACTGATTCTTTGACTGTTAGGTGAAGAATGTTCACATAGCACTACATTAATTTCACTGGACACTGCGTTTCATCTATTTCAACAAGCTCGCCTCTGTTAATTAGGCCTCATAGGGGGAGTAAGTTTGAGGAACGCTGCTAACTGTCACTGATCAATACTTGCAGAACAAGCACTTTGAACAGTACATTATTTGGCTTCCTAAAGAAGGGAAATCATTTTTGTATTTCTGCTTATATCTTTTCAGAACATTTCAAGCTTTTCATACTGCAGTTTTTAGTCCAGTAGGGGAACTAGACAAGGTAGAGCAAAGGCAGTTATTTGCCCACTGTGAATGGAGGTCACAATGAGCTATGATAATCAATTGAGGTATATGCAGTTATTTGAGCATTACACAATATACAAAACATTCAGGATATGTTGCAAGGCATTTGATTGGAAGAATCCATGGCATATCACCTGAATGAGCTTTAAGTCATACAGAGAACAACAGAATTATTCAAGCATTGAACTGCTAAGATGAAACTTTTACAACAAATGTAATGGATAGGCCTGCTTCTTGAATCAATGGGGACAGAAGTGAAAGAGCACTAAAAGGTGCAAAAGCACATCCCTTAGGGCAGTGTTTTTCAACCTTTTTTGGGCAAAGGCACACTTGTTTCATGAAAAAAATCACGAGGCACACCACCATTAGAAAATGTTAAAAAATTTAACTCTGTGCCCAGCAGCAGTGCCCCCCTAGTACATTGGTGCCAAGAGCAGTGCCCCCCTAGTACTTTGGTGCCCAGCAGCAGTGCCCCCCTAGTACATTGGTGCCAAGAGCAGTGCCCCCCTAGTACATTGGTGCCCTGCCTACGGCACACCAGGCAACATCTCGCGGCACACTAGTGTGCCGCGGAACAGTGGTTGAAAAACGCTGCCTTAGGGCAGGGATCCCCAACCTTTTTTACCCATGAGCTACACTTAAATGTAAAGAGAGTTAGGGAGCAACACAAGCATGAAAAATGTTCATAAGGGTGCCAAATATGGACTGTGATTGGCTTTTTGGTAGCTCCTATGTGGACTGGCAGCCTTAATGAGGCTCTGTTTGGCAGTACAACTGGTGTGAGGCCACTGGTAAAAACATGTTGCCCCTGAGTCACTGGTTGGGGAGCAATGCCTAAGGGGCTGGTTTATGATTGATTAAGCCTCCAGACTCAAGCAATCAGTTACTGAAGCCACACTGGCTTTCCTGAACTTCCACATGGTGCTGAATACAATTACCACGACTTTGTGCTGAACAGTTTATTTTTTCTTCCAGAGGCTTTTTGAATAAAATATGAAGCTTGGCACCTAAAATTTGCCAACTTTTTATTTTTTTCCAAAGACCTGAGCAAAGGCATGTGGTTTCTGTAATCATTTACAGAAACTACATAGGAGTTCAGGAGCTTCCATTGTTTAAAAACAGATTGGTTGAGCCCAGAGACTTGAGCAATCACAAATCAGGCTCCCTGCATTCATTCAGAGAGCAGACCTTTCCAGGATCTGGCTGTACTTTTGTACCTTGTGCTAAAAAACTGTACTTGGACCAAAAACTAGTGCTAGGTACAGAGTGGAAGCACAAGATAGTCCTGTCCTCAAGGTGGTGCACAGAATTCTGCTTTTCTTAAATAAAATGATCAAATAAGCTCTTGCCTGTGCAATATATGTTGTTCTTCCTACAATTTAATCAAAGCAAGATAGGGTGTAAATATGTTGTAGGTATGTGGTATATTTTATACATATTTCCTCTGTACTTTTATTATGTATTCACAAAAAAACTCATCTAATCTTTCAAACAAAAAAAATTGTCAGTTTTTAGTGAAAGATTCTTTGTTCAAACATGCATAAGCTGATGTTTTTCAACATTTCAATTCAATTTTTTTTGCACTAAAGCTCATGAATTTCCCAAGCTAGACTTAAAAATTTGGAAAAACTAAAATGCAGAAGTTATGTAGAAGTAGGATTTGTCCTAGGCAAAGTTTACACTTTTTTTCTGTTTTTTTTTTTTTAGGGTTTGTGGACCCATTGAAAATGATGAGTAGAATATGCACGGTTTAATGCATGGTTTTATTCAAATTAGTTTTTTAGATTTTTAATAAATAAGCAAACATTCGAGTTTGGTACAATTTGGTTTTTTTTTGAATTAATTCTAATATTCACAAATTCTAATTTTGAATAAATACGCCTCTAAGTGCAATATTTTTAAGGTAAAAAAAATCATACCTGTTTGTTTCTTTTCCCCTTAAGGAACTGTGGACTTAATGGACTGTACTGAAAGAGGTAGGGGGTTGTAAGGACTAAAATTGACTTTATAAATGTACAAGTAATAATGTTTGCTCCTTACATGAACTGAATAGGTTAGACAGAGTACATTAAGAGCTATATTATGCAATGCAAATTCTCTGCATATACATATTATATGACAAGTGACTAAAATCAACCTCACATCCAAGTGCATGATCAAAGCATCAATTTGAACACACATTTATGCCATGCAGAAAGGTACTTGAGCCCATGCATGTTACTTAAAACTTGTAGCAAGCATCTGAAGGCCCCTCCAACCTACTCTGATCAGTTACACAAAAGCACATGCATTGACACAAGGGAACCCTAAAATTATCTTCAGCTTGGACCTGCCAGTCATTCCAAGGTTCACCTAGTGCAGGGGTCCCCAACCTTTTTCACCCGTGAGCCATATTCAACTGTAAAAAGAGTTGGGGAGCAAACACGAGCATATAAATTCCCGATGTGCCAAAAATGAACTGTAATTGGCTATTTGATAGTCAGCTGGCAGCCTACAGGAGACTCTGTTTGGTAGTACACCTGGTTTGTATGCAACCAAAACTTGCCTCCAAGGCACCTGTTTTGAGGCCACTGGTTGGGGATCACTGACCTAAACTATTTTTTATGAATGAGTAAATGAGTAAATTGATTCAGAATTAAGAACCTGAAGCTTCTAAATCCCATAAACATCTAGTAACTCCACTTCTAGCAGTTTTTCCATGTTGCAAATGATTACTGACTATTGGCACCTTGTTTCTCCCAAACACAACTACACCATTTTCTATTAATACTTAACTGGTTAGACTGTTTAACACCTATATCAAAATTAGCCAGATACATCATAAAAATACAGTGAAACTGTCAGTTTCAGACAAGATGTTATGCATTATATTTCATCAAACTCTAGCTGGAAATTGGTTTTATTAGAAATAATTTATGCCTCTGCTATCATCCCAGATTGCATCTAATCTTTAAATTGGGCCTCCAGTTTTCTGCAGCAGAATTAAATGTACCTTTCTCTCTCCGACTATGCAAAGCTTTATCTCATGCTGATATTCTTTGGAATTTATGAGAGCCCTTTATTGATTCAGACAGAGAATATATCTTTATAATTACACTTTTCTCAGATGTGTAAAAGTGTTTGCTAAATAATTTCCTACATCATTTTCTACTAAGACACAAACTACACAATAGCTCTAAAAATAATTCCTACAGCACAGTGTGACTACACTTTGCATGTGAAGGCTCCAATTTACTGTCAGCCATACCTGACACAGTTACATAGTAGTATATGTATAGCATGGCAGGTGAGGTTGAAAGAAGACAAGACCATGTCCATCAAATTTAATATTAAACTCAAATAAATCATACAGGGCTTCAGAGAAAGGAAAAATGCATTTCAGTGGCTACAGAAAATTCAAATTGTCCCAGAAAAAGGGGGAAATTCTCCAACTGATTAATACCAGTAACCTTTTTGTAGCAATAAATTGAGTAAGTCTACTCATCATATTGCACATATGCACCCTTCAGTAGGTATTTACTGGGGATAAGTGGAGAAGGTAATTCGGGTAAAACCAAAACAAATTACCCCTTAGTGCTTTATGATAATAACTACAAAATACATAAAGGTATTTGCTAATGCTGAAGCCGTTTTTTGCTCCTTTAAAAATAATGTCCATGCTTTGAGAAATGTAAGGTCCCCAGGGCTTTGTTTCCATTATTTTTTCATTTTATTTCCTAGTTTTCGGAAATAAATAGATCTAGTCATTTTAACAATAGATGAAATTTGGTTTAATTTAAAAAATGTAACATTTTCAATACATCTACCAGGAAAGGTAGAAATTTCCTTAGGCATCTTCTCTCTACCCAAGATAGGGGATCACCGACAACAGCAGAGAGAGGGAAGCACATGTATTAATCTTTACTGATCATTATTGATTAGCCTTTACTGATCCTTAGTGATAAGCCATTTTTTTTCACCAGGCATATATTCGCAGCGAATTTCTCCATTTGCAAATTGTTTTGCAAAACCTCTGCAAAAATTATTATCTCTACTTTTTTTTTGAAGGGCAGCATCATTTTATCTATCAGTTGTGTTCAATGAATTCAAGCCTGAATATTTATTGTAGTGTGTAGTTTCAAAAGAATGAACCTCTATATATAATAAATGGCACTAAGTTTTGTCCAGCAGTAACCCATAGCATCCAGTAAGATGTTTGTGTTTAAACAGGTGACTAGTAAATGCTACCTCCTGATCAGTTGCTACTGGTTACTGCTCCTAGGCAGTTTTACCTGGGTTACATAACTCCTTAAAACTCCAAAATTGCCTATTATTACATCCTGTGTTCTTTCTTACATTTCAGTGAAACCATGACTCCTTCGCACTTGTTGCTTAGGGAAAAAAATGAAAAAATTATATTATCTAATATAATTTAATATTATGAGGCAAACATCTGCCATGCAAATGTAATCTGTTGGCAGTTTCACTATTCCATTTTGTATTATACTACCAAACACATTAGTTAAGTTCTTCTCCAAAAGTGTGCCTTCTTTCTGAAAGGTTGCAAAGAATTAAAATAATATATAACTTGTGTAAGTCTGACAGACTCTGACATAAATGTGTTTTTACTGCATCAGTTTCCTGTGTCTGACACAAGTATGTTGGCATGGCAATTATGTAGCAATCTACTGGGGTCTGACACAAATATGCTAGTCCTGCTTTAACAGAAAATAAAATACTCTAGGGGGGACATGAGTATGAGACATTATCCTAATATAAAATCAACCTGCAGCTGACACAAGTAGGTTGATATGGAGGCACATAACATAAAATACGCTGAGGACTGACAGTCACCAATGTTGGGATGAGCTAAATGCAATGGAAAGTCTGCCTGTGCCGACACAAGTATAGTAGCACAATATTGAACCATTATAATCTGCATTAGAGCGAAAACCCTTTCTAGGTATGGTATTGTCTCAAAATAACTTTGCCAGGTATTTAATGAGTTAATACAGGATACAGGAGTATGAGTTTATGCCACACATAAAGACTTGGGGGGAGATTTATCAACATTTGAATTTAAATTAGTTTTTTTTGCCTGCTTCAAGTTTTCTTGCACTAAAACTCCCAATATTTGAATTATGTTTAAAAAACGGGAATGTTTGATATTGATTAAGCGCCAAAAACTTGAATGTAAAACTTCAGTATCTAAAAGCTTATGTAGGAGTCAATGGTAGTTGTCCTAGGCAAAATCAAGCCATATTTTTAACATGAGATTTTGGACTCACAAATTGTAGGTATTTGAGTTCTTTAATTCAAATGAGTTTTTCATATTCACATTTTTTGATAAATAAGCAAACATTTTTTTAAATGCAAGTTTGTTTGAATCAGAAAAAAACTCTCCAATTCACAATAATACATTGATAAATAAGCCCATTCATTGATACACTTTTGTTGTGACAGACTTGTTGTGTAGGTGCTGTGCACAGAGTGCAATATTCAGTTGAAAATTGCTATTTATTTTACACCCAAGGCAGCCTCTTCCCTCCTATATATATATACATTTATATATTGGGGGAGTTTACTTAAATGGCAATGACTTTTTCAAAGGAAGAGGTATATGTTCCCATGTTTTATTCACAAAAAGCTCATTCTTCTGAAACCAGAACAAATTGGTCCACTAGCAGACTGAATACCTAGGAAAACTGCTCTTTGATGCCATATCCTCTATTAGTGGATACTTAATCCCTTAAATTCAAATATTTCACTAAAGTTTTTTTCCTCCTCAGCTCTCTCAGCTCTCTCAGCATGCCTCACTTCCTGGTAAGAGAGAGCTCACTTGTACCGCCCCTTTATCACAGCTGATGTACCTGCACCGGCTTTTCAGCCTGAGTGAACACAGCCCCTGTTATTTTTCCCACCTGCTATGTCTCATGGAGAATTCCAGCAGACACAGCCTTTCCCTCTAAGGTTTTTCTGGTTACTGTTCTACAACATGTAAGTGAATTAGGAAGACTGCTGTATGTATAAATATGCATTCAGTTATCATAATTATACCTGACAGTCTTGCTGTAGCATGCTACTAAAAGATAGGGCTGGGTTGTGTGTGTTTCTTTTCATTAAAAAAATATATTATTAAACACTAAATACAGACTAAATATGTCAGTAGTAACCTAAGCTGCTTTTAAAGATCGTAACTTTTCACCATTACATTTTTCACTCTAAGTGGATATATTTGATGTGGAACATGACACTATTGTGTAGGAGTAACTGTTTTGCCCATATTCTTAAGGGATGACACTTGTGTTTAGTCATAGTATATACTCTCTTTTTGATAAACGAACCTTCGTGTGAATTCTCCTGTAAAGGCATTCAGATCAGAAATTCTATTCTACTCTAATGAATGAGTAAATGTAACCTACCTAGTGGTGTTTCAAACACTTATGATTAATATTCCTTTATAGGGTTTCCATGAAAATGACTACATTTCAATTAACACTCCTGTGTAGGAACAAGTCTTTTGCATATGAATAGATTGCATATAGAACAAAATTGCATACACTCAACATAAATTAATCAGTACTATTTCTTGGAAAGCTGTGTGCATGCTTGTACAGTTGGCTTGCTGTGTGGCAAAATATCCCACCATATTCTATTTTTTTCAAATAAAAAAAAACAAGTTTTAAAATCAAGAGTTGTGATTGAAATGTAATGTAAATATCATTATATCTGGGACAATCATTTTGCTTCTATTTCAAAATTGTTTAGACATTGCCTATTGTATATTCCTGGAATTGCTAAAATATTTATATCCCTTTTTCATTTACAACTATTCCATACAGCAAATATTCACTGTATATGGTTGTTTTTTTCCCAGAGCTATGCTTGGAACTCTTTATTGTAATATAACAAACAGGGAATTCAATACAAAGTTATACTTTGGCTTGGAACAAGCTGTTTTGCCTTATGCTACAAAAAGTGTGCAAGTTCAACTTTTAATGATCTTCTGTGATAGTTATCTGTCTTTTTTAGTTAAGGAGATGCCAGAAGAGGCTAGCCCACACATTTGTAACTATGGCATTTTGCATATAATTGTTTGTTTAAATGTGTAACTGCATGTAGCTGCAAGTTAGTATAGTTGCTATATTTCATACATGGTGGGAAGAAACTAATTCTTTTTTGAAGAAGCTCATTTTTTTTTTGACTCGCAAACTTGTTGATGTGCAAATCTTTTCAAAGGTTTGAGAATTTTTTGCCAAAGAGAAAAGAAATGGGATAGATTCACTTATTACTACTAGTGATGGGCGAAAAGTTTCGCCAGGCATGGATTCGCGGCGAATTTCCGCGTTTCGCCATTGGCGGATTGTTTCGCGAAACGGATGAAAAATTTCACCGCGGAAAAATTCGCCGCACGTCCAAAAATTGTCGCGGCGTCAAAAAAGAATAGTCGCTGGCGACGAAACAAGAGCCGCGGGCGACGAAACAAGAGCCGCGCGACGAAACAAGAGCCGCGGGCGACGAAACAAGAGCCGCGCGACAAAATAATAGCTGTGGGCGACGAAACAAGAGCCGCGGGCGACGAAACAAGAGCCGCGCGACGAAACAAGAGCCGCGGGCGACGAAACAAGAGCCGCGGGCGACGAAACAAGAGCCGCGCGACGAAACAAGAGCCGCGGGCGACGAAACAAGAGCAGCGGGCGACGAAACAAGAGCCGCGCGACAAAACAAGAGCCGTGCGCGACAAAATAATAGCCGCGGGCGACAATTTTTTTTTGTCGCACGACATTTTCGCCGCTTCGCGAATTTTTCGCCGTTTCGCGGATCTTTTCAAAGATTCGCGAATTTTTCGGCGAAGCGAAACGGAACAGATTCGCTCATCACTAATTACTACCCTTTATGTATTTGGAGAGTGGGGGAAACCAGAATTACTGGAAAAAAACCCATATAAGCATAGAAGACCATACAAAATTCTTTTAGATTGGACCTTAACACTGAAAGTCAATCATTAGTAACCATTGTACCACCAGGATGCCTATAAAAGAAAACATTTGCATGGTATGCAATAAAAGAATATTCTGTTTTGAAAACTGGAATGAAAAAAAACCTGAAATTTAAATTGTGTGTCAGCATATACAGATATACTAAATATTTAGTAACTGGATATACAGAAAAAGAGGTTTTGAAATATTGTTACAGGTATGTGTTTTCTGGAAAACCATTATACAGAAAAATATGGCAGTACCATGTCCCATAGAGTTTATTTTTAAGCAAATAATTCTAGTTATTTAAAATTATTATTTTTTTCACTAAAAGAAAACTGTACTTAATTGCAAAGAGATCATTAATCCATAATGGTGGCAAAAAAATCCAACTGAGTTTATTTTGTATGTAGACTTAAGGTGTGGTAATCCAAATTGGAGAAAGATCCTTTATCAAGAAAAACCCAGCTTCCGAGCATTCTGGATAATAGATCTCATACTTATATATTTGATAAGAAATAAAGGTTTAGACTAAGGTTACTGCATGTTGCCATTTAATGGTGACAAGTCCAACTTTCATCTATCAGTTTAGTCAGTCCAGCATTGTGATTAAGTTTCACCGCAGCTGCATTATACCCCAGCCATCCAGCCAAAATGTTGTGAATTACATGATTGTTTAGGGGGGCAGTGCAGCTGCCATGGGAAATAAACACAGTATTGGATTTAATGAAGCAACAGATTAATATTTATATTTGGCCCTGAACTGGACATTGTAGTGTGGTAATAGTATGGGCAGGCTGGGGTAAGTACAGAACTGCCAGCTCCCCAAAGCAATGGCTGTCTCTGAATTCAAACAACACTTTGCTCACTGCGTCAGGGTTAATGAATGCGCCCTACGGTCTAGTTTAGGATCTAAGATCAAAGAATTCATTCATTGTTCCTTCACAAAACAGATACTTTACATTCTCTGCATTCATGGTAAAAAGCTAAGTAATAAAAAGGTTAAACAACAACACAATAAGAATTCTGGGAGGAAAATGTAATGATCCAAAATCACAAAACCCACTGAAATTTTCATCCAATTTTGCAGGGAAATAGGTACTGTAAGTACTTGTACCAAACAAAGTCCATCAATTTTAAACCCCTCCAAATGAACCCACTGCACATATATACACACACACTCCGACTTATCTATACGACTGCATATTTCAAACCCCTACCAATACCTATACTGACCGTAGATCTTAAAGGAAAACTATACACCTGAACAATGTAGATCTCTAAAAAAATATATTGCATAGAACAGCCCATGTGTAAAACACTGCTTCACACACAAAAAATTTTGTGTTCATATAATTTACAGTGCATGCAAACCAAGGGCACACATATATGTTAGGGCACATCAGCCACTTATTGGACAAAGTTCTGTCTTTCTGTCTAAGTTCTGGCTCCCACACTTCTTCCTGTTACAGATTGGGGAACTGTTATCAAAGTACGATTGAGTCTGAATACAAAGAAATTTGTTGCACCGGGTATGAAAGTTTCGAATTCATTCAAGCTTCGTTATCGTGACTTTCCTTGGTCCGGGTTGGAGCTGCAGAGTGCAACTGAGCCCTATGGGAGACTTTCCTTGGGCCGGGTTGGAGCTGCAGAGTGCCATTGAGTCCTATGGGAGACTTTCCTTGGGCCGGGTTGGAGCTGCAGAGTGCCATTGAGCCCTATGGGAGACTTTCCTTGGGCCAGGTTGGAGCTGCAGAGTGCCATTGAGCCCTATGGGAGACTTTCCTTGGGCCAGGTTGGAGCTGCAGAGTGCCATTGAGCCCTATGGGAGACTTTCCTTGGGCCGGGTTGGAGCTGCAGAGTGCCATTGAGCCCTATGGGAGACTTTCCTTGGGCCAGGTTGGAGCTGCAGAGTGCCATTGAGCCCTATGGGAGACTTTCCATGGGCAAGGTTGGAGCTGCAGAGTGCCATTGAGCCCTATGGGAGACTTTCCTTGGGCCAGGTTGGAGCTGCAGAGTGCCATTGAGCCCTATGGGAGACTTTCCTTGGACCGGGTTGGAGCTGCAGAGTGCCATTGAGTCCTATGGGAGGCTTTCATTGGGCCTGGTTGGAGCTGCAGAGTGCCATTGAGCCCTATGGGAGACATTCCTTGGGCCAGGTTGGAGCTGCAGAGTGCCATTGAGTCCTATGGAAGACTTTCCTTGGGCCAGGTTGGAGCTGCAGAGTGCCATTGAGCCCTATGGGAGGCTTTCCTTGGGCCAAGTTTGAGCTGCAGAGTGCCATTGAGCCCTATGGGAGACTTTCCTTGGGCCAGGTTGGAGCTGCAGAGTGCCATTGAGCCCTATGGGGACTTTCCTTGGGCCAGGTTGGAGCTGCAGAGTGCCATTGAGCCCTATGGGAGACTTTCCTTGGGCCAGGTTGGAGCTGCAGAGTGCCATTGAGCCCTATGGGAGACTTTCCTTGGGCCGGGTTGGAGCTGCAGAGTGCCATTGAGCCCTATGGGAGACTTTCCTTGGGCCGGGTTGGAGCTGCAGAGTGCCATTGAGCCCTATGGGAGACTTTCCTTGGGCCAGGTTGGAGCTGCAGAGTGCCATTGAGCCCTATGGGAGACTTTCCTTGGGCCAGGTTGGAGCTGCAGAGTGCCATTGAGCCCTATGGGAGGCTTCCAAAATCATGCACAGAAGGATCAAAGTCAGAAAGGTTTTCCCTCAGTTTACGCTTGTTCGGATATGAAAATTTGAATATGAAAATGACTTTCGGATTGCCAATATGATATTATCGTGACTATTACGATTTTTTCAGAAGCATTTTCGTGACATTTCTGATCATCATAAATAATCGTACCTTATCCGAATTTTACCCATTTCGGGATTCAAACTCATACTTTGATGAATCTGCTCCTTAAAGTTGCATTATTTCCTGTCAGGTGATCTCTGAGGAAGCACAAAGACCATCACAATAAGGTGGCTCAAGTGAAAATATGTAAAAGGGCAATATTTACTGATATATATATACTGTATATATATGTATATCTGTTTTTCAAGTTTTCTTTAAGATATAGTTTTCCTTTAAGATTCCAATATCCATGGATATGCTTGTTTAAGAAATCATCCAAGCCACTCTTAAACATGTAAGATCTTAAGAGTTCAGATTCTTACTTTCAAAACAGTATTCCTTTCAGGGCTGGTACCTTGTATAATGCAACTGAATAAACACTTGGTCCCTCATAGTGTTATGTGATATTGTTCCCACTTAGCGCCGCATTGTTTGTACCTTTAGTATCTCTATTGTTCTGATATTGTGTGACAGAAAAAAACATATTGAAGATATTCCGTGCTTATGCACTAACTGACCATGAACGCAGGGCAATAATTAGTGAACTATATTAACAAGTATGCTTCAGACACAAACACTCTTTTTATAATGGTTTGAAAAGTCTGACCTTCATAAAGTTCCCATTGTGGAAATGTCAGTCTCTCATAGAGCGTGTCAGTTTTCTATGCCCTTGTTTTCATTGGTAATGCATTTTTCTATCATAAGGCTGAATACAAAATAGTGAATGTATACATTTTATGCACTGTTATCTACAATATGCTATGTATCTATTCACAGTCTTTATTATTTATGAACTACTTTCAATATATATTATAAGGACAATATCTCTCAAGTATTCTTTCTTTTATAATTTATATATAATAATGGTGCTTTGGTAAGAACAGCAGTATCTAAAACTCCAATATTATTTAAATCCAGGCAAGTATTCTTATTATTGGTTCAGCTGAATCCCACCATTTTGAAGGATTTGGACTAGACAAATCCTGAGTGGCTAGCTGAGGTAAATCCAAACCCAGAGAAGCTTATTTGTCAATTTTCAAATGTGAATTATGAAGGTTTTTTCAATTCAAATACTAAAAATGTTACTAAAATTTGAACATAAAAACCAAATTAAGACTCAAAGGCATCAAATCCATATTCTTCTCATCATTTTTAATAGGTCTAAAAACTTAGAAAAATGTAAAAAACACATAGGGGCTGATTTACTAAGACACGATTTCGAATCCGAATTGGAAAAATTCCGATTGGAAACGAACATTTTGCGATTTTTTCGTATTTTTTTCGATTTTTTCGGCGTCTTTACGATTTTTGCGTAAAAACGCGATTTTTTTCCGGCGTCTTTACGATTTTTGCGTAAAAACGCGAGTTTTTCGTAGCCATTACGAAAGTTGCGCAAAGTCGCGATTTTTTCGTAGCGTTAAAACTTGCGCGCAAAGTTGCGCCTTTTTCGTAGCGTTAAAACTTAAAAGGCGCGATGTTTTGCGCAAGTTTTGACGCTACGAAAAAATCGCGACTTTGCGCAACTTTCGTAATGGCTACGAAAAACTCGCGTTTTTACGCAAAAATCGTAAAGACGCCGAAAAAATCGCGTTTTTACGCAAAAATCGTAAAGACGCAGAAAAAATCGCAAAATTACCGATCATTACGAAAAAAACGCAATCGGACGTATTCGGCCCGTTCGTGGGTTAGTAAATGTGCCCCATAGACTTTACCTAGGACAATGCCCATTGACTTCTACATAAACTTGCAAGTAGTGATGAGCGAATGTGTCCCGTTTAGCTTTGCCAAAAAATTTGTGAACCTTGCAAAAGATTCACAAGACTCCAATAAATTTGTGAAACTGAGAAAATGTCTCGCGATCAAAGAAATTGCTGAGAGCGTCTTTTGACATATATGACAATTTTCTTGACGCACACCGTTTTTTTTATGTTTGTGACAATTTTTATTACCCGGGCGACAACTTTATTATGCGGGTGACAATTTTTTGACAGTAACACGGAAATTTACCGCGAATCCATGCCTGCCGAATTATTTCACCCATCACCAATCACAAGCTTTTAGATGCCAGAGTTTCAAAATCAAATATATTGTGGTTAATAAATAACAAACATTCGATTTTTGGAAAATATAATTAGAATTTTGGAGTTTTTGCACAAAATAATTCTAATCACGTTAGAAATAAAATATTAATGAATAAACCCCTTAATGTCAAGGGGCCATAACCTCTTTCTTTAGCACTGACATATTTCCCATTGCTAAAACATATAAAAAGCTAAAGAAAATTCAACAACTTTTTAAAACTTAGATGTTTAAGACTTGTAAAAATTAGGATTTACAATATTTAAGTTTATGCTGTCAATTAAATGGAATTGTACTAAGTGAGTCAGAGGTTGTGTCACTGTAATTTTGTAAGTGAACATTAACGTGTAGATTAATAGTGCTGGTTCACTGAATGCTCTGCTTATGTAAAGGTGAAGGGATTTATGACCTGCAGAGTGATTAATGAAAGAAGGAGAGTAGGAACAAGGTTGGAAGACAAGGAGAAATGTATTATTTACCATAGAGTGATGTCAGCTTACTATATATGCAGCTCTTATTTTAATGGCAAGCTGTCTAAAAATAAACAGATATAGGTGGAATGCACAAGCTACTATAGGTACTTTATTAATATATATTAATATATGAAATATTCAGTATAAATTCCTTATATATTTATTTCTTGTTCTTCCACATCTCCTTTGATTGCAAACCTTGCTGGCAGTAAGTATGGTATCAGTGTTGACGACTACATGAAAAATTGGGTATTAGGAGAAGAGAATGTAATATAGGCAAGCGGCGAGGGAATGTAATTTAGGCAAGCAGGGAGCATGAAGCAAGTGAAAGAACATACAAATACAACATACATATACAATGTACAAGAACACACGCACACAATAGCCAAAACTGCTATGATATAGATAATAATTTACAATCCACACAGCCTTTTAAATTGAATTTATGTAATTGGGTAGGAATGAATGATGTGCGGAGAATCCCATGTTTCTTCTTAAATGTATGTTAAATGCAGTGTAAAATGCTTTTTAAAAATTGCCTTAATATTACTAACAGAACTTTGTGGCTTTTTTTCCAGATATAGATGAACAAGTCATTTATCCTTAAGGGTAGAAGTAATTAGGCAGTTTTTTGTTGGCCTACATGCTCTGCCATTGTTATGTAAATTATTGTGATATTTTTGTTTTATGTTTCTATCTGTAGAATGCCCTTAAAAAACCTGGAAAGTTACAGGACCGTCAAGGATTTTAAAATGGACATTAATTGAGAGGGTCAGGCTCTGTATTATTGACCCTTGATTGGTGAACCAATAGAACCAATGGAGTCTAGGGGGCACATTTACTAATCCACGAATGCCCGAAAAGCGTCCGAATGCGTTTTTTTCGTAATGATCGGTATTTTGCGATTTTTTCGTAAATTGTCGCGACTTTTTCGTAGCCATTACGACTTGCTCGTAAATTGTCGTGACTTTTTCATAGCCATTACGACTTGCTCATAAATTGTCGCGACTTTTTCGTAGCCATTACTACTTGCTCGTAAATTGTAGCGACTTTTTCGTAGCCGTCGTGCCGAGTACGAAAGTTTCGGATTCATTCAAGCTTCAGTATCGTGACTTTCCTTGGGCCAGGATGGAGCTGCAGAGTGCCATTGAGTCCTATGGGAAGCTTATGAAATCATGCAAAGTCGCAAAGGTTTGCCCACAGTTTACGAGCGCTCAATACGAAAAAGTCGCGACAATATACGAGCAAGTCGTAATGGCTATGAAAAAGTTGCGACAATTTACGAGCAAGTGGTAATGGCTACGAAAAAGTCGTGACAATTTACGAGCAAATCGTAATGGCTATGAAAAAGTCGCGACAATTTACGAAAAATCGCAAAATGTTTGTTTCCAATCCGATTTTTTCCCATTTGGGATTCGGATTCGTGGATTAGTAAATCAGCCCCTAGGTGGGTGGAGGTGTGGTTTTTATGGCTTTGGTTTAAAAAGGCTGAAGACTGAAATATTTAGGAGCAGATTTATCGATGTTCAAATTTAAGTTGAGGTAAAATGTTAAGGTAAAAAGTTTGCAGAACTTGAATGTTTGAGTTAACTACAAAAAACGTGAAGTTGTTTTGCACTAAAACCCACAAATTTAAATGAAAGCTTCCAGAACTTGAATGTTCTGGGGGTTTGTTATTTTTTAATTTTATGCCCCTCACACCATTTGCATGGCCTGCATGGTTAAATTGATCCCAACAATGTGGCCCCAACAGAGTGCTACCTCTGTCTGATTAAGCCCTCCCACACACACTCACTAACCTCTCCTCCTTTACTGATTAGAGGGAAAGGGAACACCGTCCACACAATGTGCTGCCAAAGCTACAACTGGCCAATGAATTCTGCAAAAATAATCTAAATATACATTTATATTTCTCTGCTAAATGCTATTGCAGATGAAGAATCAAGGCTTGAAAATAAATGGATAAGACTAATATACATGTAGCTTCATGTTAGAAGATAAATCACAGATTAAAAGCAAAGTTATTCTATAGTAATCAAAAGTAAAAAGACCCGGAGAGCAATATTGGCTATTAGGCTGCCTCTATGCATACTGTCAGCTTACAGGAGGCTTTATTTGGTTATTCAACCAAAACTTGCCCCCAAGTCAGGAATTCAAAAATAACTACCTGGTTTGGGGACACTGAGAGCAATATCCAAGGGGTTGGGGAGCAACATGTTGCCCCTGAGTCACTGGTTGGGGATCACTGGCCTATGGTATGACAGCAACTTTAGTCACATTTTAAAACATTGTAATATTTTAACTTATGTGCTAAAAAACTGTAGAAATGATCTTTTATGAAAAGCACATGTATTATATAATTTTTATTTTCAGATTCCTTTTTTAACCTCAAATACCAAATAGCATATTTTAATGGGTAAGGAAAGAGAATTCCAGCTTAAGATACATACCCAGCGGGATACAACAAAACAAACATTCTGCTATCCTCACAGAAAGCATAGTAATTATAAAAAATACCATTTAAGTGGTCGCAAAAAATAGAACACATTAAACAGCTTAAAAGAGAAAAAGACCCAAGACTCCACTTTGAGATTTATTTTATTTACTTTCTGCAGGTTGAATGGATTTGGATTCAGTGAATTCCGGACACATCAGAATATTAATTTACGTAGTAAGCAAACTTTTTTGCGAGTATAGTGTCATGGCGAAATTTGCAGTTTCACCAGCAGCAAATTTTTTCTTGAATCTGTGGTAGACTTTATCCATTTGTTTTGTTTTCCCAAAAAACCTTTGCATCCATTTGCACCAGAAAAAAAAACACAGGAAGCACCCCCTGCCTTTCCCATCAACAAGTCCGATCAGAACCCTCCCCTTGTCTATTTAAGAAACAGTCCAGGTGATGTGTCTGTAAGAAATCAGTGTGCCTTTTTTCTAAAGTACATTTGTAGCATGTGAAAAGAAGCTTTTCTATATACAGTATATGTTATTGAAGAGCAAAAATGCCTTAACTGTAATTTAATTTCTCCTTCCCTTTGACTCCAATGTATTTTGATGAAATTTTAGCTTTTTTACAATTTTTTCCAGTGAAGCAGAATGGGCCAGTTTCGCTTATCAATTAATTACTTTCCAGAAGTTCTCAATGTTAGATTTTAGACATCGACGTAGAGTTTAAACAGTATTAGCTAACAACATCATTTTCTAATTATTGTTAATGTGGAGTTGAGCAATTGTGTATAAGAAGGCTACACTAGAAGATTGTGTATTTCACTCAGAACCTTGTTGTAAAAGGTAAAGGGTTTGTCAGTAGTGATAACTGAATCTGTCCCGCAAAAATTGGCGAAATGCATTTGTTGCGGGATTTTTTTGCCAGCGTTCTTTTTATGTGACCACGCCATTTTTTTCCACAACTACTGCCCAATTTGGCGCGTGACGCACAACAAATTTTTCCACAGCGAATTTTCACGGAAGTTTCGTGAAACAATTTGCCAATGCCAAAATATGGAAATTCGCTGCGAATCCATGCCTGGCAAAAAAAATCGCTCATCACTATTTGTCAGGCCTGATGCTGAATGATGACAATATTTGAAAACACTGGAACTATTTCATAATAGACAATTAAGCATTGATATAACATCCTCAGTGGGGCTACATGCATGTATGTTAGAGAACTATTTTGAAGCATAATAACCAAGTAGTCATTGAAGGAAAACTGTCAATTGCTGTGAATGGTACTGGCATCATAATTAGTTTCCCTGCCATGACTTTTTCTTTCAAGCTTTTCCTAATGTCCTGCCCATCTTAATAAACCTATTATGACCCTTAATTATCATATATATATATACCATAAAAAAAATCACCAATTATTTTCAAATTCTTATCTGTCAGTGGCTTTTCATCCCCTTTAAGGCAGTGATCCCCAACTAGTGGCTCGTGAGCAACATGTTGCTCACCAAGGCCACCTTGGATGTTGCTCCCAGTGGCCTCAAAGCAGGTTTCAATTTCTGGTAAGGAGGCAAGCTTTGGTTGCATAAAAACCCTGTGTAATTGCCAAACAGAGCCTTCTGTAGGCTGCCAGTCAACATTGGGACTATTAAGTAGCCAAATATAGCTCTTATTGGCACCCCCAGGAACCCTTTTAAAGCTTGTGTTGCTCCCCAAATGACGTGTGTCAAAAAGATTCGCAAAACGGTGAAAAATTAACAAAACAGAAAATGTTGCTTGCAAAAAAATTGGCATGAGCATAAAAAAATGACGTGTGCAACAAATTTTTTTGACACGCATCATATTTTTGACATGTACAACAGTTTTTTATGCTCGTTTTTTTTGTTGTGTGTGTCAATTAATTTTTCATTCTTTTGCGTGCTCAATTGTCACCATTGATAATATAAGTATTTAATTTACATTTAGTGTTTAGCAAAACTGGCGTGCTTTGCGTCACTGAAAAATTTGCAAAAACCACAGTAAAAATCAGAAAACTGCAAAACTTCACTAAAATGCATTAAAGTCAACGGAAAGGCAAAATTACATACTGTATATACAGTATAAGCCTAGTTTTTCAGCACCCAAAATGTGCTGAAAAAGTCACCCTCGGCTTATACTCGAGTCGGGTGCCATGGGTCCCTCTAGACTAGCACCCTCTCTCCTTTGTGTGCAAATTAGGCCACCTGCAACCAGACCTCCAGTGCCCTGGCCTAGGCTCCCACTAGCAATACTTATTTACCCTTACATCCCTCCGGGACTGGGTCTGCTGCCAGTTTGCCAATGTGCAATGAGCGTGGGGTAGTACTCATATTGTTTTTGTTGCCCCTCTTCTCCGCTTACAGAGCTAGTTTACTGTTTTTCTTTGAAATAAATATTGAAAAACATATACCCCACTGATGCCTCAATTAATGTAATTTTATTGGTATTTATTTTGATTATTAAAACTTAGCAGTAGCTGCTGCATTTCCCACCCTAGGCTTATACTCAAGTCAATAAGTTTTTCCAGTTTTCTTAGGTAAAATTAGGTACCTTGGCTTATATTCGGATCGGCTTATACTCGAGTATATACGGTAATTACATGGAGTTTAAAAATGAATTAAACTTTAAATAAACCCCTAAGAATTGTTTTGCCTCCAATAAGGATAAAGTACAAGGCGTAGTTTTATTATTACAGAGAAAAGGAAAAATGTTTTAAAATTTTGAATTATTTAATTTAAATGGAGTCAATGGGAGATGACCTTCCCCTAATTCGGAGATTTCTGGATAACAGGTTTCCAATAATTGATCCCATACCTGTGCCAGAAATCACAGGAACAAGAATGCATGAAACAAGTTCACACAGACACAGTCATGCAAGCACTACACAATTATACACTTTGGCTTTTATTCTTCCACAGAATAGTAAGCCTTACAGGAACTTGGTTTGCTTTTTGATGGGATAGTATTGCTTTTTATTGCTTTTTAAAAATGATCTATCACTACACAATTAAAATGTCTTGCTTATCCAAGAGAGTTACCTACTTTACCTACTCTTCAACTCCCCCATTTTATTTTTATATGACTATCATGTTATTCCTTACACTCACACTTAATTCAGTTTGCTCAATACATGGTTTAGGCCAATACCTGTAATTCACATTTTGAGTTCTTGATAATAATTAAAGTTAGTTTTTTGTAATCTACAAAGGGTACACTAGTCACAAATCATAATTTTCCAGTTACCATGTAGTCATTTCAGATTGTCCACCTTCCTCAAGGACCCCAGACCCAGTTAGGTTACCCACTAACCTTACTGACTGCATCTTTAAATTACCTCAGGGGCTCATAGTCAACCCATGGTGATAATTCAACACACAAAAAAGGGAGGGAGGGATGCTGTTCTGTGTCTGGTTCCCCTTTGCGCTATAAAGATCTAGTAAGTCAGTTGCCGGTACCATGCACTAACGCCTAATGCCAGGACACCCTTGACCAATCAAATCCAATCATGGGGGTGGGAAAGGGAAATGGAAAATAGGACAGTAACAAATATACAGGGGCTTTTTAAGTGAATACATTACAAACCTTTCTTTTTTTATCTTTGTTTACTAGATTTACTCCAGCAACAACCCTACAGTCTAGTCTGAAACAGCAGTGACCTTGGCCTCAATGACAAACTGAGATCTGCAAATGTATATATACATATTGCTTGTGTTACTGGCTGTCAGTATTTATATGCATTGTGTGGCTCATTCAGCCTACTCTGATAAATAAAGCACAATAGTGAGCATGGACACAAGGGAACCCTGGAATTAACACCAGCCTTCACCTGCCAATAATTCCAAGAATCCCTTAGCAAGTTGCATCTATACATAAGACTCAATCTCATCCAATGATTTGAATGTTAATGCTGTTATTAGTGACACATGTTGTTGTGACACCATTCACTCACAAATGCAGTAAGAAATCATGAGCCAAAGCTTGATTTGCCAAAGAACGCACTCATGCATCTGCATTGGTGAACCAAACACAAGTTGCCAGGCTTGTTACCTAAAATCTGTATTCTGAGTAAAAACTTGACTTTTAGTGATGGGCAATTTTTTTCACCAGGCATGGATTTGCAGTGAATTTCTGCATTTTGCCATTGGTGAATTGTTTGCCAAAATGGCGTGGTCACATCAAAATGGGCACAGTTGCGTAAAAAAAAAAAAACACTGGCGACAAAAAAAAAAAAAGACAATGCCAAAAAAAAGACGCAGTTGACAAAAAAAGATGCTGTGACAAAAAAAGAAATGTGTTTCTTGAATTTTTCGGCGAACCAAAACGGGCAGATTTGGTAATCACTAATGACAATTTGTAGTAGTATATCAACACAGAGCACTGTGTTTCAAGTCCTACAGTGTGCCATTGTGTAATGTTCATGGAGATGTACTGTAAATCATTTCTTGTATTTAAAAAGTGCAGTAAATTCTTGAAGTTTAAGAAACTAATTTTAAAATGAAACTGGGATTCTAAAGGATCAATATGAGGACTCATTTCTATGCCATTCTTAATTTGCAAAGAGATTTCAATTCATGCACATTGTCAAAGGGTTACCACAGGCCAATAGTTTAGAACTGGTTTAAGCTTACAAAGGGTATAGATTAAGACAGTGAAGCAAAACTAAGCAGTTGTGTCATGAACAAATAAGGCACCTATTGATTCAATTACAGATAACCTCCAATAGCCCTACAAACCCAAATAGTTTTGCTTTGGAATGCCACTGGATTGCATATAATGTTTTCTTTTAATGTAAGTTTATCATAAATTATAAATTCACTAACTTCTATAATAAGTCAAAAAATTCATTTCAAAATGGTGTTAGGACACTGAAACACTTCCCTTGCTTCTATTAAATAATCTGTTAAATAATCTTTTGTATTTAAAATTAGTTTTTTAGAATGCAGTAGAATATAAAGCAGAAAGCATAAACCTGTTTAAAAAGAGGAACATTATTACAATAATGTTTGTTAAAAATAACAAAGTAAACTTGCATATGTAATACACATAGGAAATTAGTCCAGTAATTAAATTTGTGCCGCGCACATTTGCTATTTTTATACGTACAGGTCACTGTGTAAAAGTACAACTTTTTGTGCACTTTGCACAATTCACTGCACTTTGTAAATTAGGCCTAGGGGGGAGCTTTAAATATTAAGTTGTTGTATGCCTAGGAGCCTATACTATTTATTACTTAGCCAATGTGAAACACTTTTATCCAAATAGGTTTAACAGGACAGCTTCAGCAAATATGCATAAAGTCCCCTACCCTGTTACATCCCCCCAAAGTAGTGACAACAGAGGGAAGATGTTTGGAATCTGCTAATGACTAAAGATACCTACAGAGTAGCTTCCTAGAATTTTTGAAACACTTAACTAATTTTAAGTCCCTTTCCTATTCAATCATTTGTGGGATATTTTTGTGAGGGACCTGGTTAACCAAAAGGTGATAGCAGGGGGCTAGTCAATTAGGAGCAGCAAGTGTGTGCTGACAGATGCTTTCATATGCAGTGGGATGGTATCCAGTTGTTATATACTGTAAACCAGGGATCCCCAACCTTTTTTACCCGTGGGCAAAATTTCAATGAAAAAAAGCTGGGGAGCAACATAAGCACAAAAACTTTCCTAGTAGGTGACCAATAAGGACTCTGATTGGTTAATTAGTTGCCCAATGTGGACTACTAGATGCTCTATTTAGCAGTACATGTGGTCTTTATTCCTCCAATTCCTTTATTCCTGTTATCATTACTTGCGCCCAATTTGACGCAACTGCACCCTTTTTTTGCCACAACCAATTTGTCACACGACAACAAAAATTCTGTGCGCCGAATTTTTTGCAGGCGAATTTTCACGGAAGTTTTGTGAAACAATTCGCCAATGGCTAAATGCGGAAATTCTCTGTGAATCCATGTCTGGCGAAAAAATTCACTCATCACTAATTGTGTATTATTATTCTGTAAAGTATTATGTATTTTCAATTTACCTGTATGTACAAATATACTAAAGTATTTAGTAACTAAAGCAGTTAGATTATCATTGAGACTAGCTTATCATTGAGCTTATTGATCAACATTCATATTTTATTTTTACTGCAATTTTTTGCAATAAACACACGAATTATGGTTTTAAAAATTTTAAATTTAGATGCAATCAGTTAAAAAAAAAAAAAAACTTGAATGTAAAACATCAGCATCTGAAAGCGTGCAAGGTCCTGCAGAAGTCAATGGGAGCTGTCCTAGACAAAATGAAAACTATTCAATTCAAGTTTTTTTATTTTTTTGAGCTTGTAGACCCAATAAAAATGATGAGGAAAATACAAATTCAGGGGATTCAAGCTTTTTCAGTTTTATTATATCATTTGTTTTATATTCAGAATTTTGTAAAAAATAAGCAAACATTCTAGTTGTATAACATTTCAAGCATCATAAAAAATACAAAAATGTAAAATGTGGAAAAATAATTATCTATATGTTGTACCTAAAACATTCATATACTTTTATTTATTCATATAGTTTTTTCACCCTTTTTTAATCTCCTTTTATCCCCTGCCTTTACCCTTCCACACAGATGCTGTAGCTATCAATAAAAATGAATGATAAAGTGACAAAACATGCAGGTAGATGACATCAGGATCTATTCAAACATACAAAGAAACTTTAGACTTTTGAAAAAGTTTCTTTGCAAAGTTAAAAAAACGTATCTATTGATAGCAACTTAAAATTGCTATATGAAAAAAACTGGAAAAATCCAAATCCAACCCTGAATTTTTTTTACAAGAATGATTTTCACATCTGGTTAATATATTTTACGCATATTCTGTACCAAATAAAATGCACAGTGTATTCCTAGAGAATTGAAAGAAAGTTTTGACATTGGAGTTGATAGATGAGGTTATGTCTGATTTATAGAGAGAAAATTGTGCATCTTCTACACGAAAAGCTACTGCATTAAAGTAGAAATATAACATAGCATACATAGCGCGAAGATCATGGGGGAAATCAAAAGAACTAGGAATGACAGGTATTTTATTATGGAAAATCAGATGGTGTCTTGGTTTATGTTACTTTTTTCTTATCAAAGCAATGAAGAAGAAAGTATTAGTCAGACCCCAGATAATTGATAACTTAGTTTAGGGGCTACTGGAAGATACAGATTTAATTTATATTTAAAATACAAGACAGAATAAAAGTAATAAAAAGGAAGCTGGCCTATATCTATAAAATGCTGCCTTTAGACAAAGCACACTGCATTTTTACCTGCACTTTTCATATACAGTGTATATGCTTATAAAAATTATGCCTCTGTGAATTTTACTCTGTTATCTAGGATTCAAATGTGGGATTTGGGAATCAACAGTACTGTATGCAGAATAAACTAACCTCATGTATGTACATGGTGCTGTTGTGTTATGCCAATAATTGTGACAACTAGTGATGGGTGAAATAATTTGGAGGCCATGGATTTGCAGCAAGTTTCGACATTGGTGTTTTTTTTTTGCGAAACGGGCGTCAAAATTCACAGTGGAAAAAATTCACCTACCATCAAAAAAATTGTCACCCGAGCCAAAAAAATGTTGCTTTCCATTCTGTATACCCCCATCTGTGTAGAACTGGCACCAAGTGTATCCTGGATCTTTTTGTTCCTTCTCCCCTTGTACTTAGTCCAAAGTCTAGAAAAGGGCCTCGGGCAGCCATTTAGGCATTTTGCTTCTATATTAATGAGCATTTGTGACTTTTGAGTTCTCAGATACACTTTGGTTCAATCAAGAGAACACAACAAAAATCAATATTTTTTTTTTAAATGGCAAAGAATTCACACAACTGATTTATAGGTTTCTGGTTGGTAGATAGCATTACTGACTAATGGGGAACATGTTCTACGATGGGGCTGATTTACTAAGACACAAATTCGAATCCGAATTGGAAAAATTCCGATTGGAAAACGAATATTTTGCGTCTTTTTCGTATTTTATTGCGATTTTTTTCGGCGCCTTTACGACTTCTCGGAAATTGTCGCGACTTTTTCATTACCAATACGATTTTCACGAAAAAACTCGAGTTTTTCGTAGCCATTACAATTCGCTCGTATCTTGTCGCGACTTTTTCGTATTGAGCGCTCGTAAGCGGCGGGCGAAACTTTCAGACTTAGCATGATTTTGGAAGCCTCCCATAGGACTCAATGGCACCCTGCAGCTCCAACCTGGCCCAAGAAAAGTCACCATACTGAAGCTTTAATGAATCTGAATGCTACGAAAAAATCGCAACATTTTGCGCAACTTTCGGAATGGCTACGAAAAAGGCGCGACTTTTCGCGCAAGTTTTAACGCTACGAAAAAATCGCCAGATTTTACGCAACATTCGGATGGCAACGAAAAAGTCTCGATAATTTTCCGAAAAAATCGCCAAATACCAATCATTATGAAAAAAACGCAATCGGACGCATTCGGCCGGTTCGTGAGTAAGTAAATGGGCCCCTATGTGTTGGCCAATCTGTGCTTGTTAGTCAGTCCATTGCCTCTCACATACGGATGGATTGTCTATAACATGACTTTGTACACTCATGGTTGTGAAACTTATTGTTTGTTTTCTCTCAACCTTGTATAAATGCTGAGAAATAAAAAGATTTTTCTTTAAAAAAAAATAAAAAATTGCGAAACAGCAAGAAAATTCACGAAATGACTTGCGCTCAATTGTGACATAACTGCACCTTTTTTGACACAACCACTCCCAATTGTGACATAACCGCACCTTTTTTTGACACAACCGCTCCCAATTTGACGCGTGCCAGAAAATTTTTCCACTGCAAATTTTCACAAAAGTTTTCACCAATGACGAAATGCGGAAATTCGCTGCGAATCCATCCCTGGCGAAAAAATTCGCTCATCACTACGGAGAAGCCCACTCTATGCAATGGGACATATTAGTTTATTATTTTTGGGCAAATTCGGTTGACTTTCATGAGAACTCAGTTTCATGAGAAAATCAATTCAACAGAAGCTTCTTGCCAGCTTTGAGCACCGACAGAAGACAACTGACATGAGATTAAAATAATAAAAATATGAAACGGGTACTAGGGATTTCTCGGTGGAGAAAACACAATGTTATAAATCTGTCCTCAAGTTTTTTGTGAGTTGCTTTGCTCTCTCCCTGATTTTGTAGCTACCAGTAGCTTGCCTGTAATGAGCTGTCCATGGCAGGGATTAGAACTGTCAATTACAGGGTGCCCTTTGCTAACTGTAGTCTCTTAGACCTGGAAAATCTTCATATAAATAGTAGAAGGCAAATTTAAGGTCAGTCTAACAGGATCATTTACAACTGCTTAGTGCAGTTTTAGTACAAAAATCTTTGATTCATTTAAGGTATTTAAAAGCATCAAAAGACGCTCTATGTACCTCTGTATAGTTGAGCTTGGCACTGTATCGTCCATCCTGTCTTCTGTTTCAAATTGTGCACCTCTGAGAATGGGGGTAGCTTAAGGGTCCCAAAAATGCAATACAAAAGAATCCATCACAGATGTCATTTAAAGCAACAAAATCAACACAATCCAGCACAGATAATTTTCAGAGTAAATGCAAGTGCAGCCACAATTAGTGCAGCGCCACCTCAGTCCTACTACACTGGAATTGTTGGAAAAAACACTGCATTGTGGATCAAAAACATGATGAAATTGCACTTTGCACATTGCACAATGCGCTCATTTTTATTAATAAATGATTACTAAATGGTAGGAAATGTTTACAGGAACACTCCTGGTGCAACCTACGGGCAGAGCTCCTAAATATTCAGCATGTGGAATTAGTTGACCATTACCTTGGAATGCTGAAAAAACTTCCAAAGTGTTTATAGTGTGTGCAGATTGCAATGTACATATAATGCCTGAGGTGCAAAACAATAGTACTTTTTTCCAGTTCTGAGCAGGAATTAACAAGGTATCCAATACAGAAATTAGACTTTTTAAAAAGAAATTGTGAGCGTTGACCTGCTGCTATTTAACCTTTTGTACTGGGCATTTTCTTTCATTGGGCTCCCAGCAATACAGTCCATTATCAGAGGTGTCAACCCTGGGAGACTGTGTCCCGGGGGATTGTTGTGGCATGCAGAGTGCACCCCCAATATCCTCTGGGCTTGTGTTGTTTGACATCATCATCACAATGCGTCATGAAATTCTCACTGTGTCTGCTCTTAAAGGCTATTGGGAGACCACGGAGTGGGTGGGATTTTTGTGAGACTCATGATTAATTCAGGAGACTTGACAGCTCTGCATTATGTGCAATTGATTGGTGGAACCATGTTCACTTACCCTTTCCTCAGAAAATCTAGTGAGACCTGCAAGAAAGCTTTTATGTCCCAACTAATTACAATACACCTCTGCCTGAATCATTTTCCTATAGGAGTGGCAGCTAGAAGTAGTATGTACACAAAACAAAGAGAAATTGTGAGTGCTTGGTCTAACCCACACTGTAGCCTGTAGCAGTGACCAGCAGCAATTTTTTTTACCCCCCCCTTATAAAAAAATAAATAAATTATAAATGTCCAGTAGATTTAATTAAAAATGTAATTGCAAATAAAATAATTATAAGTCTGTTTATATTTTCTGCTGTACTTGATCTGATTATTAAAACAATAAAGCAGACATGAGCTGATTCACAGGTATTGCAGAGAATTGATTTTTGCTTCATTGTCTCAATGACCAGGATTGGTTATACTGTTTTTGGTTGTAGGATCCCTTTAAGTTGTACATCAGATTCTTTACAAGGTTAAAGTATTTAATTTTAAGGCAGTCACCTTCTTTATTCTGAGACCCTCAGGGCAATTTTGCTTTATGTTTTGTGCAGTCAGAAGTACAGAAGCTTCAATAAATGGATTGAGAAAAATAATGCAGATATTTTGTTGTTCCGGCACAATGGGTGCCCTGGTAGTTCAAGAAATGCTTTTCAAAGTGGTCATTATTCCTACATTATATCACAAGGCCTGTGATCTCAGCAATGCAAAGGACAAAAAGGCAGAAGTGGTTTTAATTATAATGCCTGGTGATGACTCTCTGTACTTTGGATGAGTTATTTTGTTTAACTTTGTGACATAAGTAATATGTAATGGACATTCATTCACAAATAAAAATGTTATGCATTGTTACACTGGTATTGTTATACACTTAACTTAAGGCCATACCTATATACATGGTTTTTTTTTCATGTTTAAGTGCTTTTAAAGAAAACTTAATTAATTGTGATCCAAATTCACAAGAAGCCCTAGGTAAGAGATCTTATACTTGTAAAAGACATTTGTATAACATTATGATAAGGATTTTTTGGTTCTTTTGATCCCAGCATCAAATGTACAGTATGAACATCTAGTAGAGACATGTGCAACGGTCAGTAGTGATGAGCAAATCTGCCCTGTTTAGTGTCGCTGAAAAAATTGCAAAACAGTGAAAAATTCAGGAAACGCGTTTGTCGTGCAACTTCATTGTCGTGCACATCTTTTAGTGACTTGACTGTGCCCATTTTGACGTGAGCGCGCCCATTTTTTATTTGACCATGCCCATTTTGACTTAACTGTGCCCAATTTGACAGGACCACAACTCTTTTTGATGAGTGATTAATTTTTTGCACCGAATTCCTGCGGAAGTTTCACGAAACCAATCGCTAGTGGCGAAATGTGAAAATTTGCAGCAAATTCATGCCTGTGAAAAAATTAGCTCGTCACTAATGGTCAGTTAATGCTGTCAGACTCTTTGAAGTGTCTTTTTGAATATCGTACAGTATGTTTCTACCTACTGTATAATCTGGATGTTACAACTCATAATTGCACATATAGGGGGCCATTTACTAACGCTTGGATTTATTTTTTTTGGATTTAGATTTTTTAGAACTAAAAGTCGCACAAAAAGTTGCATGTATTTCTACAGATTTACTACAAGACAACAAATCAGAATCGGACAGTTCACATGTAGAAGTTCATGGGCAGATATCTCTTCCCTTTCTTGGAGGATCCATCTTTGCTTCAAAACTTAAGAGGTTTCCAGATTTTTTGACACTGATTTTTTTGTGTGATAATTCGATAAAATTTTAGTAAATGTCAGACATTCGTGGAAATGAGTTTATTTGAATTTTTTAAAAATAAAAAATGAGAAATGTGCAGTTTTAGACTACTGCAAAGGGTCTGTGTTTTAAAGTTCCTCATTAGTTATTAGGTCAGAGACCCTGAAATGACTATAACTGTGTTGGAATTGTTAAAATGTGCCATCACTGAACATTTAGGGGCAGATTTATCAAAATGTGAGTTTAGAGCTTAATGCTTAAAAACTCACTCATGTTCTATTTATTCCTATGGGATTTTTAGAAGTGTATTTATAAAATGGTGAACTCTTTTACCCATTGATAAATATGCTTCTAAAAATTCCACAGGAATGAATAGATCATGGGTGAGTATTTATTAGTGATGAGCGAAATCATTAGCCAGGCATGGATTTGGGGCGAATTTCTACGTTTCGCTATTGGCGGTTTCTGTGAAACGGCTGACAAAATTTGCAGTGAAAAAATTTGCTGCACAACGAATAATTGTCACCTGCATCAAAAAATTGTCACACGCATTAATAAAATGACGTGCACAACATTTTTTTTTTTACACGCGACGGAAATTCGGATATTTTTCAGCAAAGCAAAATCAGGCAGATTTGCCAATCACTAGTTGAGGTTTATTTTCAAATTGGACTTAACTCATTCCCTCGAATGTCTAACATTTACTAAAAAAAATTCAGATTCAGATTTTTAGCCCTTTTGTAAATCACAAAAAAATTGTGGGTTTTTTTAGTGCTAAAAAATCCAAAGCAGAAAAAAAACTGATGATTTTAAATGGCTCCTATGGTGTTATACTAGGGTAATGCTGCCTAGAAGAGGATAAGTTTTTCTAAAATAAAACTGGGAGGGTGCTGGAAAAGTTGCAGAAAAGTTGTGAAATTCCAAAGATTTCGACTTGTGCATAAAACCTCTACTTTTTCAAACCAGTGTCGGACTGGGGTGCCAAGGGCCTACCAAAAACCTTAGGCCCACTCTCCCCTTCTCTGTTCATTCACTTTCTTTAATATCTTAGTTACTTAATTTTACATACTATTATCTATCCTTTCCCCCATTTCTTCTGTTTATTCTCATATAGAATTGAGTAATGGCCATGGTATAGGCATACAGGGCAAATGGTAGGGTGAGCTGGAGGGCCCACTGACACCTGGGCCCACCGGGAGTTTTCCTGGTATCCTGGTGGGCCAGTCCGACACTGTTTCAAACTGTCGAACAAAAAACCAGCATCAAAAATCCAAAAACCTCGAAATTTGAACCAAAGAAGAATCCTCCAGAAAAGGGAAGGGACATCTGCTATTGCAGCTAGTTTAAGCTGGCAAATTGTCGAATTTGGATTTTTAGTTTTGTGACATAGTGCAACTTTTTTTCTGTGACTTTTAGAACTAAAAAAACCCAAATGGGGGAAAAAAAATTTCAACTGTTAGTTAGAGAATCTAGTGGAATTTGGAAGGGAACCGCATAGAAAGGACACAGCTGTAGGTTTTGAATGAAGAGGCAATGAGTGAGGGGTAGATTGTTAGAAGACCATTAAGAGTGGTTTGGTTAATACTTGGGGGTAAGTCCATTGGTATAGGGAAGGGAAGCTTTGCCAAGTGATTGGAATGTGAGGGTAGAATTTTGTAGGGACTGGAAGAGTGGCATGACAGAGAGGGGGGGTTAGTAAGGTGTATAAGCTTGTCATTTGCATGTATTATAAACTGGAGAGATGACAGTCTCCAACAAAGGGGAAACACAATCAATAGAGAGTTACAGTAGTCAATACATGATGAGAGTGAATTGGAATGCACATATCTTGTGTGATAGACAGCTATATTTTAGAAATATTTATTGGAAGAAAGTGACATGATTAAGTTATTGATTGGATATTAGTAGTGAATCAGAGAGCAGAATCAAAGAGAACCCAAAGTACAGAACCTGGCAATTTGGAGTCATTAATAGAATTAGATATTTCTGTGATTTGTGCTGCAGGTGAGAAATAGGACAATTTTGAAAATGGCATTCAATATAGACAGCAGTATTCTAACAATATATTTTTTTCTTTGTAATATATACATTACAAAGACACTCAGTCTTGTAATTTAAACTGCTATCTGGTTTCTAACAGCTAGGCAGCAGTTTTAAAATCAGAATGGAAGATCAATACCAGAATGCTATAAAATAAAGACAAGCAGTCCCAAATAACTATATCAATTTACAACCCACAAAACTAACAAATCACAGTCAATCTGTCTTTTTTTTGGTTGCCGGGGTCAGTTACCCTAACAACCAGAAAACATTGTTTGAAAATGCTAACCATTTAAAAATCATGCAAAGCTTCTAAGGTAATAAAAATATTCATGAAATAATTATTTTTATTTTTATTACAGTGTTGATTCTCCTTTAAAAGCAACTGTAGAATAGAGACAGCAAAGATTAAATGAAATTTAAGTAGTGACATCATTATTTCTCTCCCCCGTGACTCTGGAAGAGCGGTACTTGGTATGCAGAAAGAGAAATTATTTCCAAGGGCAATAAAGCGTACCTTTTTTTCTACAGCAACAAGACACACTAAGGGTATATGCAAATTGCTACAACACGGTACAGCTGTAGTTTGGATTGATTTACATGGATTCCTAACGTACGAGCTTGTTGAATATTATAGCCTCTAATGGCTGAAATGGTATTGAATTTTTATGATCTAGCGCTTGTATACATAGTTAAGGATACACAGTAGGTCATTGTAAAGTGCACTACAAAGATATTTCGAGTTTTCCAACTGTGTGACCAGATGCTCAATGCCACAAATTTCATTATCATTACACATTTATCTGGTGTTAGCTATCCCAGAGGAAAGATCAAATCAAACCGCAATCCCATCACAGAGTATGTGAAGACTGTAAAGCCTTATATAAACTGAATTACACATCACAAGGCTCTCTCCCAAGAAGGAGAAACAACTGAATAACATCATATCTTATTAGTGTATAACCTTTTACCTTACATGTCGGTAACTGTATCATCCCAAGAGAAAAAAGAATCTGTGCTTTGTCACTTGTTTAAGTAAAATTGATGTTGATGGAATCAATATTAAACATATATACTTTAAAACATATACCTGTATATATCTTTTTATATTTCTCTCCACCTTTTATGGAAAAATAAAAGTAGCTTAGAACTATTCTGATTATACAACTGGAAGAAAGAATTTATATCATACCTGGGAACACGCATTACTCCTAGATATGAAACTCTTTATAGCCAAAACTTTCTCCCCTTACTACACGAGGTCAAATCTAAGCTCCAAAAATGGGCAGAATATCCAATATCCTGGTTTGGCAAGATAGCCTCAATAAAAATGTCTATTCTCCCAAAATTTCTCTACCTTTTTGAAACTTTACCTGTCTGTGTCCCCCCTACGACCTTTAAAGCTACTCAAGCTATGCTCCATAACTTCATCTGGGGGAAAAAGAGGCATAGAATAAATAAAAAGACACTTACCTCCCCGACTAAGTTAGGTGGCCTGGGCGTCCCAGACCTCCAGCAGTACTACAGAGCAGCCCAAATTCGCAAGATACTGGCATGGTCAAGGTGGTCCTCAAATATTGTATGGGCTAACATTGAAACAAGCCAGTTCAAACCCTATCACCCTAACGCCTGGATATGGTCCACCTTAGGGAAGGATAAGCCAAAGATAGCAATGCTCAAATCTACAGAGCACACCTTAAAACTCTGGTGGAAACTTAGATTTAAACTTACCGTATATACTCGAGTATAAGCCGAGTTTTTGAGCACTAAAAATGTGCTCAAAAAGTAAGCCTCGGCTTATACTCGCGCATATACTAGAATATATACGGTAAATCGATGACATGCGCGCTTGAATATTCCACTTGAATATACCGTGGCAGAGGGACCGCTGCACTAGAGCGAGAGGCAGAGGGACCTCTACGATATGCTAGGAACATGCAGGCACCCCAGAATCAGTTGGTACTTTTCCTTCACTTGAATCTACGCTGCACTACAGCGAGAGGCAGAGGGACCTAGACGCTACCGGGAAGGAACATGCACCCTAGCTGCCGCCCTCCACTCCGTAGTATAAAGCTCGCTGACAGCAAGGGGCCCGGTAATCCAAGTAAGTGAAGCACAGCCGGGCCCTCCATGATGCCCAAAACTCACTGGGCCCGGGAAGGCTATTGCCCCCTTACCAAATGGCGGCCCTGCCCAGTATTTGCTACAGGCAACGGTGGTGTGAATGTTTGTTTAAGCAGAGTAGCGTTTGATGCGCTATGGTAACCCTGGCTCTATGTCAGTCCCCGCAATCTAGTGTTACCATGCACCCCGGGGGAAGCTCAACTTTATTTACCCCAGGCCGCCAGCGTTCCTATTACTGTAACCCCCAGTCACAGGCGAGGTGAGTTAATGGCATTCCCAGTGTCTTCCTCTCTGTATTTTTGTGCCAGGAACCCCTCTGCCCTAGCAATCATGCCTGGGGCATTGTGTAGCTCTGTACAGTGGGAGCAGCAAGCCTGAGCATTCAGTCCCCTGTACGGAAAGGCAATAATACACAAGCTGAAGGGGGGGGGGTAGGCTTTATACATAACTGCTAGTGACTCCCAGCACCCTTGGGATGCTGTTAGTGTGGGGATGTGGGAGTAGTAGTTCATTCTCTCACATATAGGTGTGTAGGCACCATCTCAGTGCATTGTGCTTGGGTCTGAGCTTTCAGAAGGAGCCAGCGCTACACATTAGAACTGCTTTCAGCTAACCTATTGTTTCTCCTACTCCCATGTAACTGGGGCAGTCGGCTTATACTCGAGTCAATACGTTTTTCCAGTTTTCTTAGGTAAAATTAGGTACCTCGGCTTATATTCGGATCGGCTTATACTCGAGTATATACGGTAAATTGGCATCACCTGCATCCATACTACTCTCCCACTTGGGAAACCCAAGGTTCCAACCAGCACTACCCTTGCAATACTTACAGAGATGGATAGATACCCCTTTTTTTGCCTTAAGAGATATGACAGACCACCTGGGAGGCGGGTTTCTCTCACGAGAGACCCTGAACGACAAAGCCCCCGGCCTTACTCTAGCCTGGTATGAGTACCTTCAGCTAAAAAATTTCTTTAAGCCTATACTGTCAATCGGTAGAAGGGACCCCCTTCTACCTTTTGAACGCTTGGCGGTCCATGGCCTCCCTCAAAGAGGCCTGATCTCCGCTATTTACAAAATGTTAGTCAATCCTTTCACAGAGGAGAACTACAAACACAACTATATGCACAAATGGGAGACTTGCATAGGCAGAGAACTTGAGGAAACTGAATGGGAATCCATATGGGACAATATGAAACGAGGCATTACACGTGTAAAGCAACAAGAAAACATCTATAAAATAGTCATGTTTTGGTACCATACGCCAGTCAAACTCAATGCACTATTCCCGGAAACAACACAAAATTGCTGGAGGGAATGCGGGCAACCCGGAGACTTACCTCACATCTTCTGGCATTGCCCCTTGATACAACCATACTGGGACAAAGTCCTGGCACTACTACGCCAGATCACGCTTGCACCTCTAGAAAAAGACATTACCACCCTACTCCTAGGTAAGCCATACAAACAACTATCAAAACATACACAGAAACTGGTCAACCAGATACTCTCGGTGGCCCGCATTTCCATTGCAGCCAAATGGAAGACAATCGCTATCCCCTCACTCACAGAAGTAAAACAAAAAATCAATTACATCAAACAATTTGAATACAATCTAGCCCGGCTACAAAATAGAACCCCACTGTGTGTAAAAATATGGTCACCCTGGGACCTACTCACACAGCCAACACAAACTTAAACTTGAATACCTCCCCCCTTTTTCACCCATATATTTTCCATTCAGTGTCCTCTTTTTCTCCTTTTCCTCTCACTCCAATACATGACTGTAACAGATGGCAACTGTATAATCAAGGATACAACATGTTTTACTATGCTCTGTCCACCTGTGGAAGTGAAATTGCTAACCCCCTCCCCTCTTCCTTTCTGTACCCCCTAAATTTCTCAATAAAAATTGTAAGTTACAAAAAAAGAACTATTCTGATTATGCTTTCTCATTTACTAGTCCAATATTTTCATTGTGTCCAATTTTTGGCACAACTGTGTACAATTTACAGTCAGCTGCAGGCACTGTTGTGTCCATTATGGTGAATTGGATGCAGTTGCGCCAGATGCAGCACACAAATCAGACACAGAGCAATTGCATCCAATTCAATGCCTGCATTTCACAGCAATGGTACATGAATTCTGGGGAAAAAATTATGCATTGTTTAAAAAAAAAAAAAACATGGCAATTGTCCCCAAAAGTGCACTTTGGTCACTACATATAATAGCACAATATCATTGTATTATAATATATAATATTTACCGGTTTATTGTTTATTTGTTGTTCAAAGATCATAAATGACTTCACACCAGCATAATATAAAAAAGCAAAAAAGAGCAGAAACAAACAAATTTCATTGATGAATACTATCCCTTAATACCTTCACAGCCTGTGGGCTGCCAGTTGGACAGCCCTGTCCTAAAAATTCCCAGAGTGGGAAGGTCCCAGGCCCAGAGAACCAATATAGGGGAGTTAGAAAAAAGGAACTTCTTCTTTGTCCTAAGAATATCTAATAGCGGGACAGTCCTTTGAAGTTAGCTCAGGTATGGAGACTATTCCTAGCTAGTGGATAGCAAGATCTTCTAGTAGCTCAGACACATCTAGGTTAGCTAAGCAAGGGCAGCTTGTTTCTCCAACAAGGAGTTAGCAGGGTTGGACCCAGATGTTTTTGAGCTCCATTTAGGCAAAATAATGTTTCAGTGTAGGTTAGTGAGAACCTATGGGTACTGCAAGTGAGGCAGCGTTAGAAGTTTTTGCACTGGAGTGCTGTACACAACAAAGTAGTCTGGGTAATAGTATTGGTCATTTGGTTCCTTCAACAGTTCATGACACTCTGCTGGTGTATTGCCAGACTACAACCTGCACAGGATACCTCATGCTGTGTTCAAAATGTTGTGTCCAGTGTAGCATTTTCATTGTTAAGGCTGTACTATTTTCATTCCCAAGGGAATTCTACAATAAAAGTCCTTCCTTGGCATACCATGTTTATTTCCAAAGTAAAGCCTTCCTAAATTCCTTTCTTGTTACTGGAGTGAACAAGCAGCAGGTTACCCCATTCCAAGCTACATGCATGCCCATTTATCTTTGCTGAAAGGGGGGCAATTTGGGCTTTGCTTTGCAGCCACAGGGCATAATCACCTAACAATCACTATTCAATATTAATCAATTATATCAATGGATGAGCTTTTTCGTACAGAGGTTTGGCAAAAGCTTCATCAAGTTATGTGGACAAAATGCCTACAATAATAAAAAGTTTTCCATTAGTTATAAGCAAATCTGTCCTGTTTCACTTTGCTGAAAATTCATGAAACTGCTGATAAAAAAAATTGCAAAATGTAGTTACTGCACTACTTCATTGATGCCCATGACATTTTTTGATGTGACTGCAACCTTTTTGATGTGACTGCAAATCCATGCTTGGTGAAAAAATGTGCTCATTACTAATTTCCATTTCTTATGGGGATTTCAGGGCCATTTCTCCCATCTTAGATTATTTCTTCTCTAACCCTCATTCAAGGCCAACTGCTGTACTTTTCCTGCAGTTAAGATTTTGTTTTAACTTAAATACCCCTGTTAAAAGACAAGTCAACCCAAAACCTATAACTGCTATTAAAAGCAGTGTTTTCTATTCTCTTCCTTTCTGCTTTAATATATCATGGTCAGTTCCCAGTCATTGACACCACATTGAGCTTTTTTTCATGCCATAGTATTTTAGGAAAGGTAAGGCTATCTAAATCAAAACTGGGATCAAGGAATGGAACCCTGAGCAAAGCAACATATTAAACACTAAACGGCTAAAAGAAAATAACAATTATGGTTCTGGAATTGCCAGTTCACTTCACACTCCAAACACCATGGAGGTTTTATGCATTATTAACTTGTGTCCATTTGTCTATTGCATTTCACTAACCAGATCACTTTGGAATTCAGAAAATCAATTGTCTTTATTAAGCGTGCTCTACAATTTTCATAAATATGTAGGTGGTGCACTGTTCCCTATATACTTGTTGTGGTATCAAAGTAAAAATTCTTAGGCAATAGGAACAAGCACTCTTCTCTAAAGAGATGATTTTTTTTTTGTGGGTTTCAAAATGTTCATCTTCGACTTTATTGCATAAAATATGATGTTGAACTGTTGATCAGGGATACAGAAACATTCTGCAGAGCACTGTGTATCGGTTTCTGTGCTATGTGGTGTAGAATTATTCCCATTCATCCAAGCATCATGACCTGTGGCCACCCTAAAGAGAACTTTCCAATGCTGTCCCCCCTCACCCCCTGAGCCTACGGTTCAGAACTTCAATGCTAGTGAAATTGTGCTTTCTGCACTAGAAAAGCAAAATTCTGATTTAAAAATCTGTATTTCAGCTCTTAAAGTTACTAAGAGTGTCTTTTTGGTGTCCCTGATAACCTGAGGGGCACTACCACCTGATGCAAGATTCTCATCTTGCCTTATGCCAGCAGCACCCCTGATCAGGACTAGGTGCTATGGGGCTTATTAAAAATTAGCCTAGTCGTATGTTGCATAGCTTGCTTTAATCAGGACAGTCAGCAGCCTGCATTAGTGCTCCTCAGTTAATTGATAGTTTAGTAATGGATCAAATACTGAGCATATACTTACCTGAATTATAACTTTGATTTGGCAAATTAAATTTATCTTTCAGCTCATTATATTCTGAATCGGTCTCCATTGCTATAGGGCTCTGATACCTATGGTCTTTGCTGGGCATTCCTCTTCCTTTAATATATATTGAATAGCAGGTTATTTCCTTATACATTAGATTTATACAATAATTTTCATCTTTCAAAACAGAAACATTAGTGCAGATGGCACAGATGAGGTTACGTGAGCATCGCAGCACTGTTTTATGTTAAACAATAATACCTAGCTCTTGAGGTCTGTAGCATTGCCTATATCCATGCCAAAATGCGGCTAGTAAAAAATAAACCCTTAAATTTCTGTACAATTCATGCTTTGGGATTCTTTTTGTACATTTTTAGCAGCTGGAGGTTTATTTATCTCACTGGTCTGTGACTGCTATTCAGAGCTGGATAAAGGATGTTATTATTTTGAAGCTAAAACATTCTGATGGCTGTGTCTGAAACATTGGTTTTGATACCCTCAATATTATTAATGTTTTACTCTAAACTGAGTGCACTGCATGGCAGAGACATACATAGTAACATAATGTTAGGTTGAAAAAAGACACACGTCCATCAAATTCAACCTTTTATGCCTATACTGTATATAACCTGCCTAACTGCTAGTTCATTCAGAGGAAAGCAAAAAAAACACCTTCTGAAGTCTCTCTAATTTGCATTAGAGGGGGAAAAAATTCTTCCTGATGGCAACTGGACCAGTCCCTGGATCACCTTGTACTATCTCCCATAACCCTTCATTTCCTCACTTACTAAAAATTCATCAAACCCTTTCTTGAAACAATCTAATGTATCAGCCAGTAGTGATTCAGGGAGAGAATTCCACAACTTCCAAGCTCTCACTGTAAAAAAACACTTCCAAATATTAAGACGGAACCTCCTTTCTCCTAATCGGAATGGGTGTCCTTGTGTCAGTTGGAACGACCTACTGGTAAATAAAGCATTAAAAACATTATTATAAGATCCTCTTTTATATTTATACATAATTATCATATCACCCCTTAAAAGCCTCCTCCCCAGGGTAAACAACCCCAACTTGGCTAGTCTTTCCCCATAACTGAGGCTTTCCATACCAGCTTAGTTGCCCTTCTCTGGACCCTCTCTAACTCAATAATATCCAGTTTGAGCTCTGGAGACCAAAACTGCACGCCATATTCCAGATGGGGCCTTACTTACAAAACATTGCCTTTGCACCCGCTGCCTGGCATTGCTTGCTACAGCTAAGTTTATTAACTACAAGGTCCTTCTACATTATGGATTTGCCTAGTGCAGTTCCATTAAGGGTATAAGTGGCTGCATATTTTTACATCCCAGGTGCAAGACCTTACATTTATCAACATTTATTTCATCTGCCACTTTGCCACCCAGATTGCTAGTTTGTCAAGATCCTACTGCAATTGACCCAGTAAAGAACCATGGGTGACCCCACTAAGAACTTTACTCCAAGTAAAGAATGTACCATTTACAACCCGATCCTGCAACCAGTTTCCTATCTATGTGCAAACGACTGCATTAAGACCAACAGACCTTAGTATAGAAAGCATGCATTTGTGAGGCACTGTAGTAAATTCTTTAGCAAAATCCAAGTAGATCACATCTACTGCACCCCCACTGTCCAGCTTCTTACTAGCCTCATAAAAAGCAATTAAAATTGTCTGACATGACCTGTCCTTTATAAAGCCATGCTGATTACTGCTCATAATGCCATTCTCCAGAACAAGCCTTCAAATAACTTGCCAACTATGGATGTCAAACTTACTGGCCTATAATTGCCAGGCTCAGATAATAATCCCTTTTTAAATATAAGAATGACATCAGCTTAGTCAAATCCATAGGTACCATACTAGATGAAAACGAGTCAGAGAATTTCAGGAACAAAGGCCTGGAGTAAACTAAACTAAGCTCTTTCAGTACCCGAGGGTGTATTCCATCTGGCCTTGGTGTCTTGTTCACATTAACTTTGAGTAAACCTTTATGTACCATGTCTTGATTCAACCAAAAGATTAAGCTGAGCCAACAGTGCAGCTATCGGGTGGGTCTTGGCACTCAGGCTCCTCTATTGTATACACTAAGAAAAATAACTGGTTTAGCACATTTGCCTTTTATGTGTTCGTTCTAATCATATTGTTACCATAACTCAATGGGGCCACAATTGCAACCTGCATTTTTTAACTATTAATTTCCTTTTTTGGGGTTAGTTTTAGCCTCAGTGTACTCCTCATTTTCTATCTTTGCCTTCTGAATTTCTGTTTTCCCATTTCGGTTAGTCGACAAATTTTGTGAAATGGGAAAAAATTTGCAAAATGTGTGTACCGTGCAATTTTTTTAACGTGACCACTCCCATTTTTTATGCCACATTGCACCTTTTTTGACGCGACTGCACATTTTTTTGACACAACCATAAATTTTGTATGGCAAAATTTTGCAGAAGTTTCCCAAAACAATTTGCCAGTGGTGAAATGTGGAATTTCGCAGCGAATCCATGCCTAACTTATATTCCTTAAATGCAGATTCTGTTCCCTTTGACCTTTATTTCTTAAATGCTATCTTTTTTTTTTCCTATTAGCTTCTTTCCTTCCGAATTAAGTCACAGAGTGGTTCCTAACTCTCCTACATTTACTTATTGCATCTGCTGCTCCAGAATCATATACATGCGAAAAGATACACACTTACAACGGCAATCCCACTACAACTTGTATTTACACAGGGTACTAACAGTTTCCCTAGTGCAATTCTTTGTATAAAGCCTTTTATGTTTTAAACGTCTTTTATTTTTTAACGCCTGCTAAACACTTAGTTCACATGCAACACTGAGATCACATGCAACACTCGCGGTGCAGTCAACAACTTATTAAGGTAAATGACAGTCAGGATCCCTCTGTGTATGTGCAGTTGCCATTTAGTGAGTGCATCAAGCTGCAATGCAGGATAAACACTTATGGATCCTGACTGTTACGCATGGGCCCAGACAGAAAGATATGAATTAACAGCTTTCATGTTTCCCGGTGGGTCTGTACCTAAAGAAATAGAGAATAGAAACTGGTCTCACTAAATATAGAACATCAGTCTGTGAATATGCACAGACCACATGCCTTGAAGGTTGTAAATGACCCATAGTAAGTAGCTGTTAAAATATTTATAAGTATACAACGTGATAACCTTACCAATATAGCATGCTGTAAAGATCTCTTCTAGCCTGGTTCCTTGCTTGTTTTCCCATAATGCCTGGACCTGTCCTGATATGCAAATGTAAATTAAATGTAAATGTTAATACATGTATGTAAATTAGAATGCATATACCTTGGCACCTATCTCAGGATTTCACTAAAGGTGGTCTTAAGATATTGTTATAGAAGACAAAGGCAATTGGATACAGTAAACAAATGCCATGCAGGTCTTTAGGGCTTTGGCACATGGGTCATATTGTCCATATAAGGGAAAACAGTAGTGGACATATTGCCCATCTTCTCTTATTACCCCTCCTAATACTACTTTATGGAAAGCACCCTGTTTGGACCAAAACACTTACTTGATTGACTTAAAACATATGCGGAAATTAATAATAAGACAAAACAGAGGCGCCAAAAAGATAAAATTAGCTAAAAACACTTAAAAACCCAATGGGTAATTCAGAGGAGGTAGTAGTGAACTTACCTCCTTCAGACAGACACCAGCAAAAGTGGTAATTTTCAGTAATAGTTTATTCACAACAATATTGCAACGCGTTTCGCAGGCATTTCCTGCTTCATCAGGCAATGTAGAATAGGTGCAAAAAAAAAAAAAAAAAAAAAACTATTACTGAAAATTACCACTTTTGTTGGTGTCTGTCTGGAGGAGGTAAGTTCACTACTACCTCCTCTGAATTACCCATTGGGTTTTTAAGTGTTTTTAGCTAATTTTATCTTTTTGGCGCCTCTGTTTTGTCTTATTATTATACCGAGTCCACCCCGAGTGGAGGGGTGTCATCCCCATTTTTCTTCCTTCTACAGAGAGCGACTTCTTATTCCTGAGTGGGGTGAGGATAATCTCCCCACCTGCTTATACAGTGGTTGCCTATTAGTAACCCTGGCTTGTGAGTATTAATTTTTATATTCGGAAATTAGGGGGTTTCAAGGTTGCTAAGATTTATTAGATTTGCCTGCTAACCTAATTGATCTCCCAGATGCTGCTGTGTACAAACCCCATACCTATCTGACCAATGACATTATGGTATTCCATAGTATTTAGGAAGTACCTTTATAAAATGTATTGTATTAGTTACACCTTCACACACACACACACACACACACAATTATTTTTTATTCTATCTATCTATCTATCTATCTATCTATATTTCTAACTTTTTATCACCAAATAGCATTTCCATTGCAAATTGTTCTGAAAAACACTGTCAGCAGATGGCATCTGGGACAAACAGTTTCCTGTTCAAACACTGAATCCCATCCAAATCCATGAAAGGCTTGCATCACAGAAATGGAACCATTTTTTACAGATCGTTACTGGTAGTTCATATATTTCCTATTAACCCATTTATGATGGGTATAGGTACAGTATGCTGTGAATCTTTGTTTCATTATGCATCTGACTTATCAGCTAATACAATGTGATTGTTCTATAGCCTACAGCATATTTTATTCCTGAATTAAGACCTTATGAAGCCAAATTTATACAAAAAAAAAGAATACTACAGTGGCATTTATAGGAATACATTAAATATATTCACTCGAGATTCCCTGAATGTAGAACATGCAAATTATAATAAAAATAGGTGACTGTGACATTTGAAGGAGAACTTGCGGCTTGTTAATATAAACTTTTTTTTTATCGAAGCCTAAATTATATATAAAACAATAAAACTCAAAAGTATCATTTATTTTTATGTACTTGGAATGTACTTGTTGTAAGGGCAGTACTTATACCTATCAAACATTTTGAATACTATTGTATGTTTTCAGGCTCCCATATTTGGGTACCATTGGTTTATGGCATAATATAGAAGCAGCGGGGAAAAAATGCATAGCGTATAATTGGCTGTAGTGGCAGTTAGCAGAGGTGATGAATGATATTGATTTTGTGAAAGAATGTTTTATTAAATAATTAAAGCTTTTTAAAAACTGTCTAATCAGTCTCCTGTTCCCCCCCAATAAGGAGAGAAAATTAAAATAGCCAACAGACATCAGAGGTCATAATACATAATTGTATAGCCTCCAAGTATATTTTAATCTTGCCACTATCATTCTGCCACCCTGGCTCATATTGGCTCCTCAGTTTAGTATTCAGTAAGCTAATTCATTCTGCTGCTGGCAGCACTGCTTTAATGATCAAGCTACAACCATGAACACTGTCTGCATAACAAATGGGCTTTTCTCAAGATGCAGTAAATACAAAGCGATTAACATGAAATAACTTCTCAGCAAAACTGCCTCTTCTGTTTTTAAAGAATACCTGTGTTTTGATTTAACCCAGTAGTTATAAAATATTTCCAACTAGCTTGGTTTTCATATTTTTCCCATTGTGCTGAGCAAGGAACTAAGTTGAAGATCGTATTCTGCATTGCATATTTCACCACATATCTTCAACTGGAGAGAAATGCCTTTAGCACATTGGATGCAAATAATTATTAAATCTTTTCTCCACATCTGACATTTGCTAAGGCTAAAAAATCTTCAAACAGATCTAAATCAAGTCATGCTCCTTTTAGACTAATCCTGCCATCTTTTCCAGTATAATGAAAATAAGGTCTGAACAGGGTAATGTTACAGCTATTAATATTCTTTAATTTCTTCAGAATATCTGTTAGTGTTACTTTGCTTTCAGAGATGGTATGAAAAAGGCATGTGATAAATAATTTTTCAAGAAAAATGGCTCCAATTTCATTCTCTTTATTCATAGGCCTCATAATGACAGAACACACAGCACTGTGGCAAGGGGAACCTTGGCTGGAGGAGAGCAGGCTGCTGCTACATTCTTTCAGCAGTACTAGAGATGTAGCGAACTGTTCGCCGGCGAACCCACACTTTGGGTTTGCCGCGTTTTTTCGCCTTGGTTTTTCCGCCGCGTTTTTTCGCTTCGTTTTATCGCCTATGCATATACATAGGAATAGCTTGCAGGGGTTTTTTTTGCGTTATTTTTTTGGCGTTTTTTTTTTGGCATTTTTTTTACAAGTATTTTTCAGAGAAGTTTTTGCCCTTGATCCCCCTCCTGCATGCCACTGTCCAGGTCGTGGCACCCTTTAAACAACTTTAAAATCAGTTTTCTGTCTAGAAATGGCTTTTCTAGGTTTTAAAGTTCGCCTTCCCATTGAAGTCTATGGGGTTCGCAAAGTTCGCGAATATTCGCGAGTTTTGGCGAAAGTCCGCGAACGGGTTCGCGAACATTTTCGGCGATGTTCGCTACATCACTAAGTAGTACATGTAGTCATGTAGAGTAGGGCAGAGAACAGAAAGGAACAGACAGAACAGAAATGACATCTCCAAATAATTTAAAAATCATTAAAAATGTTTAATTAGCCTGCAATGGAAAGCATTTTTTTCACCAGGCAAAATATTTATTTTGAACTATTAGTGGAATCTCCCTTTAAAAATGCAATTATTAACCACCATATAGACACTCAAATCTGACTTGGAGATTAGAAACTGGATGCTCCACTTAATAAAGTAGATCCGTGTGCATCTATAGCACTTACCAGTGCACTGGCCATTATCTGAGGCTACAGAGGTCTGGACTGGCCTCTAAACCCATATTATGCTCCAAGTAATGCATTAATGTTGAAACCCAAAATTATTTTTCGTCTCTCCTACATAGACAATATGGATAACGTATTGCAACCCTTAATATTTTACGTTCTATGTCAAAACATTCTAAATATGGGGTTACATGTAATGTTTTCCATTATAAGGTCATTTATGGGTCTAAGCTTCCTTTCGATACCTGCTTTTCTGCTGGTTGTAAAAATTTTGTTATTTTTATATTTTTAACTGATTTTTTTGTAAGTATCTTTAACTACACATGGCACCATCCATTACTTCTAGCTTCTATTTATATTTTTATTTAACACTTTAGTGCTGGACCCCCACACAGAAGTCCCCTGTAACTGAGCCTTTGACAATTACTTGTATGTTGTTAACAATGGCCTAAAAACTGGCTAAACACCAATTATAGGGCAGCTACAACTTACAAGTCAGTAGAAAAAGGATAAATTACCTTTGGAAAACTGTTATAGCAGAGCTCTGTCCTATGACTTGAGAGACCAACATTATATGATAACAGTGATGAGCAAATTTTTGTACCAAGCATGGATTTACTGGGAAATTCTGCATCTCACTATTGGCAATTTTTTTCACAAAACTGCTGTGAAAATTGGCTGCGAGTCACAGTCACATGAAACAAGTCATGGTCGCATCAAAAAAGTCATGGTTGGATCAAAAAACTTTCACAAATCAAAAAAGGTGCACTGTACCCACATTTTGCAAGTTTTCTGATGTTTCACAAATTTTTCAGCAGTTTTGCTAATTCTTTGGCGAATCAAAAAGGGGGTCACTAATGATGAATCCTATATTGAAAAACAACATCTTCTAGGGGGATGAGTTTAGGGGATCAGAGGACTCCTTCCCCTGTTTTTCTGTCTGTGACATCTTCCAGCCAAGTTACAGACTGGAGAGAAACCCGATTGGCTAAGAGTCCCAGTGCACTTCTGGGAGAAAAGGAGGATCCAGAGAGTGCCTGGATTTGGAGACAAAACCATGGGTGGGGCCAGAAGGTTATAAAGAAGCCCTGCTGCAGTGCCAGCCTGAGATCTAGAGAGTGTAACCATCTGAGGTGCTCTGCTTTGCATCGAGCTCCAGCCTAAAAAGGGAGAAATCTGCTTAGCTGCTGTTGGATGCCTTTATCTCTGTGTGAGTGATCCATATGAGGAAGAGGTGTTTAAAAAATCTCTAGTGTCCCCTGTGTGAGAACAGGTGTTTCTTGAGTGCCGCCTATGTGGAAGCAACTGCCAACCCAAAGAGAGAGGTACTTTGGGGCAGGTAGCGCTACCTGGGGAAAATAAAGAGCTCCTGGGGAAGGGACTTGAGACTGAAATGGGGCAAGGGTATTTCCTCCAGGAGTGGAGTGCAAGCCTGTGTCCTGGGAGAGACGGTGCCAGAAGTTTGGTTAACACTACATGGGTTTTCCAAAGCAGGATTTTTACTGTTTGCATTTTCTAGTTATCACAAATTTTTAAGCTGATATATAAGTTTATCTTTGCTGCAAAACTGTGTGTGATTATTTCCTAGTGGAATTCCCCTGAGGTGTGCTCCTCAGTGTTCACTAGGCGGAGGAACTGCGCTGTACATCCTTGTTCCCAGTATCTTTCATATGCAAAGGAAATTCAGCCTACTGAAACAAGCACAGGCACAATTTCTGTTGCGTGTGCCAAGAAAGGGTTACACAATCTTAATGGGGATGTAAAGTAGAAATCCTAACTCTGTGTTTATATATAGCTCTAAGATAGGATAACACTATAACAGATGTTGTTCTAAAGAAATCAGATGGCAAAGCAGTTAAAACAGGGTTAAAACACAGCTAACTGGAGCTCTCGATTCCTTGATGCTCATGTTTACTTACTTATCTGTGCCTGACTTGCTCTTATCAGCAACTGACCAATGACAATCCAGTAAACAAACTCCTGTGCTTGTTTTCAAGTCTGTTATAGGACAGTCCCTGCTTTCTGTTCTTGTCTGGTACAGAGCAGTCCTTTGCATTTTCACATCAGGATGAACATTGGCCCTGTAGTTTTCCAGAAGGTGGGATCATTTTTAAAAATGTAAAATACAAAGGTTTCTAATTGAAAAATATTGGATAATTTTTAATTGGTTCATATTGCAAACTTATTTCATTTGGTCTAAGTAACACATGATTTTTCACTTTACTTCCTTTTTAAGTATTAAAAATGATCTTTAGATAATGAAAGATAATGTAATTACACAGTAGTTTAATTTCTTTTTTTCTTTCTATCTACATGTCGGCTATTTTACCAGAGAATTTGAAAACAAGTTAGCTCTAATACATTATATAGGTAAGGGGCACATGAACCAAACATGTATTAAAGCTAACATACTTAGGCTTTTACAAAAAAAGACCTTTCATGCAAAGAATAACTTGATTATTTTAGAAAGTATATAATTTTTATATTTAGTTTATTATTAGAAAGGGTCTTATTTCCATGAGATGTGGCTTGTTATATTTTGGCATTTGTTTCTTTGGCCCAATTGCTTTACTATGTATTTAGGAAGGAGGACTCTGATTGTCTAGATTCCCCAATCGATCAGAAAGTGGAGACACAGTGCTTGAACTTACCTTGAATTACCTCAAGTACATTTAATAATACATTTAAAAGCAGTTGAGTAAGGATTGACTCCTAAGGCACTCCACTAAGAACATTGGCCTAACTAGAAAATGTTCCATTTATCACCACTTTTTAATTGAATCAGTAAACTTCTGTGTGTTTCTTTACTAGATGTTTTGTAAAATTTAAGTGTATCACATCTCCTGCAACCCCTAGGTCTAGATTCCTGTTCAGCTTCTCATGAAAAGCATTTAGATTTGTCTGGCAAGATCTGTTGCACATAATACTATATTGGCACATAGTCATTGTGTTGTGATTTTATATATATTTTAATGCTTACCATCCCCTTTAAACATTTTTCTGCAGCAAATGCTAAATTAACAGATCTATACTTATCTGGCAGACATGTTATTTTAAAAACAATTTATCAATTCTAGTGATGAGCGAATCTGTCCCGTTTTGCTTTGCCGAAAAATTTTGCGAAATGACAGAAAAATGCACGACAATGCATTTGACACACGACTTTCTTGTCGGCCACATCTTTTTTTGTTGATTAATTTTTCTGTTGCAAATTTTCACTGAATTTTTGTGCAAACAATTTGCCAATGCCGAAATGCAGAAATTCGTTCCATACATGGTGAAAAAATTTGTTCACTAATCAACTCCCCATTGTCTTAAAAATAAAATGCCAGGCATAAAATAATCACAGAAGATTAAAATATCCCCAGAACAGACTTTCTGATTTCATTTCTATTGAATTTCCTCCTGTATTAACCAGTCACCTATACTTAAAGTTAAAAAGTCACAAAATTCCTTCATTAACTGGTTCTTTATTATTTGATGTAAACACAATATAAGAAGCAAATGAAATCCTCAAGCTTCTTCTCCCTGTTATCATCAACCAATTTTTCTGATTCTGATACCAAGGATCCTGCAGCTTGTACTTTTTTTTAGTTTTGCTGAGCAGCAACTATCATTGATAGATCAACCCTATATTCTTATAGGAGATCATGCTATTAGTTATGAGCTAATCTGTCCCGAAAAATCTTTTTTTGTTGCACGTGACATTTTTTATGCGATCGTGCCCATTTTAACGTGACCATGCCTATTTTAAAACGACCACATCTATTTCCAAATGACTGCTCCCAATTTGACAACTTTTTTCTGACGTGCGTAAATTTTTTTTTCAGTAAATTTTTGCTGAGGTTTCATGAAACAATTCGCCAATGGATTTCTCTTACTAGGAGGTTTGCAGCATATTCCAGTGATGACTAGTCACCTTAAAACATATTTCTTTCCACACACTGTACCCAATGCCAGTCTTGATAATGTCTTAGTGTAAACCTTTGATTCTGGTTTTACAGGATGACAAATGTCTTCTTCATTTTTATTCCCTATGCCCTCCTCCTCAAAAGTTTATATTCATCTAAATTGACAAAATAGTGCTCTGTATACCCAATTCCAGTTATTCCACAATTATGTGTGGAGTTAATTATAGGTTTGTTACATGTACATTTTCATGAAAACAGTGGAGATTACATTTTTTGGCCTTTTTTTTTTCAATAAAAAGAATACAGTAAATAGATTTAATTATGACAATAGGATATTTTACAAACTCTCCCTTCAGTCCTCCTCCCATGTCCCAAATTTAATCCAAACTCTCTATCTATACCTGCATCCCTACGATACTATAATGTTTTTCCTCTTGTAGAAATTCAATTATAACCCAGTTGCCATTTTGAATCCTAGCATGGCAAACCTTGTTTCACTGAGGTACAATCCATCATGGCAATGTAGCAATCATCCCTGTGCTCTGGGATCCCAAAGCTTTCTATCCTGCACCAAGACAAAATCTTAAAGAACTTAATGTATAGCTGACTACACATTAAGCTTCCTTAAGATCCCAAATTGCTCCTAATTTAGCCTTGGAAAAATTCTGCTTTAACTTAGATCCTAGATCCTTAAGTCACATTTTAAAGGTGTACTACTGAATGCTCTTTGTTAAGTCCAGTATATAAGTATTAACTTACCAGTTTCTGTTTGTTTGTTTTGAAGCATGTAATAAAGTCATCAAAAAAGGTTGTTTATATTGTTACTTAAACAAATAAAAAAACAAGCTTCTGAACATAAAGAATTGAGTAAAAGGAAATGCCTTCTGCCTAAATGCTTTGAGATGAAGCTAATCTGAAACATTACAGGATATGTGCACTCTAGATTTGAGCTACTGAAATATTTCTTGTCAGTTTATCTTATTGCAAAATGTCAAGAACATGGCCTTTCTGTTCCATAATAACTTTTTCGACATTTTTATTAGAAACAGAGTTAATACATAAAATGTCTACTACTACCTGTATTATTGCTTTGGTACAATTTTGTGCCTCTGGATTTTTGATTTAGCTTAGTTAAAATGAATGTGTATTTAAACATATTAAATATGCATGATATGTTGATAAATAATGTGCATGTAATTTAAGCAGATGAAATAAAAACTCACCCTAGCCCAAGGAGTCGAATGTCATGCTTATCATTCTTGTTTCAGGTTAATAATAACTGTGTTTATTTATTTTATTTATGTGTTTTTTTTTTTTCATTTTGCTGTGTTTGAATGAATGATTAATCTCAAAATAAAATGGTTTTAAAAATATAATCTGATACTTATTTCAATATATATATATATATATATAGTATATAAAGAGACTCTTATTTATTTAAAGTGGCTTAAAATAACAATCATCAACATAATATTGCATATGAGAAAAGGGGGGGGGGCTGGCAGTTAGGCACACAAAAAGCCACAAAGGTCACCAAAAACATGTTAAAAAACAGAAAATCTTAATTGCCTTACGTGTTTTGTGCTTCAAGGGCACTTAGTCATAGCCTTGGAGCACAAAACATGTAAGGAAAATACAGAGATGAACGTTATAGCATTGATTATCTTGACGTTTAGCTCTAAATATCATGATAATTAACTGAACTAACCAGCACAAAGCTGCCTAGTTCCCTTTAGCGAGATTCCAATATATATATATATATATATCCAAAAAAGACCAGCAACACCGAGTTATGTTCCAAAAACAATCAATTGTGTATTAAAAACGCATGCGTTTTTAATACACAATTGATTGTTTTTGGAACATAACTCAGTGTTGCTGGTCTTTTTTGGATATTTAAGTCATTTACCTTGCACCCGAGCTAAGAGCTGAAGCAGAGTGCCACCCTGGGTTCGCTATATATATATATATATATATACTGGATACAGATGAAGCCAGATTTTTTATTTTTACAGCAATGATATTCCACTTCCTAACATGGAACAGGTTAGCGTTTGTGCATGTTTAAATAATGACCAATTTGCAAACAATGGTCCTGGATACTATTTATGCCTAAAGAAAGCTAAAAACCACAGAAGGTGTGGGGGAATGCAATAGCATTTGCAATAGTTAACACACAGTAGTTTAATGGCCTTCTTGGTAAATCAATGCAAATTTTAAATATAGATGCTAAGACCTTTCTGTAATGATACTAGAACACTAGTAATGGATTTCCAGCACCTTCCTCTCTGGAATAATCAAGGGTGAAACAGAAATTGCAAAACTGCCACACTGAATGACCTTACCTGATAGGACTTTTCTGTCTTTCTTGAAGCAAGTGAGAAGGGCAGGCTGTGCACAGCAGGCTATATTCTCAGCACCTTAATGAGAAATTGACCTGTTTATCCACCAGCTGTCTCTTATGTTTAAAGCTAAGACACTTTGGCATCTTTGTGTTCCTACATATTGAAATCAAGCAGCATATCACAAAGAATATTTTTGCCTGATACTACCTTTCTACAATAAATACAATGAAAGAAATTGTAAAATGTGGCCTTAATAAAGGCATTTACATTATGTCTTAAAATGACATATTTGGTGTAAAAGTGATCTAAAAATGCAAATGTGTTGATGGAACTGAATTTTAACTAAGTTATGCCCCACTCACCAGCATTGGAATGAAAATAAATACTAAAAGCTGATTTATTCTTTGCCGTATTGTCAGCTCAACTAGTTACAAAACACCAAGCAACTCATGGACTTCAGAACGTCCTTAATGAGTTATTTTGCTTTTACCTCTGAAGTAACATTAGCAGCATTTCACTCAAATTCTACCATATAGCAGCCACATTTTGGGGCACATTCATAAAATCACGAGTTCGAATCCCGAATGGGAAAAATTCGGATTGGATACGATAATTTCTTAAGATCCCAAATATCACGAAAATGCTTATGAAAAAATCATATTAGTCATGATAATATTGTATTGGAAATCCAAAAGTCACAAAATTTTTGTACAGCGGGAAAACTTTTCCGACTTTGATCCTTCTGTGCATGATTTTGGAAGCCTCCCATAGGATCAATGGCACTCTGTAACTCCAACCCGGCCCAAGGAAAGTCTCCCATAGGGCTCAATGGCACTCTGCAGCTCCAACCTGGCCCAAGAAAAGTCACGATACCAAAGCTTGAATAAATCCGAATCTTTCATACTCTGCGAGACAATACGATTGTCGCGACAAAATTGTCGCGCAAGGTACGAAAAAGTCACCGAAAATATGCTTGGAGGGTTCGAATGAACTCTTGGAGCATTCGTGGATTAGTTAATGTCCCCCATTGTTTCACCAAAAAAGTTAATGCAGAAAATGTGCCCATAATATTAACTCCTCCAGATCAAGTTGGCAGCTTATTGGTTGTATGGGGCCATCAGATGGCCTGCTCAATTAATTTCTGGGCAAAAAAAAGGGCAAATTTTTACCATTTGTACCATTGGACAAGGACCACATTGGTGAGATAATGCTGTCTCCACTAAACAGATCTCTATAAGACCACACTGTGTTCTGATTCTCACTTTGATTTGGCCCAACTTGTCCGTGATATGATCATTTGGTGAACTCTTCAAGCAAGAGGATCTCAAAATGTATGTATCAGTTTAAAGGTGATTTTTTTTTTATAATTTTTATTAAATATTTTCACTTTGGCATACAATTAAATCACATAATTATAAATATAGACAAGAACAGCACAATTGATAATCTCCATATACAGAAAAAATGCTTTTTTGAACATACATGCCTCCATGTGTTTTTTTTTTTTTTTTAAACAGAGATACATGTAAACCATAATATATATAGTATTATTATTATTATTATTATTTTTGTTATTATTAGGCAGAAAACTGTTTATTGTAAAAATAAATAACCAACATAATACAATTCTGAAAACTGAAAAGAAAAAAAAATGGAGAGAAAATAGTTAGTTCAGAATGAAAGGAAGGTGTCCCTTTAAATAGGTGTTGAACTTGGGAAATATAAAATTGCTGAATAAGCACCCATAAGGGTTGTTCTCACCAGTTTGTGTCAGTGTGGGATGTAGAGAACTGGTCTATTCTGGTAATTCTTGGGGAATTCTGAGTTCTGAGCATTATCAGTGTTTTCGCTTATTCTGTGATTTTTTTGACCTGTGCCATCCCTTGATGGTTCCATGCATCATTGTAAGCCTTTATTGTTAATGCATAAATATACAATTGCCCATTTTTTTTTTATTATTGAGATGTTTATTAAATGGAATATACAACATTAGTATATTTTACTATGTCCATTAGTATGGTTTGAGATGCTTTACTGTTTATTAACATAAAAGTAAAAGAATACGAAACAAAAGATACCGTTTATTAGTTTTAGAAATGAAAAATATTGATGTGGGGGTTTTATTAATGTTGACATTGATTATTGTGTCCCACGGTGAAATGATTGTAACAATCACCGTTTGGAAAATACATCTAACTAGTTTTTTCTTGCGTTATAATTGCTTATACTATATAATCAGAGAAGAGGTAAACCACAAAGGTCTGTGTTCTATTATTTATTTTCTTTATGTTATAATTTATTGATAAAACGATTTTTTAAACAACAGGAGAAAGAACACGTAATGTTTATATTTATACTGTATAAACAAAAAGGAGAGGGAAAAAACCTTACATGATATGGGGAATAGAAATGAATACAGAACTGTATATATGATTATATGAAATCCCTGATTTCTATTCCCCATATCATATAAGATTTTTTTTTCCTAGGGAGAGGAACCTTTGTTCTGTTTGCTATTTATATATGTTTTTTTTATCTCATTTTTTATTTTACAATTCAAATAAAATAATTTCCCCAAATGCCTGGCATTTATTTAAAAATCTTCAATGAAAGCGACAGTGCGGAAAAAGATGCAAAAATTCAGAAACTGCAACTTTTTTGAATTGCTGCACAAAAAAAACAGCGTCAAAAATCCAAAACCTCTCAAGTTTCAAAGAAAAAGAAGGACCCTCCCCTGGAAGAGGAGGTGCAATGTATTTACCCATACTTTTTCTTTGTAATTGGTGAATAGGTTTCTATATTTTTGACTATGCACACCTTCCTATGACTTTCTGATTAATGGTGGTGCTCCCTTAGCAATCATTGTTTCAATCATTAACAGATCTGATACCTGTACAGTTCTAGCATGTGGAATAGGGTAAGAGGTATAAAAATGAGTAATAGAGAATACCTTACAGAGAATATGAGAATGTGATATAGTCAATCACAATATGATAAGGTAATATAGCAAATGAAAAAACATTTCAAGGGAAATGTGATGAACAACAGTGATTAATATATTTATATTATTGAGTGACATTAGTACAAGAAAATTGGCACCCACAGACACATTATTTCCCTCAAAAATTGCATGCCCTCATACGCATTAATGGTCAATTTGTATGTATATCACAAAAGGACTAAATAAATGCCAATGTGTTAAAAAAAAATCTGTCATAAAAGAACCCACATCAATTAATATCAATACATATTTTTAAAAAGTGAAAAGCAGTGGACCTTTTTGAAAGTTTGTTCTGTAAACCACAGAATGGAATAATAATGTGCTAACATAAATCATCACTTAATGGAAGAATGGGGCCTTTACAAGACGAAACAGAGGATTCTTGTTTTTTTGTTTTGTTTTGCAGTGAATTAGTGATGAATACATTTTTTGACAAGGCATGGATTTACAACAAATTTCAGTATTTCATCATTGGCGAATTGTTTTGAGAAACTGCAGCAAAAAGTTGCAGTGGAAAAATTTGCTGCATGTCCAAAAAGGTTGCAGCCGTGGAAAAATAAACATGGGCATGAAGCGAAACAGGACAGATTAGTTCATCACTACAGTGAATCCATAAAATTCACAAAATATACTTTCCGTGGATATGCATGTGGATAAAAGTAATTATCCTTACTAGGGATGCACCGAATGCACTATTTTGGGATCCGACTGAACCCTGAATCCTGTGTGAAAGAGTTGGGCGAATACCGATCCGAATCTGAATTCTAATTTGTATAAGTCACAGGGGGTCAAAGAGAATTCAACTTCTGTGTTTATGTGACAAGGCACGTGGATTCATGAAATGTACATTTGTTAGTTTAAAATAAAATGATTTTGATAAAAAATTCACTGCAACTTCAGAAACATGATTTCCACAATAACAGTTCATGGTGTTAAAAGAAATATTTTAAACATGAGAAAGGAGAAACAGAATTAAACATAAAATAGTATACTGTCTTTCACAGAAGAAGCTTTTAATGGAAAAGTTGTTTGATTTTGGTAATAAGGTGGAAGGAAAAACTACTACTTACAATATGAGATGGCCCTTAATTATTAATAGGCCTCCATGCAAATTCTAGACCTTTCATAAAATATTTCTGAAGTAATTAGATGTACCATCGTGTAAGTCAGTGTGGTGTTCATTTACATGCTGCAAGTGCACAAAGTGCAGCTGACATAAAATGGAACAAAATTATGATTTTTTTTTTCCTTACAACTAATATAGAAGAAACATAATTTGACAGTAATGTTGTATAATATATATCATATTTTTCATTTGATAATATTCATATGAAAATTCATTGAAATTTGAAATAAATAAATGTAAATGTAAATGTTTGCTAATATAATGTAAGTATCTAGACTGGGTAAATGTACAAAGATGAACAGGAACTGGGATTTTCCAGGCAAGGGGTCTTTATACAACTGAGATCATCACTCCTTAAGTCTAAAAAGAAATCACTTAAAAAATAAATTACCCCAATAGGATGGTTTTATTGGGATTGGGTACAAGATACTTTTTTCATTATTGCAGAAAAAAAGGCAATCATTTTTACAAATTTTTTAAGTTTCCCAAATTTTTCAGAAGTTTTGCAAATTTTTCGTCAAAGCGAAACGGTACAGATTCACTAATCACTAGTTTCTGGACAGAAGATCCATGTACCACATTTTCTACACGTGTCTGGGTTAGTTATTATATTATTATTATATTATATTATTATTATATTAGTTCAGTGGCCCCTCAGCTATTTAGGTCAGATTATATATACATATATTTGCAGGTATGGGACCCGTTATCCAGAATGCTCGTGACCTGGGGTTTTCCAGATAAGAGGTTTTTCCGTCATTCGGATCTCCTACTTTAAGTCCAATAAAAAATTATTTAAACAGTTATTAAACCCAATAGGATTGTTTTGGGTCCAATAAAGATTAATTATTTCTTAGTTGGGATCAAGAACAAGGTACTGTTTTAATACAGGGAAAAAAGAAACCATTTTAAAAAAATTCCAATAATTTGATTAAAATGGAGTCTATGGCAAATGACCTTTCCGTAATTCAGAACTTGCTGGATAATGGGTTTATATATATATATATATATATATATATATAATTTTTTTCTATTTAATTCTTTCTTTATTTCTAGTATGTGCACCATCTCCATAGAAGCATCCATTTGGTATTCTGGCATGCACCTACTGGATTGGTTATTATCCCTATTTAATTATCAACACTATCTCATTCCTGTATCATTTAATTAAATATTATATCTATCCATTTCACCATATGAATGAAGCTGTCAAATGTTAAACTAAGATTACATCTGAATGTTGTGACTTTGCTAAATATATTTGCTAAATATATAATTTACAATATTGGTCAATAAAAATTGTGAAGAAATGACTAACTGAGCTAATAAAAGCTTTTCTTGTAGTTTCTTGTAGAAGCAGTTTAAGCATTGGATATTATTTATGTCAAAAGAACTAGGGGCTTATTTACAAAGAGTACAAAAGTACAGTTGCCCAAAGCAACAACACAGATCATTTTAATTTTTTACTGCTAATAGATAGTGATGAGTAAATCTGTCCCATTTAGCGTTGCCGAAAAATTCGCTACTGTGCCTACTTTTGAAGCAACAGCGCCCATTTTCACACAACCACAACTTTTTTAATGCACAGCTATTTTTTTTTGCTGTGGATTTTCTCTGAAGTTTTGCATAACAATTCGCCAATAGCAAAATTCTGAAATTCACTGCATCTGTGCCTGTCGAAACTATTCGCTCATCACTACTAATAGACTGAACAAAGCTATATTCTGATTGGTTGCTATGGGCAACTACACTGATTTGTGTAGTGTTGGTAAATGACCCCCAATGATGTTCTGGACATGCAATTAGTGATGAGTGAAACAACGAAAATGTCACACGTCAAAAAAAATTGTCGCCCACGGCTATTTTTTTTGTCACCCACGGCTATTTTTTTGTCGCAAGGCTATTCTTTTGTTGCCCGTGGCTATTCTTTTGTTGCCCGCGGCTATTCTTTTGCCGTGGGCGACAATTTTTGGATGCTCTGTGAATTTTTCCGCCGCAAATCCATGCCTGGCGAAACATTTCACCCATCACTACATGCAATGCATTGGTATGGGTCTGTCAAGTTCTATTTAAAAAGGACATAATAGTCAAGTAGTCTACAAGGTCTGCAACATTTCCTGAAATTTGATTCCCATTGCCTCTGTTTTTTTTTTTACTTTTTAAAAGCAAGCAAATTTTTAGTGCTTACTAATTTTTGTATTAATTGTATTGTATGAATAACAAAATTTTAAACTTATGTGGAAACCCTGTCTAGTCTAATTAATTAGCATAACGGGTTCTGATAGAAAACCTCAGATTTGTATCTATTTTGTGGGTCATAAATATAATGTCAGTATTCCTCATGGGAGTCGTCTTAGAAGCAACATTTACCAAACAAAGGCTTTTCTAGCTTCCAGGGACAGCACCAGGGCCTTAGTTGCTTTTCTATTGATTGTCTGCCCCTAAAAACCCTACTTGGGAGATTAGGTCTAATAAGATTTGATAAAAGTATCTTGTCTAAATATTGACATAAATGTTATGGGAGACAGTTGGCACAATGGGATGGGTCTCTTCCCCTCCTTGTGTACTTTAATTATGCAAACCATTTTGCCTTTACAGTAGTTCTATGGAAATGAATGCTGGACTAACAGGAGACAAAATTGGAATAGTAACAATCTTACATGAATGTATATATTAAAAAAAACAAGTGTAAATCTGTATTTGTAGTAATGAGTTAAATCAACTTGACTTGCTGTGTTTTTCTTCAAGAGATCTGCAAAAATTGTTTTGGGATGAAATACCCTGGGATGTTGCTCTAATCAGCATAATCTGTTTAGTATAACATGGGGTTAGGGATGTCTGCCACATACGAAGCTGTTTTGGCACCTCTCCCATAGTTCCAATCATGCAAATACAATCAACACCTTACCTTTATGGACAAAGACACATGGGTGATTAGACGCTGTGACTTTTCCAAAAAGTTACTACTAATCTGCATGCTGCAAATGGCGTGGGATTGACAGTGGCAACTCATATTTTTAACCTATGGCAGCTAAAACCGGTGCAGTTAGTCATCACGACCAAGTTTTTAAAAGTCACAGTGACTAATCGCCGTTTGTGTTTTTGCCCTAAGAGATCCCATGCTGCTAATTAGAGCAAAATCCCAGGGTATTTATTCCACAAAAATCTTTGTTCAAGTCATTCTGAATGGAGAAAGCCAGTCGAATGACTGGTGAAACGTCTTCAAGAAAAACACAGCAAGTCCAGTGGATTTGACTTATTACTACATCTATACCATGACCTGGATAAATGAAAACCTCAACAGATAAGTGTAAATCTGAATTAGTAAATTCGGGAAAATAAAAAAAATTGCAATAAAATAATTTGACAAATGTTTTTTATACTATAATGCTGGCAGTTATTCAGGGAGCATTATAAAGAACTCTTTGGCTGTATATAGTTTATTGTCATATGTTGCCATGTTTCTTAGTAATAAAAGACACATTCTCTTTCTTTATTTGCTGTTTTGTTTGGATCTAAAACTCATTTAAACAAGTCTTGTTAATCTGCTCTGAATGTACCTACGCTGATGTATAATAACAAGCACAACAAAACAATTTTTTAATAAGAAAAAGTATTTGATAGCAACAACCAAATTAAATCTTTAACCATAATGCTTTTAAATTGCAGAATTTGTTTAAATTGCACACAGTAGATATAATAAATTGAAGAATGTAATAGACACAAAGGCATCATTTTATTAAACATCTTAGGAGAGCTTGTAATTTAACAACGACAAATTAACACTTCTACTTTATTAAACAAAATATATCAGTGCAGACCTTTACTCATTATAGTTTTAAAAAGAAGAATGTGACAATGTGAGTTATTTTTTTCTCGTGCTTGATATGGAAGGTCCTCATGCTATTGAAACTGTCATTGATACAGCGATATACTTTCAGTATTTCTGTATGCCTGTACCTAGCGATGAGTGAATTTTTTCGCCAGGCATGGATTCGCAGCGAATTTCCGCATTTCGCCATTGGCAAATTGTTTCGCGAAACTTCTGTGAATATTAGCCGTGGACAAATTTGTTGCAAATTTGTCCGTGTAAAAAAGGGTGCAGCTAGGTCAAATCGGGTGCGGTCACGCCAAAAAAGGCGTGGCCATGCAAAACAAATAGCCAGGGGCGACAAAAAATAAAGGTGGGCGACAGAAAAGACACAGGGGTAAAAAAAAAAATTGCGTTTCTCGAATTTTTCGCCATTTTGCAAATTTTCTTGGCGTTTCGCAAAATTTATGGTGAAGCAAAATGGGACAGATTCACTCATCACTACCTGTAACCTTTTTATAGAGGACTTTGTGCACTTTGGAGCATAAAAGGGCTAAAACAAACAAACAAAAAATAATTAAGAAAACCACTACTATGGCCCCAAGAGAAGCAACAATGTTAGGCGTCGTGTGTAAGTAAGGCAGCTCCTATATACAGGAACATCAGTTAAACTATAATTGCATATGGGAAAGTGCTGTTCTAACTCATACCTAGCTACCTGTCCTCTAGTTGCTATTCCTTTCTGAACTTCTTCAGATTCCCATCTGTTTCATCAAAGCCCTGACCTATCTACTGAATGGGTACACTAATCATCTCTACAATGAAGAATCCTTGTTTTCATCTCTTGAAGCTTAGTAACCTCTGCCCCATCTCTTTGTTTTCTTTTATTTCTAAATTACCTGTGTGCTATGTAACCAGTTGACCGTCTTTAATAAATCATCATCAGATCCACCAGGTAAACCCATAGGGGCACATTTACTAATCCACGAACGTCCGAAAAGCATCCGAATGCGTTTTTTCCGTAATGATCGCTATTTTGCGATTTTTTTGTAAATTGTCGCGACTTTTTCGTAGCCGTTACGACTTTTTCATAAATTGTCGCAACTTTTTCGTAGCGTTATGACTTGCGCGAATTGTCGCGGCTTTTTCGTAGCCATCGCGCCGAGTACGAAAGTTTCGGATTCATTCAAGCTTCAGTATCGTGACTTTCCTTGGGCCAGGTTGGAGCTGCAGAGTGCCATTGAGTCCTATGGGAGGTTTCCAAAATCATGCAAAGTCTGAAAGTTTTGCCCGCCGTTTACGAACGCTCAATACGAAAAAGTCGCGACAATATACGAGCAAATCGTAACGGCTACGAAAAAGTCGTGACAATTCGCGCAAGTCATAACGGCTACGAAAAAGTCACGAAAATTTACGAAAAAGTCGTAACGGCGAAAAAAATCGCAAAAAATACGAAAAAGTCGCAAAATGTTCGTTTCCAATCCGAATTTTTCCCATTCGGATTCGTGGATTAGTAAATCAGCCCCATAGTATTGGCTACTGATCCCCTGTTCCAAACTGTTGAGAGATATGTTGATTTCTATCTGTAACACTTGATACAAGGCCTCAACTCATATCTGAGACAGCACCAACTTGATTACATTGACCATAACTTGAACTATCCCACAGGGGCTCACCTTGCAACAATGGACATTGGTAGTCTGTACACTGTACTCACCATTGATCTATGATCTGCAAAAGCCACACACAACTTCTTTTTATTACTACTTCTTTATTGCTCAACAGCTATCTCATTTCTTTGGCATCTGTGATACTCACCTGCCTAATGGGCTTATTTATCAATTTTCAAGTTTGTTTTCTAAATTGAATATCAATTACCTTATTAATTAGGTAAACTCATTTGTATAAAACATTTGAACACCTTGACTTTTTTGCCTCTACAAACTCGAAAAACTTGAAAAATTTGAGCTTGCAAAATATAGCTTGACTTTGCCTAGGACAACTCCCATTGACTTATACTGAAACTAGCAAGCTTTTAGATGGCAAATTTTTACATTCAAGTTTTCAGGGTTTTTGTACCTATTAAATACCAGACATTCGGGTTTTTGAAATATAATTAGAATTTGAGTTTTTGAATAGCAAAAAAACTTGAATCATGAAAAAAAAAAAACTCAAACATTAATAAATCTCCCCCAAACAAAGATCCACATCGAACATTGATAAATCTCCCCCAAACAAAGATCCACCTCGAACATTGATAAATCTCCCCCAAACAAAGATCCACCTTGAACATTGATAAATCTCCCCCAAACAAAGATCCACCTCGAACATTGATAAATCTTCCCCAAACAAAGATCCACCTCGAACATTGATAAATCTTCCCCAAACAAAGATCCACCTCGAACATTGATAAATCTCCCCCAAACAAAGATCCACCTCGAACATTGATAAATCTTCCCCAAACAAAAATCCACCTCGAACATTGATAAATCTTCCCCAAACAAAGATCCACCTCGAACATTGATAAATCTCCCCCAAACAAAGATCCACCTCGAACATTGATAAATCTCCCCCAAACAAAGATCCACCTCGAACATTGATAAATCTTCCCCAAACAAAGATCAAACTCGAACATTGATAAATCTCCCCAAAACAAAGCAGAGATCATTTTCAATAGCTGAAGAAAGTTTGTGAATTTCATAGTGTATGTAATAAAGCTTCTTAATAAAAAAAGATATGTTTGCTCCAAAACATTATGCCACCTTCAAGCATGCCTTAAAAAGTCTGCAATGTGAAATTAAAATTTGCAATGCCCAGATTTCTTTGTATAGCGAATGTTTTAGCACTGCGTTAAATGAAGATTAAGAAAGAAATGATTGTCTTTCCCCTTCCAGCATCTACAATGATACATAATTCTCCATTGTAAGTAATGACTACAATAGTATCTGTTGTCCTGGGGCCATTACCTTGTCATTATATTTAGTTTTGTTCTCTCTTAAATGCCTTATATCCAATCAAAAACTAATTGTGTCACTTTTACCTACAGAATATTTATGTACATGACCATTCATCACACAAGATGCATCCATCATTCTTATTGTGCCCCACATTAACTTCACATGCGGAAATTCGAATCCAGGCCTGACGAAAAAATTCTCATCACTCATCACTACCCATTACATTTTACATACCATTTTTAAAACTATATCTAGAGCTACGCTAATTTTTCTGGAATTCCATCCTACTCTCTAGACTTTCTACCAATTGTAGAGCCTTAAACACATTTTTAAAAACACATCTTTAGAGAAGTTAATAGTGATTGGCAGAGAAAAAAAAAAAAGATGAGTGTCAAAAAAAAACTGTTGTGTGTGTTAAAAAAAAAAAGTTGCTCACTTCAAAAAATTATGCATGCATCAAAAAAAATGTGGCGTGCATAAAAAAAAATGACTCACGTGATAATTGTTTCTGATGTGCAGCATTTTTTGGCCACAGGCAACTTTTTTTACAGTGAAAAAAAAGACGCTCAACAATAGAAGCTAACCTTAATCAAGTTTAGAATGCACTATAATCTTCAGACACCTATTAAGTGTAAAATCAGTGCCACATTTCTCACTTCACTTCAGCTCTTAAGGTCCCCATACACGGGCCGACTATAGCTGCCGATATCGGCAGCTAATCGGCCCGTGTATGGGGAGAGCAGAGCGGCCTGGCCGACCGATATCTAGCCTGAAATTGGCCAGATCTCGATCGGCCAGGTTAGAAATTCCGGTCGGATCGGGGACCGCATCGGCTTGTTGATGCGGTCCCTGATCCGACTGCCCCATTGCCGCCTACATAATCCGATCGTTTGGCCCCAGGGCCAAACGATCGGATTATTTTTTTTTTAATCTAAATGCTCCCCGATATCGCCCACCCATAGGTGGGGATATTGGGGGAAGATCCGCTCGCTTGGCGACATCGCCAAGCGAGCGGATCTGCTCGTGTATGGCCACCTTAACTTATCTGGGCAGTTGAGAAGTCTCCTTTAGTTTTAACTTGACCAGATAAAGAGTTTCTACCATAGATCTTTGATTTATCAGTTCTTTTGCATTTATTTGCCTAAATAATATTTAATTTAGACCAGTGGAATCAAAAAGTACAGATTTAATTACATTTGGTAACATCATTAGGGTTGTAGCGAACATCGACAAAAATGTTCGCAAACCCGTTCGCGGACTTTCGCCAAAACTCGCGAATATTCGCGAACTTTGCGAACCCCATAGACTTCAATGGGAAGGCGAACTTTAAAACCTAGAAAAGCCATTTCTGGCCAGAAAACTGATTTTAAAGTTGTTTAAAGGGTGCCACGACCTGGACAGTGGCATGCAGGAGGGGGATCAAGGGCAAAAATTTCTCTGAAAAATACTTTTTAAAAAAAACGCCAAAAAAAAACCGCAAAAAAAAAACCGGCAAAAAATAACGCCAAAAAAAAAACCCGCAAGCTATTCCTATGTATACGCAAAGGCGAAAAACCGAAGCGAAAAAAGGCAGCGGAAAAAACCGAGGCGAAAAAATGCAGCGCAAAAAAAACGCTGCGAACCCAAAATATCGAACATCGCCAAAAGTTCGCAAATTTGCGGACTTGCGAACACCGGATGTTCGCCCGAATTAGTTAGCCGGCAAACAGTTCGCTACATCTCTAAACATTATCCTTTTACACAAACTTTGATTGGTATTACTATCTACATCTAATTGTGAACCAGAGTACAGGTATTGGATCCCTTATCCAGAAACCTGTTATTCAGACAGCTCCAAATTACAGGAAGGTAATCTCCCATAGACTCCATTTTCAGCAAATAAAGATTAAATACATAAAATAAATAAAAAATAAATAAAGTGTATGATTGCATCCATATTATATACGGGACTGATTTGTAACTCTTTATATGATCAAATAGAAATAATGCTTGTTTAGGACTGAAAATAAATACAACTACTAATATTACAGAAGATCAGATTTGTAAATGACTGGAATGACAGATGGAACAGGCGTTGCTATTAACTTTAATAAATAAAAATAGACTGCAATAGTTAATAAAAGCCCAGTACAACTGACATTTCCTCTTATTTTAAGGGTTAACAACTTTTCCATGTTTCTGCCTTTTCATTTGCAAGGAGTCTAATAATAGTAATTAGATTTATAATAGCATTTAGTGTCTGCCTAACAGTGTTTTGATTTCCTTGGATTACCAGTTGGCGCTATAATTGTAATTTACGTATATTAAGAACTGCACACTGCACTGATTCATGAAGTTGGCTAATTTAGAACCCTTATATGATTTCCTTTTATAGTGATTCACAGTTAATTAAGTTATCTATATTAAGACATTTGCAATGGTATCTTCATATGCAAGGTTTTAATGTTAATCAGCTATTTTCTGTATTAAAATGAATAAATAGTAACTTTTGAGGAAATATTTTGTACTTTGCTAAAATATGCTTTTTAGTTACATTCGAAAATTAATAAATACAGTACATATAAGAATTGTATTGAAGGTTATGTCAAAATAGGTGCAGTCGTCAAAATGGGCACAGTCACGTAAAAAAAAGTTGCACACAACAAAATATTTGCGCGGGGCATATTAGCTCATCACTATATAATACATTATCCCACATTCAGAATGTCTAGTGCACTAAGAAACCTATTTAGTTAAGGTCAAAAACTGAACCTATTTGGGTTCTTTTCATTGAACTGAATCCCTGAATGATTCACACATACTCACACTAGTAACTGTCTACTTTTACCAGTTGTCAAAAGGTGTCTTTTGCCCATGGATATATTTATGTAAATATGTACAGTGGTGTGAAAAACTATTTGCCCCCTTCCTGATTTCTTATTCTTTTGCATGTTTGTCACACTTAAATGTTTCTGCTCATCAAAAACCGTTAACTATTAGTCAAAGATAACATAATTGAACACAAAATGCAGTTTTTAAATGAAGGTTTACGTTATTAAGGGAGAAAAAAAACTCCAAATCTACATGGCCCTGTGTGAAAAAGTGATTGCCCCCCTTGTTAAAAAATAACTTAACTGTGGTTTATCAATTTCAATTTTCAATTTCAATATCAATTTCTGTAGTCACCCCCAGGCCTGATTACTGCCTCACCTGTTTCAATCAAGAAATCACTTAAATAGGAGCTACCTGACACAGAGAAGTAGACCAAAAGCACCTCAAAAGCTAGACGTCATGCCAAGATCCAAAGAAATTGTGGAACAAATGAGAACAAAAGTAATTGAGATCTATCAGTCTGGTAAAGGTTATAAAGCCATTTCTAAAGCTTTGGGACTCCAGCGAACCACAGTGAGAGCCATTATCCACAAATGGCAAAAACATGGAACAGTGGTGAACCTTCCCAGGAGTGGCCGGCCGACCAAAATTACCCCAAGAGCGCAGAGACAACTCATCCGAGAGGCCACAAAAGACCCCAGGACAACATCTAAAGAACTGCAGGCCTCACTTGCCTCAATTAAGGTCAGTGTTCACGACTCCACCATAAGAAAAAGACTGGGCAAAAACGGCCTGCATGGCAGATTTCCAAGGCACAAACCACTTTTAAGCAAAAAGAACATTATGGCTCGTCTCAATTTTGCTAAAAAACATCTCAATGTTTGCCAAGACTTTTGAGAAAATACCTTGTGGACCGACGAGACAAAAGTTGAACTTTTTGGAAGGTGCGTGTCCCGTTACATCTGGCGTAAAAGTAACACAGCATTTCAGAAAAAGAACATCATACCAACAGTAAAATATGGTGGTGGTAGTGTGATGGTCTGGGGTTGTTTTGCTGCTTCAGGACCTGGAAGGCTTGCTGTGATAGATGGAACCATGAATTCTACTGTCTACCAAAAAATCCTGAAGGAGAATGTCCGGCCATCTGTTCGTCAACTCAAGCTGAAGCGATCTTGGGTGCTGCAGCAGGACAATGACCCAAAACACACCAGCAAATCCACCTCTGAATGGCTGAAGAAAAACAAAATGAAGACTTTGGAGTGGCCTAGTCAAAGTCCTGACCTGAATCCTATTGAGATGTTGTGGCATGACCTTAAAAAGGCGGTTCCTGCTAGAAAACCCTCAAATAAAGCTGAATTACAACAATTCTGCAAAGATGAGTGGGCCAAAATTCCTCCAGAGCGCTGTAAAAGACTCATTGCAAGTTATCGCAAACGCTTGATTGCAGTTATTGCTGCTAAGGGTGGCCCAACCAGTTATTAGGTTCAGGGGGCAATTACTTTTTCACACAGGGCCATGTAGGTTTGGATTTTTTTTCTCCCTAAATAATAAAAACCCGCATTTTGTGTTTACTTGTGTTATCTTTGACTAATAGTTAAATGTGTTTGATGATCAGAAACATTTTGTGTGACAAACATGCAAAAGAATAAGAAATCAGGAAGGGGGCAAATAGTTTTTCACACCACTGTATATTTATTCTTATACACTTATGTACATGAATATTCCTGGTTATAAAGGTTCTTTAATACAAGAGATAGTTCAATCAAAAATATACATTTATTAACAAAAGCTATTGACCCATATCTACAGAAATAACAAACATACAAAATACAAAACAACACTAAGGGGCACATTTACTAATCCACGAACGTCTGAAAAGCATCCGAAAAGTGTCTGAATGCGTTTTTTTCGTAATGATTGGTATTTTGGGATTTTTTCGTAAATTGTCACGATTTTTCATAGCCGTTACGACTTTTTCGTAAATTGTCGCAACTTTTTCATAGCGTTTTCGTAGCCAACACGCCGAGTACGAAAGTTTTGGATTCATTCAAGCTTCAGTATCCTGACTTTCCTTGGGCCAGGTTGGAGCTGCAGAGTGCCATTGAGTCCTATGGGAGGCTTCCAAAATCATGCAAAGTCTGAAAGTTTTGCCCGCCGTTTACGAGAGCTCAATACGAAAAAGTCGCGACAATATACGACAGATCGTAATGGCAACGAAAAAGTTGCGACAATTTACGAAAAAGACGTAATGGCGATGAAAAAATCGCAAAAAAATACGAAAAAGTCGCGAAATCTTCGTTTCCAATCCAAATTTTTCCCATTTGGATTCGGATTTGTGGATTGGTAAATCAGCCCCTAAATCTAAATACAGTATATAACTGCTATTTAGAAAGATAATTATAAAGGTGGATATGTTACATAGAATCCCACTGCCTCCCTTATACTCATCCTTCCATTGAGTCAGGCATCTGTGTCCTCACTCCAGGAACTCCAGGAACACACTACTAAAACTTAAGCCATGCTATTAACCTAGAGATTGGTCATAGTTGATGTGGCAAGTTCTGATAGGTCAATGACCATTAAGTTAACTTTAGGGAGTTGGCCATAGATTCCTGAGGCAGGTTGAACAATGGAAGTTGGGAAAATGCAGTTAGAGACAAAAGGGATTGAATTTCCAACCACCCTTGGTCAAAGGGGAGGAGACTTAGTAACTGTGTGCTAGATAGGATGTGTTTGAAGCTTGCATCTGTTGTAACCTGATTGTATCTAATATGTAAAATACTGAACATCCTTACATACACAAGTTACAATGCATATATAGAATACACACATATTCTATTTACTAGAGATATGATGCAAGCAAGTCTCCCTGGGTTAACAGTGTCCTATCCATTAAAGTGTATATAAGAATAAAACATTAAGGAAAAAAAAAAAAAGGATTCCCACCTTGACACTGGTGTGAATGTAAGGATTAAAAAAAAGCAATATATATGCCTTCTAGTCATTTTACTGCCAGGTTGAGGGTTCTTATTAATAAATAAATAGTACAGAAATACCTCTCTATGATCTTTGGTTGTCTTAAGTATTGGATGAAAATAAACCTTAATAATATTTTCTACTCTCCTTAACCAATGCTTACTAGTTTCAAAACACGTAAGATCTAAGCTGATGGTCCATAATGAAGACTAGGGAAAAAAGATTTATTTTATTGGACCTACTTCCATAAATGCTAGGGTAAGGTGAACTGTCCAACAGGAAAATCTAACAGGAGTACATAGAGAGTTTCACTGTTGTTTTCACAGTGCAGAGTTCTGGAACAAAGTCACAGACTGGGGCTTAACTGTGTTGGTTATCTGTCTTTAGACTATCAAAATTCAAACTTGCATTGGTTAGAAGTCTCATTGATTTTTAAATGGTCTACGTACAAAACCCTTTTATACCTTGCAAAATACAAGTAATTGCAAAATTCCGCATTGAATAATTCACATCTGTAATTTTTGAAAAGTTTATGTGTCACATCCCCATGTAACAGAGATATAAAAACACATGCAAAACTTATTTTCTAAGCATATAATATTAATCACAGAATATCTCTGAACAAGTTTCAGAATTACAGTTCAAATAAAGAAAAGAAGCAGCAATGAAAATCATATGAATAAGTAGTCTTTTCTATCATGTTCGTGAATATGCCAAAAAATGTAATAGAAGGAAAAAGAAAAGGTAATTGCATCAGGCCCAGTAAAAGACTTTTGATCCTTTTTATTAATTCATGGAATGAATATTAAATCAAAGGATGTATAAATGGTTTACTCTCCCTATTATTTCAATCTCATTTTTTTAAACAGTGGGTTAGAGCACTGAAAGCATCTATCTGTGTTAACCAGTAATGCATAATTATGCAGAACAATTAAATCATCTTTGAAAATTTAGGATTGAATCACAAATAATTTTTGAATTCTCAGCATAAATTTTTCAAGATTCATCATCATCATCATCATCATCATCATCATCATCATCATCATCATCATCATCATCATCATCATCATTTTAAGAATTTTCCATCTTTAATCTGGCCACATTTTGTAGTCAATAAAAAATGTATATTATATGTAGATAAATGTATACATAAAAAATAAATAGTAGAATGCGTTTTTAGTGCAACTGAATTCCATTTGTAAATTTAGTTACAATTTGTAAATGCTGCCTCCCCATGACAAGAAATATGAAGTCATGTATTTGGGTTTCAAACATATACCCTTGATTGGACTAAGGCAAAACCTTGATGAAGAAGGACTTGTGGTAATAAATGTACTATAAGGGGCACATTTATGTGCGATTGATTCCGAATACAAAAAAAAAAATCAAAAATTCTAATTTATAGAACTGTGCATATTTTCTGCAATTTTTTATTTAATTTGCGCAACTTTTTGGTACTTTGCGACAAATTTTACAAACAAAATTGTAAAAGTACGTTAAAAAAAGCTTCGTTATCGTGACTTTCCTTGGGCCAGGTTGGAGCTGCAGAGTGCCATTGAGCCCTATGGGAGACATTCCTTGGGCCAGGTTGGAGCTGCAGAGTGCCATTGAGCCCTATTTGAGACTTTCCTTGGGCCGGGTTGGAGCTGCAGAGTGCCATTGAGCCCTATGGGAGACTTTCCTTGGGCCGGGTTGGAGCTGCAGAGTGCCATTGAGCCCTATGGGAGACTTTCCTTGGGCCAGGTTGGAGCTGCAGAGTGCCATTGAGCCCTATGGGAGACTTTTCTTGGGCCGGGTTGGAGCTGCAGAGTGCCATTGAGCCCTATGGGAGGCTTTCCTTGGGCCAGGTTAGAGCTGCAGAGTGCCATTGAGCCCTATGGGAGACTTTCCTTGGGCCGGGTTGGAGCTGCAGAGTGCCATTGAGCCCTATGGGAGACTTTCCTTGGGCCGGGTTGGAGCTGCAGAGTGCCATTGAGCCCTATGGGAGACTTTCCTTGGGCCGGGTTGGAGCTGCAGAGTGCCATTGAGCCCTATGGGAGACTTTCCTTGGGCCGGGTTGGAGCTGCAGAGTGCCATTGAGCCCTATGGGAGACTTTCCTTGGGCCGGGTTGGAGCTGCAGAGTGCCATTGAGCCCTATGGGAGACTTTCCTTGGGCCGGGTTGGAGCTGCAGAGTGCCATTGAGCCCTATGGGAGACTTTCCTTGGGCCGGGTTGGAGCTGCAGAGTGCCATTGAGCCCTATGGGAGACTTTCCTTGGGCCAGGTTGGAGCTGCAGAGTGCCATTGAGCCCTATGGGAGACATTCCTTGGGCCAGGTTGGAGCTGCAGAGTGCCATTGAGCCCTATGGGAGACTTTCCTTGGGCCAGGTTGGAGCTGCAGAGTGCCATTGAGCCCTATGGGAGACATTCCTTGGGCCAGGTTGGAGCTGCAGAGTGCCATTGAGCCCTATGGGAGACATTCCTTGGGCCAGGTTGGAGCTGCAGAGTGCCATTGAGCCCTATGGGAGACTTTCCTTGGGCCGGGTTGGAGCTGCAGAGTGCCATTGAGTCCTATGGGAGACTTTCCTTGGGCCAGGTTGGAGCTGCAGAGTGCCATTGAGCCCTATGGGAGACTTTCCTTGGGCCGGGTTGGAGCTGCAGAGTGCCATTGAGCCCTATGGGAGACTTTCCTTGGGCCAGGTTGGAGCTGCAGAGTGCCAATGAGTCCTATGGGAGGCTTCAAAAACATGTACAGAAGGATCAAAGTCAGAAAGGTTTTCCCGCCGTTTACGATCGTGACTTTCGGAACGCCATTATGATATTATCGTGACTATTACGATTTTTTTTCGTAAGCATTTTCATGACATTTCCGATCATCAGAAATTATCTTATTTAATCCAAATTTTACCCATTTAGGTATTCAAACTCATACTTTGATGAATGTGCCCCAAGTATAGCAAACAGTGATCTTTGTTGTGAAGATAAGCTTGGATACTAAATTTCTTTGGAGGCCTGTTTTTTGCCCTTTAAAATCTCCAGGAAAATTGAATAGGTGAGTAGTAATGTGTGAATTATTTTGCCAGGCATGAATTCATAGTGAAATTCTAAGTTTCCCAATTGGCATTTTTTTTGCATGAAACTATGGGAAAAATTTACAAAGTGCAAGAAAAAGCAATGAAAAACTGCCCATTCACCTTTATGTATTTGAAGTGAAAAAAAAAAACATCTAGAGTGTTCCCCTGCCTTTTTTTATTAGCAGAAATATGTGTCAATACCCACTATATTCAGGTACTCACATGTTGCACTTTTCCACACATTACTACCACACCCTCTAAATATTTAGATAGTTTAGCTTGTTTACCAAAGATTGTAGCTATACAGTGGCTTGACTGAGAAGTGCACCTCATTGCTGAAGGTCCTCCTCACATCACCACCTTCACTATCATTTAAATTAATGAAGCTATGAACTAGACTTTTATTTACTCAATTCCATATTCTAATATGGAGTACACATACAAACAGGGCACATAAGACCTTTCTGTCTGTCGGTCATGTAGTTCTAACTTCTGCCATTTGACCATTGGATGAGCTCCCTAGATTTTGATTAAAAATAATTTTGGATAGTGATGGGCAAAATGTTTCGGCAGGCATGGATTTGTGGCGAATTTCCGCGTTTCGCCATTGGCGGATTGTTTCGCAAAACAGATGAAAAAATTTGCTGTGGAAAAATTCGCCGAGCGTCCAAAAATTGTCGCCCGTGACAAAAGAATAGCTGCGCAACAAAAGAATAGCCGTGGGCGACAAAAGAATAGCCGTGCGACAAAAAAATATCAGTGGGCGACAAAAGACTAGCCGCGGGTGACAAAAGAATAGCCGTGGGCGACAAAAAAAATAGTCACAGGCGACAATTTTTTTTGACGTGCGACATTTTCGCCGTTTCGAAAAATTTTCGCCGTTTTGTGAATCTTTTGAAAGATTCGCAAATTTTTCGGCGAAGCGAAACGGGACAGGTTCGCTCATCACTAATTTTGGACAAAATACTATTTATTCATCTCTCTGCCCCTGCCAATTATGTTTTTATGCAGGTATCCCCAGTTATGTGTAAAAATTGTAATTAACAATTTTAAATCCAAGCCCCCACCTGAAGCAAATGCTGGCTCTCTGGAAGTGCTGACCTTGAAAGTTGTATAAACTTGACATGGTATAAATTCAAATTAAACTCGATCATTGCTATATTTATAAAATGTCATGATAATGTTTAAATCGTTTGTATGGAAATTTTGAGTCTATATTCCAAAATACCAAATTTTTCGAGTTCAAAGAATTGTTAAAACTCAAAAACAATTAGTTTAAATGGACATTCATTTCCATGAATCTCCTTTATTTTTCCCAAACAGGAATTGCTCCAGCAGCCATTTTAGGAGCTTTGGCACTCTTTCGGAAAACAATAATGTGTTTAAGTTTCACTTGAAACTGGGTGAAACTGAAAACGATGATGGGATTAACTTCCCATTTTAAAGTGTGAAATATTAAACAATGATGGGATGAAGTTCCCCTTGAAGCTGGGTGAAACTGAAAACAATGAGGGAATTAGGTTCCCCTTGAAGCTGGTGGAAACTGAAAACAATAAGGGAATTAACTTGTCCTTAAAAATGAGTCAAGGACAGGCTGTCACTGACTATTCTGTTCCTCTACTATTCTAAGCCTCCAAAGGACTCAATGGTTCTTGACAGGGAACAATAATGGAAAAATCAAATTCTGGTGAAAACCAATTCATAAATCTCAATATTATCTAGAAGTAAGAAAAAATACAACTTTATTTTAAAATTGCTTAGTAAATGTGCCTGTTAAAGTTGTTAAAAAAACAAAAACCTCTTCAAAGATATCTATGTTATCAGCAATCTATTGGTGAGTAAAACCTGTTCCCAGTGTTTTATCAATATATTAGCTCATAAATTAAAAAATCGAGTAAAATGTGATGGATTGTAATTTTTAGCATCTTAGGAAAAAAAGACTGAGCTCAAATGAGGCTTGAAAAGTAAATGGTAATTTCACGAGTTAAGCATGCATCGCTCTAAAAAGCAATTGAAATTGTTCTGAGATAACATCTGCTTTAAAAGAGATTCTGCATTAGCAGACAACAATATCTCAAGATTCAACATTGTTTCACACCTTGATTTTCAATGACATATATGCTAATGTAAATTCAGAGAAGCTGATTAATAAAATATGCCCTAAATACTTAATCCATCATTGCAAACTTCACTAGCAGATTATGCACTACCTACATGCATACATTTTTAATATGCCTGAGCAAGAAATGTACATCATATTTTAGTTCATTACAAAGGGCTTTTTTTAAACATTGCACTTGCTAGAATACAAGTAAGTGATTTTTTTCTTGTATCACATTTTATGAAGAAAAAAAAAGATTGAAAGTGTTGATGCACCACAATTCTCACCTTGGATGAAAATTGAGGGGCAAGTTCTACAGTTTGGAACCCAATGGGGCACTTAATTTACCTTAAACATCCATGGGCAACAAATCTCCCCAAAATGGCTTGCTGTAGCATAACATTAGGATTGTCTCAAGTGAAAAATATTACTCGCAGTGATCCAGCTTAACTGCAGGAAATTGCCTCCTTTTGCATTTTCTGGCAATTAAGTCAGATTCCGAAGGTAATATGCTTTACTTGCAGAGATCCCAAGACCAATCTTACCATGTGCCATTGCCCCTACAAAGCTTAACATGTGTAAATAACCTCTGATCTTTAGTGATGAGCAAATTTTTTCACCAGGCATGAATTTACAGCAAATTTCCACATTTTACCATTGGCAAATTGCTTTGTGAAATTTCAGCAAAAATTTGCCACAAAAAAAATTTCCATGTGCCCCAAAAAATTGTGGTTACATCAAAATGGGAGCGGTCAAAAAACAGACATGCACAAAAAAAGACAAGACAAAAACTTTGTGTGACAAACGCATTTCACTGAAACGGGACAGATTCCCTCATCACTACTGATCTTCAGAAAATATGATGCACTATTACATCATTAAAGAAAATTTTATGAAAATGAATAAAATTGTATAAATAATAAAAAGTGCCCATTTGGAGGCTTATTTTTCAGAATTCATATTCGTACAATGTTTGCATTTTTTCCAATAACACCAAATAATGTATTACTATTGAAAAAGAAAATCAAAATTAAACAAATGTGATCAACTAAAACCATAGAAAAATTTCTGAACACCAGCAATTTTTAACCATTTTTAATGGGTTGCAATTCTTAAAAAAAATATAAATAACATGAATTGACTAAATAGCTAGAATTTTGCGTACATGACCTTGAAGCTTTTAAATGCTGATGTTTTTACATTTTTATTGCTTAACAGATATTGAAAATTATTGGGGGGGGGGTTTAACCATTTTTCAAATTCATTATTTTGTCCAAAAAAACACTGGAATATTAATAATAATGATGAGCAAATCTGTCCCGTTTCACCGAAAAATTTGTGAATCTTTGAAAAGATTAGCAAATCTTTGAAACGATTCACAAAATGGTAAAAAATTTGGGAACCGCCAAGAATGTTGTGTGTAAAAAAAAAAAATGTAATGCGCGCATAATTTTTTTGACTCACGCACCAATTTTTTAAAATATTTTTCGCTAAGAAATCTGCCAATGGCGAACGTGGAAATTCGCCACGAATCCATGCCTGCCAAATTATTTCACCCATCACTAGTTAATAAATAACTCTCATAAAGTCTTATGAGTCATATGAGCAGAGTTGAGCAACAGTTGAGTCTTGCATGGTTGCAGGGATCCAGCTAGGCACTCAGGATCCACAGTGTCATATAAGATGACTTTTGTGAAACAACATAAATTTTGTATCACAATATATATTTTATGCAACAGCAGAGACTTTTGAACAGTAGTAAGATTAATGCTTTGTGTACCAGAGAAATACAAAAATTTGATCTTGTGACTCAAAACAATTTTAACCCAATTTACATTACAGTATAAAAATATCCCTTTTATAGTAACAAATAAAAAAAGGAAATAAAAGAGTTAGTAGATAGTAGCAATGAGCAGCAACGTGTCTATAATTGTATTTTCTCTGAGTTTCTGACTAAGTGACTCTCATTTGGCAATGAATCATTATAATTTGTCCTGCAAGCCCATCAAACAGTATACAAACTAATCAGTTCTATTCATAACATGTATGGATCTTCATTTATTCAAGCAAATGATTCTATTTATTAACAATAGCCTTATATTTTTTTTATTCCCTTGTTAATGTGCCTTTACAAAGAATTCAAGGACACCTCTCCCTTTTAAAGAAACAAGTTCGGATTTGTTGACTTAATACAATGTCAATAGTAAAACTGTAGAATGAGCTCTAAATTATACCATATCAGAAGAAAGATTCAAAAGGCATTGAAAACCTTTTGTATTGGCAAACTGGAAAATAAAAGGCTATTTGTATAGAGATCTTAAACAAGAAAAACTATAGATTGCCGCAATAGAATTTATTAGGGAATTTCACTTTCTCAAACTGTTATTATGTTGTCATTTCCATTGCATATACAGTAAATTTATGATTAAAAACATGTTTTTACTTATATCTTGCAAGGTCTTAAAGTGACAACACCTTTAAAGGGGCCCCAGATGGTAAGTACTACTATTCTGAATTTAATAAACAGTCAAGCCTCTTGTTAATGAGTGTATTAAAATGTGATGTTTTTAGAAAGGTAAATTTTTTCCCTATGGCACTTCTCTCCTTTTTTGTCGCTGTGTTGAAGATGGTGGCTAGTGATGAACAAATCTGTCCTGTTTCGCTTCACTGAAAAATTCGCAAAACAACTGGAAAATTTGCGAAACAGCTAAAAATCCTTGAAACGCGCTTGTTGCACATTATTTTTGTTGCACGTCTTTTTTTCCTCTACCGCACCCATTTTTGATGCAACCGCACCCAATGAAGAATAACATCTTTGCTTTTTATTTTCAGGCAACAGTGTGCATTTTTTACAGCTAAACAGATGGAAGGGCAAACCTCTACAATGTATTCCATCAGGCCCTGGAGTCTTGTCCACGTTAAAATTGGCAAAATTCTACAATGTATTCCATCAGGCCACGTTGTCCATGTTATCATTGGTTAACTTTTTAAGTACCATATCATTAACTGATTATTTGCTTGAGTTAAGTTTTCTGTACAACAACACTGTGAGTAATATAACACTGGTTCTCTATTTTATATACCAAGTAAAAGAAATTATTTAGGACTTTTAATTTTTTAGAGTCCCCTTGTCATATACAATGGTGAGTCAGACGGTGATAAGCCTCCCCTGCGCTTCCCACTTGGACACGAAGATAAATACAGTAACAAGCCCAGCTGAAGAATAGCAGGAGTGGCAGAAACCCTCAAGCAGCAGTAACACAGTCAATTAAGGTTTTCCAGAGATAAGGCACTTAACTGCAGTGGAAGCCAAGGATCAGGAACCTGAGGAGAAGCGCAAAGGAAATGTCAGGAGCAAGCCGTAGCAAAGGGCAAAGTATATTCTGTGCCTTGCTCTGGTTGCAATTTTGTGGCACATCAGTGGGATAGACTCCAAGTACAAAATGCCTGCTCTGAGCAGCTGACCAAATGTTAACCAAACCATTTAAGATAAAACTCAGTAAAATAAGGTGTTTGATCTTATACCTGTCTAGCTTTTTTATTCTATAATTTAAGCATCATAACGTTGTTTCTTAAAGTGCCATACAGTTGTTCTGTAGGCAGATGTCACCAGTGTTGCGGGCAACATTTATCAGGTTATACTGTATATTCTAGCCATTCAAGAAATGTGTTTTGATTTACAGTCTCTCTTCTTTTTAATATAAAACACTTTCACAAAGTACATACTGTGCAAATAGTAGTGGATCAGTGAATAAAAGTTTGGGGAGCAGCACAATGGGAGATGGCCAGCACTTTTTGCACAGTAGGCACATTGTGTAATTAAAGTATTTTACATTAAAAACAAGGAAGATTTCCCTAAATGATGATTGGAGTGTTTTTACTATTGGATATTTTACTATTTCTCCATGTAAAAGGGACATTTTAAGTGAGTTATTATCAAGGCTTGAATTTGGCATTAAAATCCCATAATATTTATTCATAGCAAGCATACCAAATAATACAGTCCTAAACATATTGCTGCTGTTCCTGCCGCTGCTTCTTAAATTTATTGGATAGTTTGTAAGCACAAGGAGATGCTCTCCCCCTTCTTGCAACTTAGCTAAGATAATTGCATTCATGTTGTCATCAATGATCAATAGCTGCCTAATTGCTTAACTTACTAACAGAAAACATTAGTTGATTTTAAATGAATCTTAAGCAACACAAATCAATCTACGTTACTAATTAGTCATTTGACATAGGATACGTATATTCTTTTCATTTGCAACTATAATAAATGCTCCTTGACTTTATAATAACCCCAAATGAAAATAGATTCCCACGCCCTTTGAGAAGATATATATTATAACAATATATTTTCTCTTTATAAAGCAAATGCTTTTTTTGTTAGGCAATGACTTGTTAAAGCAACATTTTTTTGAGTTCGGCAAGTATGTAATATAAATAAGCATAGTCCCAAAAGGTTCTGCAGTCCAACAACTACCTGTATGTTGATAGGCACAAGGTCAGTAGTAAGAAGCAGCAGCACTCCAAGTCTTTATAATGTCAAAGATAGTCTCTATTAAACCATATCAAAGTGCACATCCACTGTGCACAGTGGATGCATATTATTGCTTCATATATGTATATATATTTTTGCTCTTTAGTGTTCAGAGATAGAAAAGAAAAAACAGCAATGAGCAATAAGGATCTGGTAATTTACTAGACTGATGGAAATTTTTTCCACTTGTGAAAATGCAAATTCACAGTGAATCTATACCAGGTGAAAAAAAAGTTGCTCATCTCTAGTTATCAAAGAGAAAAAACCTAAAGTTTGCCAGGAAATACTTGGCATGTTTCTGTAGAAGTCAATGGGTATTATCTCCAACAACTTTAGAACAACTCTATTTGTTTATTTATTTCCCAGTGAGATTTTCAACTTTATTGACAGTCAATGGAACAATATATTGTCACTTGAGTTTTTCTGTGCAAAAAACAAAGCTGTGAATATTCTGTTAAGAGCTTTTTTTTAGAGGTGGTCTGGTAGATAAGTGTCATAAGATTCACGAGATCATGAATCATGAGATTTTGCACATATTTATGTAGAGACTATTGTATCACCTACTCAAGGCTGTTAAGTTCCTCTCCATACTTAATGTAGAATCCATTTTTTGACATTTTCCCACCCCCTGTTCTCTTGTGCACTGTAGATATCTTTTTGCAGCAGCCCCGTAACATTGCTGAGGTTATTGTTTCAATCCCTTGCAATCATTTGTAGATTCAAGACATTAAACATTTTTTATTTATTTACTTGCTGCATTATTTCTGCCTGTTTTGTTTACATTACAATCAAAACTGGGTTTAGCTATGCGAGTTTTGTAAATAGGGGTTTCCATCTTCAATGACATTCTGTAGTTTATCAGTTTCCCCTTATTTACTCTGTACCATTTGGCTTCGCAGAAAAATTTGCGAATCTTTGAAAAGATTTGCAAACAGTGAAAAATCTGCAAAACAACGTAAATATTGCGCTGCAAAACATTTTTTTTCGAGCGTCATTTTTTTCATGCATGAGATAATTTTTTTTGACGCAAGTGTCAATTTTTTGTCGCACTGTAAATTTTTGCACTGCAAATTGGCAAATTGTGTTGCCTGTTTCGTTAAATAATCTGCCAATGGCAAAATGTGAAAATTGCCCAGGAATCTATGCCTGGTGTCACAGTTGCACCAAAAAATTTGTGGTCCCACCAAAAAAGTTGCGGTCATGTCAAGTAAGTTGCATGCGTCAAAAAAGTCATGCAGTAGCCACATTTCGCAAATTTCTTTCCATTTTGCAAGTTTTTTAGCTATTTAGCATTTTTTTTTATCAAAATGTGACAGAGTAAATAAGGAGAAACTGATAAACTACAGAATGTCATTGAAGATGGTTTTGTTAGTTTTGCTAGTTGCTGAGTGGACCCTAGATCACATTTTATATAAGTAATTGCCAGCAGGTCTGTGACTTTGACTTGCTTTGTTGAGATGTTGAATTGGTAAAAGTTAGCCTGAGCACATGTAGTGTCTGATTCTGGGGAATTTGAGGATCCAGATCAGCAATGCAGTCTTGAATCAGTCTTACCACCCAAGTATTTTTTAGTTTCAACATTGTACCTGACATCTGACGTATCACTGACTTCAATTTGAGAACCTTGCAGCTGTGTTTCCTTTTTAAAATTGTATTTAGAGTTAAAAATGACTAATAAGTTTTGCTTTATTCCATAGAAATGCTATTGTTACATAAATGTCAACGTAAAATAAATACATGGACCTAAAATTTAATGTATGAGTCATGGAAAATGTGAATAATATGGGGGACGTCTCTCTCTTTTCTGGGTTAGGACCACCCTCATGACCTCCTGTCTCTACCCTTTTTTTAAAGGAAACACTAACACTAAAATTTTTTAAGTAAAAAATCTATTCTACCCTGCTCCGATAATTGCCCTATCCTGCACACCATTTATTATTTTGAATGCTTTATTAGAAAATACCTGCTAAAACTTGGCTTCCGGTCATTTGAAATACAGCGATAGGGCGATGCAGAAGAAGCAGAATCCACTATCCGATGATTGACTTCTGCTCCTAGCCTTCCTTCTGTATAGGAAGGAGTTGGGCTAGGATCGATCAATTGATCGTCATAGATGCTTCTTCTGCATCGCCGTATCGCTGTATTTCAAATGACTGGAAGCCAAGTTTTAGCAGGTATTTTCTAATAAAGCATTCAAATTAATAAATGGTTTGCAGGATAGGGCAGTTATTGGAGCAGGGTAGAATAGATTTTTTACTTAAAAAATGTTAGTGTTACTTTTCCTTTAAGACTAAATGATCCAAGCTCAGGTGCAGAGTACAGAATCCTACACTACTACCTAACTTGGTTGTCTGTATGATGCACAAGTTAGGTGATTGGTTTGAGGGCAGAAGGTTGGTACGCCCACATTTCTTAATGAAAGAGACCCAATGGCAATTAGTACACAGAACACAACCTGGGAGCTGTTAATGTTAAAGACATTTCATGCCACCTTCTATTAAACTATAATTTGTACTCTATTATTTTTCTTGTTAAAATGAATTACACAGTTTACATTACATGCAAGACATTTTCAGCCATATTTGCTTTTATTTTTTTTTATATATTTATTGAAATATTTCATGACCAAAAAACTACTATAGATTTATAGATCTAATGAATGACACTTTAATATATGAACTGAATTTCAGTGTAATTCAACATTTTCTTGCTGTCCACAAATGTCTTGCTTGTGAATAACGTCACAATGGAAAAGGGTGAATGTGATCCTCTGGGGTTTGTTTGTTTGACTTTTTTTTTAAATTAAAGTGCTAACACATGCAGTAGAGTAATTGGGCTGCCAGAAACAGTGTACAACTACCAATCCATCTTCTTTAAAAAGTGCTGACATGGTAACCATAGATTGCCTGGGTCTCCCATTGCTGTTTTTTCTGTGAAATTCTGTGCCAATCTATTGCCTGATGTTGATACAATCCATGATATCTTTCATTTAAATGTATTTTGTGTTCCAGCATCAATTTACAATGTCAAATTAGCTGATCTTTTGAGCAATTTGAGATTTGGAGAGTTTTCAATACAAGTATGGAACCTGTTATGCAGAATACTCAGGAGCTGTGGCTTTCTGGATAAGTGATCTTTCTCTAATTTACTAATGGTCTGATTTTCTTTTAATTTTTATTTTTTTTATTTTTTGAGATTTACTACTCAACAAAATGGTGACAATTCTGAATCTGAAAATACTCCATCTAAAACCAGGGAGTCCATTTAAATTTACATACGGAGCAGTGGGGAAAGGTCCCTGTTGTTCCGTATGTGAGCAAAATTTTAGTGCGGCTTAGACGGCATGCTGTCCCCAAATTTGTGCCGCCCTAGGCATGTCTAAACCACAAGAAATAAACATGTTTATCAAGAATGGCTGACAAACAAAGAGGCTAAGGGGCACATTTACTAAGCCACGAACGGGCCGAATGCGTCCAATTGCGTTTTTTTCGTAATGATCAGTATTTTGTGACTTTTTCGTATTTTTTGCGATTTTTCCGGCGTCTTTACGACTTTTTCGTTACCAATACGATTTGTGCGAAAAAACGCAAGTTTTTCGTAGCCATTCCGAAAGTTGCGCAAAATCTGGCGATTTTTTGTAGCGTTAAAACTTGCGCGAAACGTCGCACCTTTTAAGTTTTAAAGCTACAAAAAAGGCGCAACTTTTTGCGCAAGTTTTAACTAACTGTAAAGACGCCGAAAAAATCGCAAAAAATATGAAAAAGTCGCAAAATGTTCGTTTTCAAATCGGAATTTTTCCAATTCGGTTCAGATTCGTGTCTTAGTAAATGTGCCCCTTAGTGTGATATCATTAGGGGTGTGACTGAGAGAACATAAATGGCATTCTCTATTATTGTTATCTTCTGTAAATTATATAGCGCTAAAACACTTCCACTGTGCATTACTCATATTATATATTGTTCACATCAGTCCGAGCCCCAGCGGAGCTTTAATCTAAAGACCCTATCACATTCACACACTATGTTCAGTGTTATCAGTAGCCTATTATCCTGCATGTATGTTTTTGGAGTGCAGGAGGAAATGTAGCCCTGGTTATTTTTTCTGTCCCAAAAGTTATCCAAGCCCCTTTTAATGGCCTTAAGGGAGTCTGCCATCACAACACCAAACATCAGTAGCTAGACTATATTTGTTTCTGAAGGCAGCGGAACATGAGCCGCTTGTTGCACTTGGGGAAATCTGTGCAAATTGTGGCAAACATGTCATTTAAAATGTAAAATCATTATTTGATATGATTTGTAATCATATACCCATGTGATTTACATGAAGCACACTAGTAAGGTATTTTCAGACATTTTGTGGCCAGCCAAAAGTGGAATTTTACTTTTGGGTTACATATACATAAAAACAAATTTACAGACAAATGAAATGTTGACATATCAGGTTGAATACTAGTTATTTAAATGGCAAATAAATGGGCAAACCAAATTCTATCTTTTTTTGTTGGAATCCTTAGAACAGTGGTCCCCAACCTTTCTTACTCAAAATCCACAGTCAATTGTAAAAAGACTTGGGGAGCAACACAAGCACCATAAAAGCTCATGGAGGAGCCAAATAAGGGCTGTGATTGGCTATTAGGCAGTCTCTATGCACCCTATCAGCTTACAGGGGCTTTATTTGGTAGTAAATCTTGTTTTTATGCAACCAAAACTTGCCCCCAAGTCAGGAATTCAAAAATAACTACCTGGTTTGGGGGCACTGAGAGCAACATCCAAGGGGTTGGGGAGCAACATGTTGCCCCCGAGTCACTGGTTGGGGATCATTGCCTTAGAATATCTAGGAAAGATAATCAATGAACCAGGTTTTATCTTTATTGTCTTTTAGTCTACCCTTCCTACTTACTGTTTGGGGCAGTCCTATTGTTTGGAAAACTCCATTCTAAGGAGCTTATTTGCCAAAATACATTATAAATTCTTAAGCACTATTTAGTTAAAAAGAATCAAATCCTATTTAAATATATGTAAAATCAATCATGGTTACATCACTTTTTCCTTTAAACAGCAACAGCTTTTTATTCTGAGATTTAATGTGTATATGTATTTGACTTTGAAACAGCAACCTTGAAACAACTTAAGAATCAGTATTATCCATTCACATTTTCTGTGCTGAAAGTTACATGGACGCACTTTTTCTCCAGTTGCTTATATTGGAATATAATATTAAACAGGCTTGCTACTAGCACTACATCTACTGTATGCCTTAGTAATCAAGTTTATACACTATATTAATGCAGTTTATCAAAGCAAAATATAATAGAAATATGATATACTGAAAATCCCTCAATGATGTAAAGAGAAAGGGATGTCCACATATTGTAGCTATGTTTTAGGAACATGTATTGTTTTGTAATGCCTGTATATTATATTTCCCATGCTGCTAGACAAATGTGAGGGAATCATTCCAGTAACCATAATATTTAGTAGTAATAATTGAATTTGCAACATTCAAAAGGATTTATGAACCAACTGAAATTGATTTGCACCTTGGTTTGCAATGGCTTTAATATGTTTTGCATAAAAACCAAGCTTCTTGGAACAATTTCCATGGTGGGGATTTACAGCGGCTGGCTCATTTTGAAATTCAAAACAAGGTTGATTGGTGCTACACTACCGTTGGGTTGTTTAGGATGGAACCCCCCGTAATACATTCAGAATGGTAAAATATCCTATTTTGTCTGTATAATGAGTTATATTTGAATCTATATAGGAACTTGTATAGATGGTGAGTTGCATATCATTGTCAGTAATGATGTAGGAAGGAGTGTTATTTGTCACAGCAAAATATGATCAAATATGATCTGTGTTTGAGAATATCTATGATATTATTTATCATATGGATGTCATGGCATTAGAAAATATTTTGCATGGTGGGTGTGTGAAAAGACAACATTCCTTGTATTTTTAAAGCAGTTGTCAACCACAAAAAAATGAAATTTGGGTAAAAATTTTATTCTGAGAAAGGCATTTTATTAATACAATTACTACTGAAAGCAGCTTTTGTCTGTCTGCACTTTGAGCCTGGTTCTTGAAACTTGGCAGTTCTCCTCCAGCTATTAGCTACTATCCTTCCTTTTCTCTATGAAGAGTTTGGCTGTATTTTTGGTTGGCTCTAACTACAAAAATGCAGTAGTTTTATAAAAAAAAAAAATAATGGTTCAGGGAATTATACTACTTTATAATTTGTGTTTTTCAGAGACAGAGGTGGCTGTCAGTATTGCTTAAATATAATCAGTATATTGCAGAATACACCAAGGTATACCCAGAAGCATATATAGGTAGCGGAGAATATAAGGATAGCTTGTTTGGCCTAGTGACAGTATAGACCCATATACTGTAGAAGGGCCATAATAGCTCAGGCCCCAGCTAGCATGCTAATTGCTCTATTCAGGAGAGAGGGCATCTGTATCACCATAAAGGAGCTTACTGTGTAGGACAGACCCCCAAAGTGATTGTACAGGTATAGGATCCCTTATCCGGAAACCCATTATCCAGAAAGCTCCGAATTACGGAAAGCCCATCTCCTATGTACTCCATTTTAATCAGATAAGTCAGAATTTTAAAAGTGATTTCCTTTTTCTCTGTAATAATAAAACAGTGCTTTGTACTTGATCCCAACTAAGATATAATTAATCCTTATTGGAGGCAAAACAATCCTATTGGGTTTAATTACTGTTTTATTGATTCTTTAGTAGACTTAAGGTATGGAGATCCAAATTACGGAAAGATCCCTTATCCGGAATACCCTTGGTCCCGAGCATTCTGGATAACGGATCCTATACCTGTATTCCAATCAGGGATATCAGTTAATAGCTGTAGGTTAATGAAAACAGAACTTTCTGCTTGCTAGTTAAGAGAAGATGTATACTGCAGACTTTGGTGCTGGATATGGAAGAGACTGCAAGTGGATCTAGTGTGCAGACTTTCAAAAGTAGAAAAAAATGAATGGGTTCCTTTACTTCCACTGCATGTCCACCCTGGCTGAGGAGGTCTTATGGTGGCAGGTGGCCCATTGGGCTTCAGTAACCCTTGCCCCAACCCTGCAATGTGGTGGCCCCTCATCAGACTCATCTGCCATGCACCTGTATGCAGGCCAAGGGATTAACTGGGGATATTCTCCAACTTGTGTGATCAGAGAGCATAGGAGAGCAAGAGAGAGTAAGACTAATGAGGGCTGACGGTGCCACCACTGTAAAGAACTGCTTTAGTTTAAATGTTCTATATTTGGTTCACTGCATCACTGTATGCAACATGGTCTGTTCACAGCAATAGGCATATTGTAACATCTTTATATTAAGCGGGTTACTCCAGTGCAATTCCACCATGTAATCTCTTTTAGGAATTCCCTCCATTATCTGCTTTCTTAAACATCAGAAATCGTACTCAATAAAAAGCTTCTGTATTACTGACTTGGCTGTAAAATTCCCCAGTGTAATAAATGTAAAGCTAAATAAATAAATATATATATATTCATGACCACCATAACCCCTAGTTTGTGTTGTTTTGAAGCTGCATATGAAAAATATATGATAACTAATATGACAGTGATAATTAATTTGCATACATGCAAATAAGGCAAGAAGAGGAAAGCTATAAAGACACAAACTAGCTATATCCTCATAACTGGCTGCCTCTTTAGGGGAAAGGGAACCATAGTAACACCCTGTGCATTAAAGCTTTTGACCTGAACTGTGTCCTAACAGAGTTGTTTCTAATAAAAAAACAAATTGCACATGTTTTAATCAGTTAGAAAACTGCAAGCACTAAAGCACAGTTATTTCTGTTCTGTTCTTTGTTCATTCCCAAGATACAATACAGTATTTATCTAAAAATGCTGCCTTGGAACAACATATTGTGTAAGTCTAAATATTTAACATCAGCAATGCTAACTAAGCTTTCCTTTGTCTTTTTCTTGTTAACATTTATAATTACCAAAAGCAGATGCAATCAATGCAAAGCAGAATGTACTTTCAAATGTCCAGAATAATTTGAGGAAACGACATGCTGTCTATGCAAAAATAGTTTGCTGTGCAGCATAATAAAGTTGTTTTTATAAAAAATACATTCCTTAAAACTTATTTAGATTGTTCCCCAATGTCAAACTGTTTTGCTGAGATTGGCCATATACTCGGGCAGCATTTATTTAATATCCATGCTTTCTTGTAGTTTGTTAATAAAACAACATATGTTTCTATATATGTATATATAGAAAGGGAAAATTACAATGTATACCAGTAGGAATAAATAACACATCTATGTATGTTAAAATTAAATGTTGATAATTAAGGGTTATATTCAGCTGTCAGATTAAGTATCTGTTCTGTTATATAATACAGTTTGGCAGTAATGCTGGCAATAATGTTATATTAACAAAGATATTAGCACTATTCAAAGCATATGGAAAATAGTTTAACACTGTTTATATCACTATTTGTATATACTTTAATGGTGAATATGTTTCAAATTGCTTACTCAGGATTGACAGCTGAGAGCAATACAAGGGTTAATGATGTCACTAGCACTTCTGTGGGAGGAGGTTATTTAAGAGCACTGTGTGTGTGCCTTGAGAATGTCTATAACAACACTGAATGTTGTTATAAGTCCCTTTGTGCCCTTTGGGCTGTTCATTTGCTTTAGATAGATGATAGATAGATAGATAGATAGATAGATAGATAGATAGATAGATAGATAGATAGATAGATAAATAGATAGATGATAGATAGATAGATAGATAGACAGGCAGATAGATAGATAAATAGATAGATAGATAGATAGATAGATAGATAGACAGGCAGATAGATAGATAGATAAATAGATAGATGATAGATAGATATTTTGTACTTTTTAGCATTGAGACATTGACATACAAAATATGAATTTGTAGACATACAATTATGTAATTGTACATTTTTTTTAATTATAACATAAGTACAGGTATGGAATCTGTTATCTGGAAACCCGTTACCCAGAAAGTTCGGAATTATGGAAAGCCCACCTCCCATAGACTCCATTATAAGCAAATAATTCTAATTTTTAAAAATTATTTCCTTTTTCTCTGTAATAATAAAACAGTACCTTGTACCTGATCCCAACTAAGATATAATGATTCCTTATTGGAGGCAAAACAATCCTATTGGGTTTATATGATGTTTAAATGATGTTTTAGTACACTTAAGGTACTAAGATCCAACCTGAGGAAAGACCCCTTATCTGGAAAGCCTCGGGTCCAGAGCATTCTGGATAACAGGTCCCATACCTTTGGTTTGAAATCCAGAAATGTATATTTCCGTAATAGTAACTTTGCCCCCAAATTTCAGAATTTCAAAGCTGAGGTGCAGTGAATGTAGGGACACCTATGCTATTAAGAGCAAATGCATTATTTTCATCTTTGGCTTTAATGAGTTTACTCTTATTTTGGCCTTTTTCAAGATGTTTTTGTTTGAACTGATTCCAAGACATAAATTTTCACTTAATGATCTTATGTATAAATGAATTATTTTTTGTTGTAGTACTAACAGCACATTTTAGCATTTACAATTTTAGCATTTACAATTTTGAGTGCAAATGTTTTTTCCCCACAATCCAGCGATTGCCCAAGTTGACGCACTTGTTTTGCCATATATCAGGTGCAGTTGCAACAAATATTTTTAAAGTCTGCCTATCGTAATTTCCGGTGTTCGTCATGTGAGTAATGTGCCACACTATTTATTCAGTGCAACTGAACTGCAGCCAATGATGCAGGGCACTAAGGGAACCCTAGACCTACTGCATCTCCAACTACTACTGGAGTTGGTTATAGGTCCAGTGTTCCCTGAGTCAATAGGTGCAGCAATGCTCATTTTGAAGCAGAAGGCAGGAAGGACTGAGTGATGCCGAGCACAACTATATGGAAGTACAACGAGTGGATTTTGAAGCAAGTACATTTAAGGAAAGTGGATTTACATGCAGACATACATAAACCCTCTTAAAGGGATTGTTCACCTTTGAATTAACTTTAAGTAAGATGTAGAGAGTAATATTTTGAGACAATTTGCAATTTGTCTTCTTTTTTTATTATTTGTAGGTTTTTACTTATTTTACATTTTGGTCAGCAGCTCTTTAGCAGCTTGCTTGGATCCAAATTGCCTAAGCAACCAGAGAGTGGCTTGAATGAGAGGCTGGTATATGAATAGGAGAGGAACTGAACAGAAAAGTAAGTAAGTAATGACCTCCATTTGAAAATTGAGAAAAGTTAGCAAAAGAAGGCAAATAATAAAAAAATAACATAAAAAATAAATGATGAAGAACCAATTAAAAAGTTGCCTAAAAAAATGCCATTCTATGATATACTAAAACTTCACTTAAAGGTGAACTGCCCCTTTAATTGTCTTTTAAAGAAAGTTGCATTTTCTAACATTTCAGTTTGTTCCTGAAGAAAAACAATAAAAGGTAAAAATACATTTAAATGAAAGATTCAAATCTAAGTCCCAAAACTTGTACAGGATTTGTTTAGTGCATTTACAATGTTGAGTGCAAATGTTTTTTCCCCACAATGCAGCTTTTTCAGCATCATTGTGGTCACAATGGCCCAATGTTCTTGGCACAATTGCGCTGCACAGTTTGCCCAAGTTGACGCACTTGTTTTGCCACATATCAGGTGCAGTTGCAATAAATGTTTTTAAAGTCTGCCTGGCGTAATTTCCGGTGTTTGTCATGTGAGTAATGTGTCACTATTCATTCAGTGCAACTGAACTGCAGCCAATGATGCAGAGCACTAAGGGAACCCTAGACCTACTGCATCTCCAACTACTACTGGAATTGGTTATAGGTCCAGTGTTCCCTGAGTCAATAGGTGCAGCAATGCTCATTTTGAAGCGGAAGGCAGGAAGGACTGAGTGGCGCCAAGCACAACTATATGGAAGTATGACGAGTGGATTTTGAAGCAAGTACATTTAAGGAAAGTGGATTTACATGCAGACATACATAAACCCTCTTAAAGGGATTGTTCACCTTTGAATTAACTTTAAGTAAGATGTAGAGAGTAATATTTTGAGACAATTTGCAATTTGTCTTCTTTTTTTATTATTTGTAGGTTTTTACTTATTTTACATTTTGGTCAGCAGCTCTTTAGCAGCTTGCTTGGATCCAAATTGCCTAAGCAACCAGAGAGTGGCTTGAATGAGAGGCTGGTATATGAATAGGAGAGGAACTGAACAGAAAAGTAAGTAAGTAATGACCTCCATTTGAAAATTGAGAAAAGTTAGCAAAAGAAGGCAAATAATAAAAAAATAACATAAAAAATAAATGATGAAGAACCAATTAAAAAGTTGCCTAAAAAAATGCCATTCTATGATATACTAAAACTTCACTTAAAGGTGAACTGCCCCTTTAATTGTCTTTTAAAGAAAGTTGCATTTTCTAACATTTCAGTTTGTTCCTGAAGAAAAACAATAAAAGGTAAAAATACATTTAAATGAAAGATTCAAATCTAAGTCCCAAAACTTGTACAGGATTTGTTTAGTGCCCCATGGCAGATTCAGTGATATTGATTAGCATTGAATACTATACAAAAAATGTATACATGCTACAAAACAGAGGGAAAAGCAAAAGTCTGCTACTAAAGATGAAGGCATAAGATTAATTATTGATTACTATCCCAAATCCATAGAGATGCGGTATTAATATGTTTTATAGTGCCAAGGACATTGTGGCTATGACAGTGACTGAAGAGGCTCTGGCAATTACTGAAATAACTACATACTGTGAGCCACTTTAAATGAGCAAACGGAGCCTGTACTGACAATAAAAATCAGATTGCAGGTAGTGGCATATCCCTACTGACAAAATGTTTTTGATGCAAGGTTAATGGTGATGATTATTGACCTATGGCAAAGGTTCTGAGGGTAGGGATGGTAGCAGGGCACCAAGTGCTCTTCTCCATATATAAAAAAAAAATGAAAATAGACATATGTTGTTTCCATGATAAAAGCTTAATTGCAGTTTGCATTAGGGCAACATTTTATTGTATATTCTATAGAAATAGATGTTAATGCTTAAAGGAACACTGTCATAGGAAAACATGTTTTTTTCAAAATGAATCAGTGCTTTTCCAGCAGAATCCTGCATTGTTATCTGTTTTTCAAACTGTTTTTATATTTAATTTTGAAATTTCCCATGGGGCTAGTCATATTCTTCATTTCCCAGGGTGCCACAGTCATGTGACTTGTGCTCTGATAAACTTCAGTCACATTACTGCTGAGCTGCAAGTTGAAGTGATATCATCACCCCCCCCCCCCCCCCAGCAGTCAATCAGCAGAACAATGAGAAGGGAGCAAGATAGCAGCTCCCAGTAGGTATCAGAATATCACTCAATAGTAAGAAATCCAAGTCCGGCTTGGGACTCCTCTAGTTACATGGGAGTTGGAGAAACAATAGGTTACCTGAAAGCAGTTCTAATGTGTAGTGCTGGTTCTTTATGAAAGCTCAGACTCGGGCACAATGCACTGAGATGGCGCCTACACACCAATATTACAGCTAAAAAAAAATACATTTGTTGGTTCAAGAATAAAATTTTAAATGGTAAAGTGAATTAATTACTATGTAAACTGTGTGATTTAGAAATAAAAAGTATTCCATAAAAAAAATAATAAGTAATAAGTATCAGAAAGGTTGATGCAAATACAGCATAAACACTTACAGAAAAGCTGCACTGAGACCTCTATCAAAAGCAACACAGGATTTCTTGTCTCCTTTTTTGTAAACATGTTCTTCGGTATCAGACTTCCTCTCTGAGAAAAATCCTTTATTACCAGGGTTGGAGTCTGCACTGTTCTCTTCTTCTGGGGCTCTTTATTCAGGTATGGTAAAGCTTTCTGCAGAATAAATATAGTGTTCTAGGCATCACTAATGTGGCTAATCTATTGCCAGTAAAATGCCAAAATGACTTTCCTTCTTCTTTAAAAAGAAAAAAAAAGGCACAGGGGGAAGTTGAACTGTATCACTTACAACAACTTATTAAAATGCCTGACAATATCTGCTATGAAGAATATGCTTTTTGAATGTTAAACTAATTGCTACATATTTTTGGTACAATCAGAGATATTACTGATTTTTCTTCTTTTATAATTAAGAAAGCTGAACAAGATGTTATCCCTGTGGGGTTTCCATGTTACCATGTGCTGTTGGCGGTTGTTAGCGGAGTTCAAGGATTTCTGCAAATGGATGGATGTTGCTATTTTATAGAAACAAAGCTGATGTTTACTGTGTGTAAGACTTTAGATCATCTCTTTAATGACATGCTGCAGACAGTCACTTTACCACACTGGCTTACATAGGAGGAAGGAAGTGTAATTACTTTTATAAAGGCACTTTGACCAGTTCTTCTGATTTTCAAGTAGACAAAATGATAAGGCTGTGTTTGATCAAACGAGATTGAAGTTTATTCCTGGCTACACAAATAATGCATCTATTCCATTTAATGTAAACTACTGAGGATGGTGTTACAGGTTTTGTGATGGTCTCACATATAATACATATTACATTCCATTAATTTTATTCTTGCTATAACTGGTTTACTTTTTGCATGCCATTTCCACCAAAACTTGTGCAAATATGCAAACATATGTGTATTCATACTAATGGTCAGGAAATATTGGTAAAATCAATGTAATTCTGTATTATTATTTCTCATATAATAAATGTATTCTCTTTGGGTTTAAGAAAAAAAAAAACAGTCCAAGAAATTTGTATGAGAATGTTAGTCCCCATGTCATGTGATTCTTGAGTTTGTATGCAACCTCCTACAGGGGCAATTAAAGGAAAACTATATCCCCAAACAATAATAGTCTCTATAAAAACACATTGCATAAACAAGCTTATATGTAAAACTCTGATTCATCTAAATAAACCATTTTCATAAATATATACTTCTTTAGTAGAATGTGCTATTGGGTAATCCTAAATAGAAAATTGCCATTTTAAGAACTAAGGGCTGCCTCCTGGGAACATAGGATTCACGGTGCACACAATCAAGCCAAGGCACACACATGCTAGGCCCCATCAGCCAATGAATGGACAGAGTTCTGTCTTTTGCTTCCACACTACTTCCTGTTACAGTTAGAGCTGCATTATTTCCTGTCACGTGATCTCTGAGGGAGCACACAGCCCATCACTAAATGGTGGATCAAGGGAAAGGATGTAAAAGGGCAATATTTACTGATATATATATTCCAGTTTGGCGAGATTCTCTAATAGGTCACTTGAGATAATATCTATCTGTTGGTTAAGTATTCATTCTGGGGGTATAGTTTTCCTTTACTATACATTATAAGGATGATGAATATATATATAAAAAAAATTAGAAAGAAAGCAGAGCAATGACATGCTTATAAAATCAGAACCAATTTCTGGTAGCACATGAAAAGCAGATTCATGATAAAAGGGTCATATTTGTCAAGTACTGGTACAGGACATTTCACTGAACATTAATAATAGGTCAGGATCACTTAGTAAAACATTGCTAATACTTTTTATTTTAACAGACTTTAATAAGATTAATTTTCCTAATCCTTTCTCTCTGCAAGAAATTTTGCATCAGTAATAAAGGTTTCAAATAGGTGTTTGTGCTCTGGTAAATAATCCTCTACAGACAAAAAAATATTGTGTTTGACTGCTCAAATTAGTTGAAATGGCACCCTGAATTTTCAGGGCTGCTATTCCTGCCATCATTACTGCTATTTTATAATGACATGGGCAGCATCAAGAGCAGATGCCTAAGATGTAAGAAACTGTAACACCTATTCCCAGCTTGCTGCCTCATAGGAGACAATAACCTCATCTGTTGGTACTAAAAAGGCCACAGCTGTAATTAAAGTTAGGAACATTAAATAAATAGATAACATATTAGCAAAATACTTGTATTCAATGGTTTAACATACAATGGACATAAATATATATAAAGAAATCCACTTAAGGAATTGTTACCAAAGTAACTAGAAAGCATCGTCCAGGCTACAGCACATGCTATCCAGCCAACCCTAACAAGGTCAGGCACCCAGTTGTCATGCCTTTGAAGGGCCCCTGGCCACAGTGAGGCAAAACCCATTCCAGTCAGCCACTCAGTCGTAATCATCACTGTACCCAAGCATTCCACTGCCATCTGTAACAAGTTAAAAAAAAAATGGCAACTTTCTTGACATGAAAAAAAAGCAAGACAAGTCTTAATTATTGGATAGTAAGATACTGTTATGATACTGCTGTAACTGAGCTTTCTCCTATATACAAGATACTTTTCTGCCCCTTTCTAACCCTGTTATTTTGCTTCTCCCCGTATATTTTATTATTACCTCTCTAGAGCCCCTATCACCCATATTTGCAACAGCTATAGCCCAACAGTGGTGTGCAAATCAGTTAAAAATAAGAGAAATACATAAGAAGCCGGCTACATTTTCTTTATCACATTTTTATTCAACTTTGTCATGTTTAATAGTTACCTAAAAGGTATTCCATGAAAAGATGAGAATTATTTATATATAACCCTCAGACATAAATATTATTTATTTTGCCCACATTAAAACCCAGAAATGCAAACTAGGGCAATACCAACTACAGAACCATCTTTGTGTACATAGCACCGATATATTATGCAAGGGTTGTCATTCACATCAGTCCCAATCCCAAAGAAGCTTATAATCTAATTTCCCATGCGTTTCCATGTCCGAATGCATAAAGAACAAATAAACAAAGCCACCATCAGACAAAGGTTTGTCTTTATGCAGTATATAAGATATTTTATTATTAAAGAAAAGGAATCCTATTCAATCTTTCTGTATGTGTTTACTCTGACATTATGGAACGACCGTATTTTGTCCACATGAAAAGAACTGAGTTTTTGCTGAATGCTGTGGTTATAATGCCTATATCACCAGAAGCAGTAGTTATGCTAAAAAATCTTCTGCTCTAAAACACATTTCCGAATATAAATTCACATATACAGTTATACCTTTTATTACTATGATGGAGCTCCCATTAAACATCCTGGATTATTAATACAAAGTATTCCGTATGTATAAGGGCATGTCTCATAATACTTGTATAGCATCTTTTTTTGTGTTTTAATGCCTTCTTCTGTGTGGAAGGCATACTGACTAATTCAACAGATGCCTCCTGCACAAAAACTACCATCCCATACCACCTATAAATAGTTGCAAGACTGAACAGAGAAAATATATTTTTAAAAGTGTTACATTAATAATCCCTATTCATCCATTATGGTTTAGTTGAGGATTTGTGAGTAGTTGGCTTAATCTAAAGGTTCACTATACCTTCACGGTTGTATTTTCCCTAAATAATTGAATAATGGAAGTATTGAGAAATAAATCCATATTTTCTTAGTTATGCTAGGTTTCTTAACTTTTGTGAAAATTTTACTGACTTTATTGTCTTGCTAAATAGCAATTGTCTCATTGGCCACAGGTATCCTTAAAACATACCGAACTAAAACATAACAAAGAAGTAGGGTAGAAATGCTACACATTATGCTTTGGGCTTCTGTACCAGCCAAGGTGACCGCAGTCTTTATACAATGAAGATCTGTGCCCCCAAATATGCCCCAGTAGCTCCCCATCTTTTTTCTGCTGATTCACTGTTCATGATCTGTGCTGCTGTCACTTACTGAGCTTAGAGACCAACTCACAATATACTGTATACATAGAAAATAAAATGCACAATACAAGGATGACTAATAATTAATTCAGGCTTGCATGGGTTGCACTAGAATTGAATAATCAGCCCTGTAGCATCAGCTTCTTTAAAAGACAAACCATATTTTCTGCTTGAGAATTTGTGATGGACCCTAAGCTTAGATTCTCAACAGCTGCTCAGAGCCCATTGAGCATGTGCAGTGTCACTGACACTCCTAACTATAGGATATTTAAATCCAATAGGATTTAACAGGCTTTACCATGCTGTAATCACATCTGGGCAGGAAAATATGAGGAAATATTTGGTATTTAACTCTTGGGGTTCCAGTGTAAAAAATGTATATCTGAATGGGATAGTGTGCCTTATTTGAAAAGTCTGAAACCCTCCTAAAATATTTTACCTTAACAAATTTCAGCATTTCGTATGTGGGGTTTATAGTATGACCCATATTTTAATGACTCGTGTAAGTCCAGATTTGGTTTTGGACCAAAGTATTTAAAGTCGGTGTTCTACTGATAGCAATTCACATGACAAATATCTTTAATATCTTACAATCTGTCAAAACCAAAAATATTTGTGAAAATTATATCAACGTAAATTTTATTTGACCACAATTTTATCCAGCATTTACATGAATGTTTTAAATCTTATTTGTTAAACATTTTTATCAATGTTTCCATATAAATTACTTTTTCAAATGCTTAATTATAGGTTTAATTATGGTTGCAAGTTCTAATTTATACAGCATTTCAGCACAATATTTTCAGGATTGATAAAGGCAAATATTTAGAGAATAAATAATTATCAAAGTCAAGCCAATGTATTGTTTATCTAATACTGTGTTGGGAATCTGATCAGCTATTATCCTGGCTTCTACTTTAGAAATCTACAGGGTGAGCTTTATCATATAGGATAAACCCATGTAAAAAAAAATCCTTTTGTTTATGATTTAAGGGGCAACACACATACTGTATTTCTATTGGAGTGAATATTGTTCCATGTTGCACAATGCTTTATATATAATAGTATACAGAGGGTTCCAGGTTATTGGTTCCAGTTAGATCAATCTTGCTGAAACAGCATGAAAACTGACTTGAGAAACAGGTATGGATTCGCTGTCAAAATCCACATTTTTCCATTGGTGAATGTTATTGCGAAACTGCCTCAAAAATTTATTGCAGCGACAATGCGTCAAATGATGAAAAAGTCGCTGTTGCATAAAAAAATCTTGGTTGCAGTCACTGTCACATAAAAAAAAGTTGCACTGTACCTGCATTTTGCGAGCTTCACAAATTTTTCAGCAGTTTCATGCTTTTAATATTATATTTACAAATAACTTTAAAATCAATTAGCTCATAATTAGGGCTCATCTTCATGTGGCCTCTTATATGTTCTTTGATATGGATTTCATTAAGGTCTAACAAGTAGCAACATTTTATTTCACACTCAAAATCTCTCAGTGTGGTGGTTGTTATAACCATTGCTGACAAGTGTAAATGGAATATTAGGTACAGTAACTGTTGACAGGAAGAAAAAAAAGACATGAATGACAAGGAAACATGTAAGTGGAGGCATGCATGAATCAATCATTTGTCCCCTTGTCTGAGTTTGTTAGGTAACTTCATAAGCAATAGTTGTTAATTAGTGAGCAGTCAGACCACAGAGAAGCAACATCCATTGCCCCTTATGCAATAGAAAAAATCTGCCTGTGTCGACTAATATTTGATACTGCTCTTTATTGCATTTTTGCAATCTTTAAGTTATTTTACACAAGGTATTAAAATCCTATTATGTTAATATCATATTGGCACCTTTGCCAATAATGTCAACTGTTTAATAATATAGAAATACTCTTTTCTCTTATTTTGCTGAAATGATTGATCATTTTATTGAGGATCTAGTAGACTTTTTACAACAGAGGGAATTGAAAAAATGATTAAAGTTAAATATTTTCATTTAAAATTGAGAAGTGGAACTGAATTGAAAATATGGAATTAGACATTTTTTCAAATTAAAATATTTTAAAATAGTAATTAAAAAAACAAAGGAATTAAACCAATGTTACTATACAAAATGAAGTACAAGTTCATAAGTAGGAATCTGATTAGGTCTTATTATTTTGTTTATTAGGATCCGGAAAGTATTACTTGTGTTTTCTTGCTTTGATTACCCATCAAGGGCAATCCCATTATCATTTGTTTTTAATCCGCTATCATGTTTTGACAAAACAAATACACCTAAAACCTGGCAAGCTTTTTAATTAAAAAAAAAAAATAATTGTAAAACCCATTCAGCAACAAGCCAAAGCAATCGATTCCAGAAAACACTAATTGCTGTTTCTGCAGTTGATTGCCTACAGTAGGTAGGTAAAGCTTGATAAAGTGTACAGGCACCAAAAACATGGTGTGGCTCATTTATAAGAGTGTCCTGTTCTACAGAACGTACATATAAGTTCCGTAGATATAATTGCATGGTGTCATCTATTTTCAACTATATTTTTCCACAAGGCATTTTTTTAAAATAGTTATACATGTAGGTTACACCCACACGTAATGTGGCACGCCCACCTGGTATAGATAAGCAAACTAAAATGTCTAAGATGCAAAATATCCATAAAATCCTTCACAATGGGGTGTTGAATCTTTATTACAGAATTATAGATAGAGGTTATTTATAATATATAATTTCCTGTTTGTGGTGTGATTGTTTGTTGGTTCTTAGTAGCTTCCTGGACTATTGTTTCCTGTTCCTGTGAGAGTGTGTGTGATGTCTCTCTTTGAAAATGCACTTCCTGAATTAAAGTAAACAATCAAGGAGGCAGGTCATCCCACCCTGAACCTCATTATTATTATTATTATTATTATTATTATTAACATTTATTTATAAAGCGCCAACATATTCCGCATCGCTGTACAATAAGTGGGTTTCATACAATGTACATTGGACATACATAGTAACATATAAAGCAATACATAACCAATACAAGTGGTGAAGAGGGCCCTGCCCAAAAGAGCTTACAATCTACAAACATGGGGTACTGTTTCTATTACGACTTATCCAAGCCATTGATATGTAGAATAATAGCATTAAGTGACCCCTTACCCCCAACAGAGTGTCCTGTTCTCTATTTTAGTGCTTCCCCAGCATTACAAAAATATACATGAGTGCATTATGTTACACAAAATGCGGATACTGGACTTCTTTAAAAGCCCTTTAAAAACTGTCAAAAGGGGTATAGGATGGGGAAGATGATGATGATGTGTGGCAGGACCAACTTTGGTGGGGATTTAACACACCACAGAAAAGCACCTAAAAAATGTGTAATTTAATTTTTTTGTTGATTTAATAGGTTTCAGATAAATATGCAATGTTTTTACATTTGTTGAAGTGGCACTGCAATTTGTTTTTCATGTTTTATGTGTTCTTTCCAATTGTGATTTATCTCCATGGTTTCTTTTAAACAAAGTAAATATAATATGAATTCAGTGCTTTGAATAATGCTCAGTTGGTTTAACATACGGCAGTTTTATAGCCAGGACAGGTCGAGGCACATACTGAAAATTGGAAAACGGATTGCTTGGAATAGGCTGTGTTTTCATTTCACATGAGTACAAACGCTATGTATTTTCAAGCTGTCCATAATGAATAATATACTTTTACTTCACAAGCTCAAAATGGAAAAAGACCAAATTATATTTTTTTTTATAAAAGCACTGAATATATAGCATTATAATGACAAAGCCATTAAATTACACTTTTTGAATCCATTTTTTTAAGCTTCAGAAGAAACAAATAAGGGAGGTTCTAAAGTCACAGCTCAAACAAAATGTGTATGGTTCCATCCTGAAAAAAGCAATAAGAGCAAGAAAGAGAAAAGGAGAGCGTGAGAGACAGGACATTTAATGGTAAAGAATGGATGCCTAGAAAGACAGACTAGACCAATGAGTACATATGTGTATATATATAACATGCACCTTCACAGAACGTTTGGAGATGAGTGCGAGCACACCCTTTTGAATATATGTGTGTATGTACATATTGTTTTTAGACTCTTGCACTTCCATATAGTTGCTGCCTGTTTTGAATTGAGTGGTGCTCCACCTATTTACACAGAGGAACCCTGAAACTGCTGCCGCCCCTAGACCAACCAGCCCAGACCAACCACACTAGAATTCTGGTAAAAAAATTGTGCATTAAAAAAAAAAATTGTCTATTATACTGGACTGGATCCGAAGAATTGCAAAGTATTTGCACCGTGAAGGAATACTGTCATTGGCAATCATCATCATTTTTTTTTTTTAAATGCATATGTTAATAGAGCTTCTCCAGCAGAATCCTGCACTGAAATCTGTTTTTAAAAGTGCAGATTTTACACTTTATTTTTATATTTAATTTTAAAATTTCACATGGGGCCATATTCTTCATTTCCCAGGGTGCCACAGCCATGTGAGTTGTGCTCTGATAAACTTCAGCTGCAAGTTGGAGTGATATCATCACCCCCTTTACCCCCAGCAGCCAATCAGCAAACCAATGGGAAGGTAGCAAGAAAGCAGCTCCCTGCTAAAAGTGGTAGACATAGGAATAGCACTCTCAAAAGTAAATAATCCAAGTCTGGCTTAGGACTCCTCCAGTTACATGGGAGTAGGAGAAACAATAGGTTACCTGAAAGCAGTTCTAATGTGTAGCACTGGCTCCTTATGAAAGCTCAGACTCAGGCACAATGCACTGAGATGGCTGCCTACACACCAATATTACAGCTTAAAAATAAATTTTGATTGGTGTGAATTATTTGCTGTGTAAACAGTGTCATTTAGAAATTAAAAGTACACCATAAAAAACATGACAAAATGACTTTAAGGGGATAACAGAAGTATGTTCAAGGGATGAGACTCATTTTAGTTGAAGCGGAAGTTTTCTCCCTGGAATTGCCATTTAGTCTATATTTCATCTACTACTTAAAAATACTTCCCTCTTGCTCTTTGCTGAGACATATCTCACTTCTGTCTTCTTGCCACCAATGCAGTACATTTACAAATGCAAATAAAAGCATAAAGCAGTAAAATGGAGACAAAATGGGTACATAATTTGTTGCTATTCACACAGTTGTGAGCTCCTCTCAACACTTTGCAGTAAGCAACAATGTGCAGGGTCAACAGATGTAAGGAAACCCTTTGTCGAGGCTTTCTACTTATAGAAATCTTTTTTAAAACTAGTAACCATGTTAAGCTTTGCATATTACATTAATGAAATGAAAAATTAATTGAAATGTGCTGTGCTGTGAGTCAAGAATGAAATGCATGCATTAAATTAACCATGTAGAACACAGCATGGTAATGCATTTCATTTGTGATGTCTAAATAAGTTAATATTGCTTGAAGCAGAAATGTGCTAAATTATCTTAAAAAAAAATGGAAAATAGAAATCACAATAGACATACTGTATGTATTCATGCAGTTCTCACAGCAAATGTTGCAATTTCATAGCAAATAATTAATGCTCTGTAATTCTGTAAATGCTAAATGTATACTACATAAGTCTGTTAGATAAAATCTTGGTCCTTTGTTAATAAGGACTTGTTATACTTATACACAAATGTTTCCATTATCATGCAATACACATATCCTTATCTATGGGTCACTTATACCACTTGGCACCACTTGTCCAAAAGGATATATACAACCTCAATTTATATGAGCAGGTGCAAGCTCCATGGCATGTTCGCACAGAGCCAAAAATGCATTGCGAATATACCAACTTTTATCACATTCCCCCCATAGACTTCTAATGTGAGGCTCTAAGGTCAAAAGGACAAACTAATGATAAAGCTATGTGTGAATTCATAACAAACAACACTATTGTTCAAATTCTAATTGTGATAAATAGTAATATATTAATTTGTCAGCTGAGTGGATATCACTCACCTGCTCGATTAGTACATACGTTTCCATAATTGTGTTGGTCTTCTTGGTACCCAAGCACAGAGTGTAAACATTCCTACTACAAAATGCAGTAATAAATGTGAAAGAAACACCAATGTATGAAACATATTATAACTTAATTTCAACATACAAGTATGCCATGCAACTATGTCATATACTATAATGTAGATGTAACAGTGACCTGCCTTCTTGTCCTCTCCATAGTAAAGTGTTTGTAGTCTGGGTCCCCAACCATTCTTACTCATGAGCCACAGTCAAATGTAAAAAGACTTGGACAGCATCATAAAAGTTCATGGAGGTGCCAAATAAGGGCTGTGATTGGCTATTAGGTAACCTCTATGCATACTATCAGCTTACAGGAGGCTTTATTTAGTAGTAAATCTTGTGTTTATTCAACCAAATCTTGCCACCAAGTCAGGAATTCAAAAATAACTACTTGGTTTGGGGGCACTGAGAGCAACATCCAAGGGGATGGGGAGCAACATGTTGCTCATGAGCCACTGGTTGGGGATCACTGCTATAGTCAGTTGTATCAGGAGCCAATTAACTTGCCTATTTTGTTCTGGAGTGTGGAGAGATCCCTATAGGTAGTGCCCTGGCTAGAATCAAACCTAAGACCCAAGCGGTACAAGGCAGCAATGTTAATTATTACACCACCATGTTACCCATGGAGATATACTTAGCACAATACATGCTATCTTTCATGTTCTACTTGTTTGTAATAAAAACGTTATATTGATCAAATCATTTTTTTTCATAACAAGGTATCACTTTCATTTTAAATAAACTGCTTAGATAACAGAAAGGATACATTAATTTTATGGAAAAGGCCCAAACACTTTATAAAGGATGAATTTCACTTAGTGTGTCACTTTTCTTTTCAATTCACTTACCATTCTTGGAAGGCTTGTAGTCAGTGTAAAGCAAATTGGTTGGATTACTTAGTGACAGCAATGAAGATTAAAAGAAGAGCACAGGGGCATACATGGAGTATAAGATCTCTGTTTCAAAGTCTATTATCATAGAAAGACTGACAAATAGAAAGAATTGAAACCTAAGAATCCAATGAAAAAAATTAAGGAGAATACACAAGGTAATTGTTTCTTAGGATTCTTGACAAGTGTTTAGAAGCTCCAGGGCTTGCATGTAATTCAAGATGTCTAGAATCTCAGTAGATTTCTGTTTGGACATAAGAGCCAATTAAGTTTTCTCATACTGCAGTTTAGCCATATAAATGTGCTATTTTTCCAAGTACATGTATTTCTTTTATTTCATGGATGGGTTTTAAGCCATGGAATTATGTAATGTAACACAAGATATAATTTCTATTTTCAATATGTGTTACTATATATATAATATAAATATATATTGCTCATTGTAAATACTATTGTGTTTATCAAGGCTTTATTTTTGAGATAGGTAATGAACAAAGAAAGAAACACACGTCTGAAAGCACTGTAACAAGGTCCAATTTATAATTAGGCACATGAGGCTTGTTTTCTAAAGGTATCTGCGGATAAAGAAAGATCTAGATTCCATCAAGTTTATTTTTATTTTTATTTTTAGAGCCATATTAAATTTAGAGACCATAAATCAACCCTTTTGCTTTGTGCTTTCTCCGGGTTGTTTTTCCCAATAGTGCTCTAATCACTCGACATCTCTCACTGCTATGGTCCACGTTGGTTTTAATACCCTATACTTTTCCTTTCTCTTCCCCCCATTTGGTGCTAACCTGTACTGGGTTCCGTCCCTTCTGAGTTCCTATTACGGTCATGTAGGGAAAAAGGACATGGAATAAGGAGATCGTTCACTCAAAGCTTACTTCTAAGGGTGAGCGATATGTTATAACTATATTTAAGCTTCCAAACAGATTTTTCTAAATTTAAACCCTGATCAGAAGTCCTTGAATTTTGGTTTGATTGCAAATCATAAGTGTATGATTAAGAACTGTACTACTCATCAGTCTGAATTTATTCACAAAATGATTGGAAAAAAAATAAAGTGACAGATTTACAAAGAATTAATTTGGAAACCTTATATCTGCTTAGTATACAGTATTACAGGGATGTACTGTGGGCAAAAGGGATATGCCAGAATAAAAATACAAATAAAGATGATATAAGAGTAGTCTTTATACAGTTTGAATAAAATACAGAGACCCGCACTACAGGAGTAATATATGACATGTCAACTGATAATTAGGTTGTTGTACGGATATCCAAGCTTTATACAATATGCACCAATAATACAATGTATTTTCATACAATGCAAAGGGTTCTAACATCAAAAGGTATTCGCAAATTTCATGCTATACATAACCAAAAATGAGAGACTTTAACTGTTACTCAAGGAATCATGGGTAAAGACATTCAAATCTCCTTCTGATTTTAGAAGCCTTTGCATGTCTTTGCAATGTGATTGCTTTTTTGGCTCCTTTTAGCCCTTCTCACCCTAACTGGTTTCTCTGCTGCACTGTTTTCCTACCCTGGCATGTTTCAGTAACTGGTACTGCTGAGGCCTATCAAGATCAAAGCAAGTTTGAATAGGCTGTATCTGTGATATTAAACCAGAAGTTCTAGATGCCTAGTTGGCCACAGGGATGTTAAGGAATAATTTTTTCACGAAACAGGCGCAAAAATTCAGCGTGGAGAAATTTGGTGCATGACAAAAAATTGTCACCTGTGTCAAAATAAAAAAATGATGTGTTTAAATTTTTTTGTCGCCCATCGATTGTTTCTGTGCTGAATTTTTGCACAAAAAAATTCTTTGTGAATCCAAACAATGTGGAAAAATGTGCCGCGTCACAAAAAATTGGCAGCCGCATCAAAACAAGTTGTCTTACTCATAAAAATTTTTTTTTTCCTCTGCTTGATTTGCAAATTTTTTGCCAAAGCGAAACAGGACAGATTCACTCATCACTAATTTAAACCTGTTATTTTTCGAGAGGTAGAAGGCTTGCACTCAATGTTTTGCAATGTAAACAGCTCCTTTTTCATCCTAACACCTTAAGGTATCTCCATGAATTACATGCAAAGAACCTTGATCTCCAAAAGATTAATTGTCAAGTAATGCAATGGCACTCAAGGCTACAAACGGGGCAAGCCCTTAATTCAAACTTTATTGCGATAGTGCCAGTGGCACTACCGCAATAAAGTTTGAATTAAGGGCTTGCCCCGTTTGTAGCCTTGAGTGCCATTGCATTACTTGACAATTCTGGACTTTTGGAGGGTGCCGATCCCTTTGGCAGTGAGCACCGGGCGCTTAACTCATTCTGGAGAGTTAAGGGTGTGCGAGGAAGGTCTCTGTTGTAGGCTCCAAAAGATTAATCACATAGTAAGTTTTAAAAAATGCATTTAGTTTAGTTGCCCCTTAGGGAGGACAGATGCATAGGGGCCGATTCATTAAAACACGAGTTTGAATCCCGAATGGGAACAATTCGGATTAGATACATTAATTTCTGAAGATCGCAAATATCACAAAAATGCTTAGGAAAAAATCTTATTAGTCACGATAATATCGTATTGGCGATCTGAAAGTCACGAAATTTTCATACCGAGCAATTGTAAACAACGACAGAACCTTTCCGAATTTCACGCAGACGTACGAAAAAGTTGCGCAAGCACAAAAAAATTGGTGAAAATACGCACGGAGAGTTCGTGTCTTAATAAATCTCCCCCATAATGTGCTTTAATTGGTAATCTATTGCAATAACGCTTCCTCCCCAAATAGATTGTTTAAAGGAGAACTAAACCCTAAAAATGAATTTTATATTATAAATTGACTGCATTGGCTTAAAGTTTCAGCATCTGTATAGTAGTAATGATATAGATTGTTACAGTTGTCACAGGAGCTCCTCATCTCGGATTCTGTCCCCCCTGGAACTGTCTGGGACCAGTGCACATGCTCAGTGTGGTCTGAGCAGCTGTTGAGAAGCTAATAAATCATGAAATGTGAATCTGAATGAATTACTAATCAGTTTTTTACTGTTACATTTATACTCTCTTTATGCAGTATATTTTGAATTTGTCCCTAAGCTCAGTAAGTGACAGCAGCACAGAGCATGTGCAGGGAATCAGCAGAAAAGAAGATGGGGGGCTATTGGGGGGGGTCTTTGGGGGCACAGATCTTCCCTGCTAAAGGGCTGTGGGTGCCTTGGGCTGATACAGAAATCCAAAACATAATGTACAATATTTCTGCCTTTGTTAGGCTTTAGTTCTTCTATAAACATATTTCTGTCTTTGTTATGTATTACATTGATTACAGGGGCATGGAATCCTAGTGTGGTACCTGACAAATTCACTATGTGCCCAGAGGCACCCTAAAATGATGTTGAATTTAAGCCCTGTAACTTTTCTTTATGCCTTTGTGAATATATCCTAAATAAGCTTTTGTTCAAATGAGGCAAATATCGTGCTTTGCAAAGTTTCAATATTTTATCCATTTTATGATGCCAAACTAACAGTAGAAGTAGTCGTTTTTGTTCAAGAAGGAGAAACACTGCAGCATAATTTATAAGACTTAACTTCTGTAAATGTATATTACCTTTGATAAAACATATGCACCACAGTACAAACTATAATTTAAACTCTTGTGCTATATGTTAAGAATAATGGATATTTCAGTTTTATTTTTTTTAATGTTTACCATCATCGCAGGGATGATTTTTACTTTGCCCCTTTCTTGTATTGTATATTAGAGAAGTATATAAGGACTGGGAAAGGTTTCTAGCTGTTATTGATTTCTATCAGAGGATGGCACATTTATATTAAATAAAAGCACGCTGGAATCAACTGAAAAAGCATTCCAAGTAAGGACACTAAAATTGAATAAGTACCAAGTTGCAGCTTGTAAAACTAATGTAGTATTTCATGAATTTGTCCCTTTTGCTAAAGATGATGAACAATAATGTCAGATACTAAAATGTTCTGCGCTACGAGAACTGAATTTATCTAGCTGGGAAAAGGACATGTATAAAATGTGCTATGTACTAACAAGGCACTGGTGGCTAACAAAAAAAGGGATCACTGAGATGAAAATCTGTATTATTTAGTATCAGTAAAGGAAACTATAAAACTGGAGATGTCACTTTCAAGTGGGTGCATCTTGAGGAGTGAATTTTGTGATCACAGCATCATTGCACCCCACCTAATGGTTAAAAATTTAGTTGTGGAGCTCAACTTTCCCTTTTTAACTATAGTTTATACAGGAGCAGTGGCCATCTCCATGTTTGTAGCTCCCACCATTCCCAGCTACAGTCAGGTGATCCCAATGGAGCCAGTAAAAGGGCAGCCATTTGGAGGTTTTAACCCTGAAAGCAAGTAAGTTGTAGGTAAAACTCAGTCCCTTTGTTAAATGTATAATGAAGCAGTAGAATTCTTAATGAATCAGATAAAAGTGAGTGTAGGACTGGCCAGAAGTATATTGTAATATATGAACAAACCATCCTTATTCTGCTTAAAGGGGAGGCTATTTATTGGTAGTTTAATGCAAGTTTGATGTCCCATATATATATTGATAATAGGTGGGTTGTTGCTGACTGCAACTTGAAGGAGATGTGCCCCCTTTTGTCACAAAAACATTCAGCTGGCCACTAACACCCAAGTTTAGTATTAGCTACTATTATAAAAGGAATAGGCTTATAAAGTAAGGTTGTAATAATGGCCTATTAATCAATCAAAAGATAAAAAGTGATAATGGCAATTAAAACTTTTTTTTTTTATCTAAGAGTGTTCAGAAACCAACTAAGAAAGATGATCTTTTAGAATGTGTAATTTATCTCTAGTATTTATGTCCAAGATACAACTGAGTGAGGAAGACTGGAGGGCTTATTTACTAATGGTGGGACAGAGTGTATAGTGAAAAACTGGTGTTAAAAAGCCCTCAAGTCTTTGCTCTCTAGAACAGAGCTTACAGACTTGCACCTTTCATGTAAATACAGAGCTTCCTGCCTGTTTATTGCATGTGGGGCAGTCTTGGGCCAGCACATAAGCATCTCCTTGGACATTGCCTAGTTTTCGGTACAGTCAAACACAAATGTTATGGAATGCCAATGAGTGTGCAAGGTTGCTGACACCTCTGTACATATTGCCTGCCTATGGCTTGTGTTAAAGAGAGAGCTTTGCATCTGAGAGCATTGTGCTCTATACCTGCCACTGCAGATGGATCCTAAGGGGTGAAATTTTATGCCTCTTAGAGATTTTGCCCTTGTGCCCATAAAAAAAGTAAATGAGCAATCCAATTTTCAGTAGAGCAGATTTTAGCAGGATAGCTCCCATCATTTCCAGCTGCAATCAGGTGGTCTCCATGGTGGCCAATAGAGGGGCAACCATTTGTGAGTTTCAACCATATAGATAGACATCAGGCCATCAATGGGCAGTCTTCCAAAACAGGTGTGTTAAAATATTTTTAGTTTTTGTAAAAGCAAAGGCAGCCTTATACATTTCAAGTTATATAAAAATTTAGGGGGGCATTTACCTACGTTCGTAGTTTTTTACAATACGTGTTTGCGCTAAAACTTGAATTTTTAATGTAAAATTTCTCAAGATTTATTAAGCATAAAAACCATTAATACAAAATGTTGTATTAAAAACTAAAATAAAAGCTGTTGAGATCATGTAGATGTCAATGGGAGTTGTCCTAGGCAAACGTAATAATCTTTATCTAATTTGTGGTTTTAGAGGTTTCCAAGATTTACGGAAATGTGTACTATTTGAGTTCTCCACATTTGAATTTGTTCATACTTTTTTAATTTGGATCTTTTAAAAAATGTCTAGTCATTTGTGGTTTTAGTGGAAATGAATCTAGTCATGGTCTCAAAAACCTCTAAGACCACAAAAATAAGAATGTTAATAAATCTTCCCCTTAGTCATAGGCAATACAAACATGCAAATCTACCTCTGCTTGTACACAATTAAAAATCTGCTTGGTTTTTACACTCCTGTTTTGGAAAACTGTTCATTGAGTGGCCGCTTTCTGTCTATAAACTTGGATCCGTGGAATCAGACATGGGGGGAATCAGACATGGAGATAAAGGACAGGCTTGTTCAGTGCTGGGAAATTGTGCTTAATGCTCCCAACTCCAATTGCAGGAACAGAGAACAGGGAGCCAGATTTACACATATCAGCTGGGATTCTCATTGGAGGATTTCTTGCATGTTAATACAGCCACTGGCCCTGGAGATTTGGGGGAAAGTTTTATTGTGCATTTTTACTTTAAGAATACAACCCTGGTGCTGCTGAACTAAATCTTCCAGAATGCCTCAACCTTTATTATATATTTGTAGTCCAGCAACAACTGAGTACGAGCAGTTCACCAGGGTATACATCCCCTTTAATGATTTTGTTTCTCTGTATATTAGTAAGCCGACATTCTTACTTGTTATAGACAAAAACTAATTTAATTAAAGGTAGGCATCATAACTCTGGGCAATTAGCATACGGCTTTGACATATATAGAATAGCAAAGCCAAGAAAATGTACAATTATCAAGTCAATAATCAGCAGCTAATGAATAAACAACAACAACAACATGTTTCTATGCTAAATATAAATGTTTGTAATGAGTAGTGCAGTTGTTGATTATTACTCACAAAACTTTTTTAATCTCTGCCTTAAAGAGATACAGTGCAGCTGTGTTTGGGTGGGGTTAGTCTCATGTTACTTCTGGTTAAGTTTGCTTTATACTCCTTGTTGCAAATTTTCAGCTTTATATTACACACAGATTAATTAACAGACTCTAAAATTATAAAATTTTGCCCATTGGCATTTTTTCATTATTTTTTAAATTAACTTTTTATCTCTTCATTGCTGGTTAACTATAATGACATACTAGCCAAAATTGCCAAATTGTGAGTACATGGGACTGAGTTGAACAAAAACACTATTCACTATATATATTTTAGACTTCTGAAACTCCAAGTTGCATAATACGGTGAATTTTCTAAACCTAACAAAGCACCCATTCTGGTTTCTTCCATTCTTAAGTGTAGACATCTACACTAAGGGCTATAGTTATCATGCTGTGTAAAAAGTGGAGTGAAGCATTACCCGTGATGTTGCCCAGGGCAACCAATCAGCAATTAGATTTCAACAGTTAGCAATGCATCTGATTGGCTGCTATGAGCAACATCACCGGTGATGTTTTACTCCACGTTTTACAGAGCATGATAAATATACCCCTTACTGTAAGTGTTTTTAAGTGGCTCCAGTAATATGCAGTATTTAATCACCCAAGGGACAATTCATCCAGTATATAAGGTAATTGTAATGTCTAATCTATCAAAACAATAAATAGCACAAAAGAAATAAAAAATGGGTTTGTAAATTTCATTCACTTTGCTCCAATAGCCAAAATAAAATGACTAATATAGCCTGGTCTCTTTTTCTCTCCTCATAATTACACTCATTTACAATAGGCTCATTTATAATGCCCAAAAAAAGCACTGGCACTCAGAGCTACAAACGGGACTAGCCATTTAAAAGTCTTTATTGTAGAAGTGCAACTTTTCGGGGCAAAGTGACCTTGATAAAGGGGTCACTTTGCCCCGAAACGTTGCACTTCTGCAATAAAGTCTTTTAAAGGGTTAATCCCGTTTGTAGCTCTGAGTGCCAGTGCTTTTTTTGTTATATCGATTTTTTGGAGGGTGCCGATCCCCCCCAGCGGTGTGCACCGAGCGTGAAAATTTGGTGGAGTTAAGGGTGTGCAAGTAAGGTCTTCCTTGTTCGTTCATTTATAATGCTCCACACAGTGCAATAAATGGCTGCAATTGGGCACTTTTTGAACTAAATACACTGTGTGGGAAATTTGAAGAATGGTGCCAGAGCTCTGAGTATGTCCTGTGGGTTGAACTATGGACTGTGTTATCAGAACTCAGTCTGAGAGGGGTGGGTGCCGGAGGATTGTTGATCCAGAGCTCAGTGCAGAGACCAGAAACTCCAAGGGTGTAAGTGCTTTGTAAGTAAGCACTAAGGGGTGCTATTAGCATTCCTACACTTGCACACCCTAGGGAAGGTAAATTACCCTATATACGTTTGAGAACTTTGCAAATATGCTTGGTGCCACTGTTTTGGCACATAGATGATTACACAGGAAAATTAACTACTCCTCTCCACATGCAGAAATAAGGGTCAAAATAGAAGAAGCCAAATGGTGTAAAAACTTTATTTTAAATACATATTAAAGGCTTTCTCTGTACTCACAAGGCACGGCACATACACATCACTTCCTTGAACAATGTAATTAATTTGGTTCATTAGTTTAAAGTGCCACTTGAACTGCATATAGTTTACAGAATAAGAGTACTACTATTTTGGCAGCCAACAAGTTTTGAAGTGGATTTTTACCAAAGCAGACAAGGGCATCAGGTTGGTTAAAGGGACTTGTAATAATGCATGTGTCTTGGAATGTCTCAGCAAATATTCATTCTTTCTAGAGACTGTCATAAAACAAACCCAAGGTTTAAGGACTTTTCCTTATGATAATGGCACTTTAAACTAATCCCCAAGAATATTTCATAGTTTAGTCGTGTTTTCCATGTTCAGTGATGGACAGTGGCATATTCCATGCTAAAAGAGGACATGAAACAAGAAAAAATGGGTCATGATAATGAATACCGGCCATTTGGAGAGGTGGTTTTCCCTAGTGCCTGTCAGCACTGACTCTAGTCACTTTAGTTATAAATAATGTAGAAATAAGTTTTGGCTTTAAATAGGAAATACCATACGTTGATGAAAAGTTCACTAACACCCCAGGGAAGTATATTGCTATTAATGTACTGTGCGTTATAAAGAAGTATAACTTTGTTTGCTTTTTCTTTCATATACAGTATAGAGGAGTTGTAAAATTAATAAATTCAAACCTTAATCATCATATCACATAAAACGATGCTCAGTATACTGGACAATAAGGATCATCCATCAATACCTTAACTATTCATTATTAGCTATGTTTATCATGCCCATTCATTCCAGTTTTCCTGCAGATATACAGAATTAATAAAATGTTATTTTATTTCAGAGCACTTCTCATTACATGGCTTTAATGCATGTAGGGAAAATTGTGCTGCAGTTAGATCTTTTTATTTTTCTTTTTAAAAAAGGGAAGATTGTTTCATACTTAATGTGATCTTCCTTTCCTAGACGAACTCCATGTCAGTACTGGAATAGCCCCTCCCTCCTGCTCACATCAGAAGTACCCTACCTAAATCTTTACAAGTCCAACCTCAATGCAAGTTTGAAAGTATAGCTTTGGAAGTGTAGCTACGCCACAAAGTGATTTCACACACAGCAAAGCCAGCAACCCCCTACCACCCTCACCATCCAGCCCCTGAGGTATGTGCTTGGGAATAAAAAAAAGTCCCATGGAACAAAACTCCATGTCCCTTGGATGCCTTATGGGTAGGTTCAATGATTTCCTAAAGTTCAAAAAAAAAATTCTGCTTCCAATGGGAGCAGAAGGACAAAAAAGGTTTTTTTTTAAAGATTTAGGGAGGGTCCTTCTGATGGGAACAGGAGGGAGGGGCTATTCCGGTAAGTACTGACATTGAGTTAGACTAGGGAAAGGTATTTTTTTAATAGTTGTAGCTGACTATAATAACAGCAAACAGAAATTCAAATGTTTAAAGCTGCAATTTAATGACCTTTCAGATTTTTATGTTTTATAAAATAGAACTCTTACTCGTTTCACTGCACTACTGGGGTTTATATGCATAGCGCTACTAGTTAATGCTGTGGTTTTCCATGAGACTGGTGGGAGGAAAAGGAAGAACAAGTACTTTGAGACTTTAAGAAGTCCAAATTAGGAAGGCATGCTGACCTACTGTACTATACGGTATAATGAATGTTGCTGTCTAGTTTGGTTACAGCCCATCTGGAAACTCAGATCCTGAAAGGACTGTAAAAGTAATTGATGTTGTAAAACAAATGCTTGATGATCATACCTTTTACAATAAAGCTTTGTAGTTAGTATAGTAGTAGATCAGTAGATCATGCATGCTTCAACTTAATAAGCATGAAAAAATAAGATTCTATACAGCTATTGCAAGTGATAAAGTTTCATGTCCCTACAATAATATGTATTTGCCTTGCATTTTAGAACTAAAAGTAACCATTAAATGTATATCGTGATTTTTTTTTTCTATTCCTTATAAAAAACAGCACATGTATTTAGAACTTTGAATGTTTGCAGGGCAAAATGATGTGACTGCCATTTCAAAGAAGTGGTATGGTCTGAACACAACTCTAATATATAAAAACCACAAAAAGACTTGATATCCAACATTTAACCTTGCTTATAGAAGTAATATAGTCATGCTCCTTCTTCTTTATTACAACAACTTAGAATACAAAACAATAGCATTTAATATTATAAATAGCAAGGGGCAGATTTAACAAAATGTAAATTTAGAGCTAAATACATATAAACTCACCCATTTTCAATTCATTCCTATGGGGCTTCTAAAAATCCTAATCCCAATTCTCTAAACTCAATTTTTATGTTTTCTTTCTACCACAACTTAAATACACAGCTTAAATAAAAGTGCAAATATCTATCTACTCATTTATTTAAAAAATCCCAATCTATTCTGAATAAGAATACAAAAACCTTGAAATCCTAATTTTTGTGCAATTAGAAATTAAAAAATCCTGTAAACTTCTAATACTTTGAAATGGCCAGTTTATGAATGTGAGAAATTAGAGCTGACCCCAGTAATATGTCCCCACTCTCTATTCAATCCTATTGGATTTTTAGTGGCATATTTATCAAATGGTACACAATGAGGTGTGGACCCAACATACAAATAAAAATGCACTAATAAAGATAAATCCTAAAAACAATAGAATAGATGAAGAAAAGTGATCGATAATCTTATATGGGCTCTACTAGTATCTGTCCCAAAGTGAGGTCCAGGTAAGTATAGTGATAATTATGAGAGTCCAAACAGTTATTAAATAGCTTCTCATGGCCTCAATTAGGAGAAATAGTGGACCCTTGAAGATTCCCATTTGTTTGCAGTATATATGGGATATATATAGGATTTGGGGAAGAATAACCAGGGACCCATTGTTGGTTTCCTGCTCTTTACACTTATTGACCTGTTACTGTATATGATACCTTTTCTATGATGCCATCTGTGCTGTGATCTTGGGGGGGGGGGGGGTGGGATCACCTTGATATGGTTACTTTGTTTGGTTTTTATTTCTATTTGTAACAAACTAAGGGGCACATTCATGAAAACGCGAGTTCGAATCCCGAATGGGACAAATTCGGATTGGATACAATAATTTCGGAAGATCACAAATATCACGAATATGCTTACGAAAAAATCATATTAGTCACGATAATATCATACTGGAATTACTGGAGAATTTTTGTAGCGAACAATTGTAAACAGCGGGAAAACCATTCCGACTGTTACACACAAAAGTACGAAAAAGTCGCACAAGCGTTCTCACTGATCACAGTAAGAGGTGTGCACAAACTCCAGTAATGTAATAGGAATCCTCAGGGGTCCACTATATCTCCTTATTGAGGCCATAGTAAGCTACTTAATAACTGTCCAGTTGCTCAAAGTGATCACACTGCTTACCAGAACATAACTTTGGGATGGATACTAGTAGAGCCCATATAAGATTACCGATCACTTTTCTTGTCACCATCACTGGCTTTCACTGCTTGTGCATTTATTCATGTATTTGTTTATATGGGTTCTTATAGCAATGTCTAGTTAAATTTTGGCAATATTTTGTCTTAAAATGGGGGGATGTGGCTCATAATAGTACAGTCATATTAACTGTGTATTGCATGGCTTAAAGAAGTATGTGAGAAAACACTGTAGGATTATAATTTGCTAGGTACCCCCTATGACTAAAATCATTGACCCTTTACCTCAGAGTTAAAAAAAATCATTGTCACAAAATATTTTCATGCAGAGTGCTACGCTATCAGGTATAAACTTGATAAACTTAAGCCTGCTATTAAATACAAAGACAATACACTTGTAATTTTCAATTAATGAAAAAAATACATATACATAAATGCTGTTCATAAAAATCCACATTTTATACTTTAATAACTTTTGTCAATAAGTTCATAGTACTATTTTTATACCCACTAAAACAGTTTATGTATACAATAATTATATCCAATTAAAAATAAATATTATCCCAGTATAATAGCAGGTTAGTGAGCAATAAAACAAATGATGTAGTAGGTTGAGTACAGTTGGAAAGCAGGAACTGCAGGCTAGATGAATTATTCACAATAAATATATGGCAACAATCAGTATTAGATGTAGCATAGCATCCAGACAGAGAGTGATAGCAACGCACTTTGTAGTGCAACTGAAAGGAAAGTGTATTATAATTTTTGTTGGGTTTTTCGTAGGGCCTTATTTATCAAAACTGGACTAGGTGAAATGTTCTTATTTTTTACTACTTTTAATAAATTTGAAATTTTAAAAACTTGAAAGTTAGCTTATTTATTAAAAAAATCCAAATAAATAATTTCATAAAACCATGAAAACAACTCAAAAACATTGAATTGACAGTCTGTTCATCATTTTCAATGGGTGTACAACAGGGGCCCCCAACCTTTCTTACTCGTGAGCCACAGTTAAATGTAAAAAGACTTGGAGAGCAACACAAGCATCATAAAAGTTCATGGAGGAGCCAAATGAGGGCTAAGATTGGCTATTAGGAAGCCTCTATGCACACTATCAGCTTACAGGGGCTTTATTTGGGAGTAAATCTTGTTTTTATTCAACCAAAACTTGCCCCTAAGTCAGGAATTCAAAAATAACTACCTGGTTTGGGGGCACTGAGAGCAACATCCAAGGGGTTGGTGACCAACATGTTGCCACTAAAGTTTTTATACCTTTCTGGCAAAAAAAAGTAATCCTGGTAGGGTTTTATAGACAATTCTTGGTAAGAGCAAATGTTCACGGTACTACTGTTTGAGAGGCCTGTGTCTGGTTTAGATATTAAGGGGTTAATTTAAATTCTAGAATTTCAAGGGGGTTTTTGTGACAAATATAAATTCAAGTTGCCAAAACTCAAATTATTGAGATTAAGTAAGCCGAAAAACTTGAAAATAAGTTGTTTAAAAATAATGGCATTAAAGTTTTTGAGTTTTTTTGAATTAGAAAGAAACTTGAAAATTAGTAGCTTTACTAAAAAATATGTTTTAAACAATGATTTTTATGTGTTCCTTACAATTAGTCATGAGCAAATCTGTTGCATTTTGCTTTTCCAGAAATTTGGCGAATCTTTGAAAAGTCAGGGAAAAGTTTGTGAAACAGTGAAAATTTTGCACATTAAAAAGACAATTGGCATGTTTTTCTAAAATTTTTTGACGCTGGTCATTTTTGTGTGTGTGACAATTTTTTTTTTTGCCATGGGTGGCAATTTTTGGTTGCATGATGAACTTTTACACATTGAATTTTTATGCTCATTTAGTAAAATAATCCATCAATCGCGAAATTCGGAAATTTGCCACAAATCCGTGCCTGGCGAATTATTTTGCCCGTCGCTACTTACAATATATTCAATTAATTGTTCTATAGAACAAATCCCTTAATAATAAAGCTAAATTTAATCCAAAGGCCTTGTAAGACCCTAAATTGAAAATTGCCTAAATGAATTTGAAGCTAATACTATGAAATTAAATAATATTATAGAAAGGCAAAAAAGTATTTTGTGGTTCATATAAAGGGAAGAAAACACTTTTCATCAGATTATCGAGAAAAAAATTGCATTAGCACTATATATAGATTAAAATACTGTATAACTTGTATTATTATATATTCTTTTTATTTATTTATTTATTTTTTTTAAATCAAAGGTATGGATTAAGGTTAAGCTAGTCAGTGTCTAGTTAAAGTTCTTAATCAATCACTGTATTTCATGAAAACAAATGTGAGAAAAAGGGGCAGTTATTTTTATAATGTAAAGCTCAGTAATGTATTACTCAGTAATACAATAGTAAATCTAAAATATTTTAGTGTTATCCACTCATTTTATCTCTCAAGCCCATGTTTTCATCCCATAAAATGTTGCTTTGATATTTATATGGCCTCACAGGATGTAAAGAGTGAAATATACATGGACGATGATGCTAAAGTAAAAATCAATATCTTCTTAACACCTTTTATTGCTTTGTACAGTGCATATATAGAACTTTTCAACAGTGTCAATGCTAAGTCAACAGAATGCTGATGCAGCTCTAGAGCAGTCAACATTTTAAATGTAAATTGCCAAGCCGAGCTAGTACTGCATAATGAATTAAGGAAAATCTTTAAGTAACAAGCTACAATGCTGCACATGTATCTGTCTTGAACAATATACTTCATTTTATCAGTTAATGACAGACTATACTGTTCATTGATAAAAGCCCCACCTATAGTATTTATTGTTCTATTATAAATAATACAAATACTGTAGGTTTCTGGCAAGGAGTTTGACTGGCTTTTGATCTTGTATTAAAAAAATAAAAACCTAAAGTTATGTAATTCTGAAATGACATCAGTTTTTAGGGGGGGTAGTTTAGATGTTAGTTACTCCACATAAATCAATGCAAAACTTTTTTTTATTTTTGGGGTGTCCTGGGCAAGTAAATTCAATTCCAGTAGATACTTGGCAGGAGTATCAAACAGTAACTTTTTGTTACTTTTCTGTAAACATAATTTTAATCACAATATTAGCAATGTTTTAAATTGTTTACAAATTTTACCCAAAATGTTGGTTATGTCTGAAGAAAAAAATTCAAATGTGTATATTAAAGTACAATGTGTGCCAAAAAAAAACAAAACATGATATAATTTCCTTTAGCATTTTGCTTGGAAAATCAGCTGATAGGGAAAAGGTTAAACATTGTTTTACAAGGCAAAAGTAGGCAATTTTTATTCTGGCTGCAGTATCCCTTTAAATGATTAGATGCAGGTCTGCAAGATATTATCTCTAAAAGATTAAGGAATATTTCATGGGGATAGCAGTATCATTAAGAAAGTGCTTAGGGTAGCTATATACAGTAAACTATTGTAGGCAAGGGCTGTTGCTAATTACCTGCTTTATTTAATTAAGAGCTGTTAAATGTTAAATTACAAGTTTGCTGTGTCATACACTTCCTTATAAAGACATGTCCTATGTAAGGTATTTTCTCCTTAGGTGCAATTTGTGTAGCTGCAGTTATTTGTTCTGTAATCCAGGTATCTTAGGCTCTCCTGTGTGTGTTTGTGAATGTGTTTGTTAGTCCTTCTTTAGGCTATTTTTCTGAAACAGAGATAAAAGAGGACCTTGACTGGTACAGGTATGGGATCCCTTATTCAGAAGCCCCTTATCCAGAAAGCTCCGAATTATGGAAAGCCTGTCTCCCATAGACTCAATTTAAAACAAATAATTCAGAATTTTAAAACTGATTTCCTTTTTCTCTGTAATAATAAAACAGTACCTTGTACTTGATCCCAACTAAGATATAATTACCCCTTATTGGAGGCAAAACAATCCTATTGGGTTTAATTCATGTTTTATTGATTTATTAGTAGACTTAAGTTATGGAGACCCCTTATCTGGAATACCCTTGGTCCTGTGCATTCTGGATAACAGGTCCTATTCCTGTACTACTATGGGGGGTATTTACTTTATGTTCATAAATTTTCCACAAATGTATTCCTGTATTCAATAATACAAATTTTTTCTAAAACTTTTTTTTCATGTAAAAAAAACAATTTTGTCATTTTTTTAATGCGTCAAAACCACGATAAATGCGAATGTAAAAATACTCCATTTAAAAGCTGTCAATGTCATGTAGAAGTCAATGGGAGCTGTCCTTTAGCAATCTTTATTTAATTAATGGTTTTAGAGGGGTTTTTTGCACAACAATTTTTTGACACACGCAACTTTTTTTGCGCTGAATCCATGCCTGGGGAATTATTTTGCCCATCCCTAGTTAGTCCTTCTTTAGGCCATTTTTACTTACTTTGGTATTTTTTTCCACAAATGTATTCTTTATTTAAAATTAGCTAATAATAGATGATAAAGGATTTTTTGCGTTAAACACAATTTTTTTCATGTAAAAAGAATTTTTTTTTTTTAATTCGTTCATGCTTCTTCAATTCAGATCTTTTAATAAATGACTAGACATTCATGGTTGTTGTGGAAATGAGTTTATGAGTTAATTTAGTTTATGAATATTGCTAAATCTGCCTCCACATGTATAGCAAATAGGGTATTTAGAGGCAAAAGGACAAGTAGAAACCAGAGGATTATTACAATACTTTAAATAGTATTAGAAAAAGGCAGATGCATATTTTCATCTTTTTACAACATAAACTGGAATTCAGTTAATAAGATTGTTATTACAGTATGTGTTTTGCTATAATAAATCATAACTAGTGATGAGTGAATCTGTCCCATTTCATTTCGCTGGAAAATTTGCGAATCTTTCAAAAGATTCGCGAAACGGTGAAAATGTCACGCGTCAAAAAAATTGCCACCCGCGACTATTCTTTTGTTGCCCGCAGCTATTCTTTTGTCGCATGCGGCTATTTTTTTGTTGCATGGCTATTCTTTTGACAATTTCTTTTGCGACAATTTTTGGCCATACCAATGGCGAAATGTGGAAATTCAACGTAAATCCATGCCTGGCGAAACATTTCTCCCATCACTAATCATAACTAATTTACTTCCTGTAAGGAGAAGGAAAAATGCAGCCATAAGCACTCACAGAAATGCTGCACCTATCAAAAGAAATACAGGATTTCTTTACTCCTTTTTTGTAAACATGTTCTTAGGGTATCTGACTCCCTCTCTAAGAAAAATCCTTCATTCCTGGGGCCAGAATCTGCTCAGCTCTCTCCTTTCCCCTCTCCCCTAAGAATGCTAAGAATTCCCTCCCTTAGGAATGTGTGATCTGAGCTATAACAGCTAGAGCTGCAAACAGGAAGCTACTTGAAATGGCAGCTACAATCTTAAGCAAACAGAGAAACCTTATAGGGCTCTTTACTCAGGTATGGCAATGCTTTCTGCAGAATAAGTATAGCATTCTAGGTGGCACAAATGTGGCGAATCTATTGGCAGTAAAATTCCAAAATGACTTTCCTTCTCCTTTAAAACAAGTTTAGAACATCATAAATGGTAGAGTTAGAACTTGAGGAATATGCAGTGGAAAAAAATGGTAATCCGATACGTTTCTCACAAATGCAACTGATTTTCAGAGTATGCATCTCATATTAGTATAATAAATTACCTTTTTTAAAAAATAGAATAAACCACAGTCATTCCGTGACTGTTTATTTACACTTGCAGGATTTCTGATTGATGCGTATTAGTTATGGCTTAAAAAGTGAATCCCAAATGAAATGCTCCAAGCATTACAGGGCTGTTTGATAACAACATCATTTCAGCCATAATGCTTTGATAATTTGAGCCACAATTACAAATCAATAAACAAAATGTTACTGGGTGAGATGTTTATTGATTCATGTTCTGTTGCTTTAGTGATTTATCAGGATAAAGATATACTGGCATTGTTGTCGCATCATAGTTGATATGGATGAAATTTTAAAAGAAAGCAAAGCCTTATTCGTGGAGCAAATACATGAAAATTGCTATTTCTGAAATTAAATTGAGAGAATTTTGGAAATACACTGACGGAGCATTTGGCTGACATTTAGGGGCATATTTATCATGCTGGGTAAAAAACATGTTTTTTCTTCAACTGGAACTTATGGAAAATAACGGCGTAATATCTGGCGTTCACACGGCGATCTTTTCCATTAATTTTACACAGCTTTTTACTCCCTTTTTTTGGCGAATTAGTTTTACACAGCATAATAAAAGTTGCAAAGCAAAATGCATAATAAAGTTACTCCAGAAACTTTTTTTCAATGATCAGGTTTGATTTAACATGAAATAATAGAATTTAAATTTGTCATTATTTCTTATTTTCTTGCATACAGTTGACCTTTTATCTAGTTATTTCTACACCAATGCTTTGGGTGAAGACACATGGAGCTACTAGTAGCAGCTACTTGTCTTGTCTACTAAAACTAACAATGCTGATCATTTAATAATAACTGTCTCTATGTGTGTTTTAGCAGAAGCAATTCTCAGTATTGTCTATGGCAGGGTATTTTCTGGAGTTTAGTAATGGTAGAAAAAGTAGCTGCTACTAGTAGCTCCATGTCTTCACCCTAAGTGATACTAAATAAAAGGAAGAGATGTCTACGGCCAACTCTTGCATAACCCAATGTACTTATGAGGCACTCATTTCTAGCAATCAGTTGGTATAATCCCCTTCCTTAAAAAAATGAATGGGGTTTTCAAGTGAGTGAGAGACCCCTTGTGCAATCACACAGCACAGGCTATACAATTGCCCCTGAGCTCTTGCTGGATAAAGCAATTAACTATAGCAAAATATAATAGAAAAATAAAGCTGCAGCCTGAGAGGTGCTCTCTTGTTCAAAGAGAACTAAATTATCTGCTGGATTTCACACACTAGTTTCTGTGCAGAGAAATGTGTTAAAAACCTGTATAGATTTCAGCGGCTGTTTATGGACAAAGTTTGGTGCTAGAATGCACCACCATATTGGGGAAGATTATGGAGAAGTTCACAGCCATCTTTGAAGGCAAAGAATACCAGCTAATGAGTTTCTGACTGAAACAAGAAAGAAATCTAAAGCTAAATAACTGAAAAACCATAACAAATTAAGATCAGTTATAAATTATCTCAGAATATCAATGTTTACATCATGCTAAAAGTTAATTTAAAGGTGAACTACCCCTCTAAAATCAATAGGATTTTTTACCTCCAATTAGGATTAATTATATCTTAGTTAGGATCAACTACAGGGTATGGGACCCCTTATCCGGAAACCCGTCATCCAGAAAGCTTCGAATTATGGAAAGTCTCTCTCCCATAGACTCCATTTTAATCAAATAATAAAGAATTTTAAAACTGATTTCCTTTTTCTCTGTAGTAATAAAACAGTACCTTGTAATTGATCCCAACTAAGATATAATTAATCCTTATTGGATGCAAACCAATCCTATTGGGTTTAATTAATGTTTTATTGATTTTTTAGTAGACTTAAGGTATGGAGATCCAAATTACGGAAAGACCCCTTATCCGGAATACCCTTGGTGCCGAGCATTCTGGATAACAGGTCCTATACATGTACAAGGTATTGTTTTATTATTACAGAGAAGGAAATCATTTTTAAAAATTAGAATTATTTGATTAAAATGGAGTCTATGGGAGTTGGTCTTCCTGCAATTTGGAACTTTCTGGATCAGAGGTTTTTCGGATAACTAATCCCATACCTGTATCATTAAAGCTTAGTTTTTTAGCTATAGGAAGGAGAAGTGGACATTCAGTAACAGATGTACCCTTTGCAGTAGCAGTGTTTCTATTACAGAAATATTACTTGCTGACACATCAGTTATACAGTTTTCAGATAATAACCACTGAAATCCTGTGTCCTCATTAAGAAGCACAGGCCAGACCACTCATATGTGATTTAACATGTAAAATCTTTATCTGCACCAAACTATTTCTTAGCAATAAATGTCCTTATTTTTGTAAGAAAGGTTTTCATTTTATATAGTGTAAGGAGTCTGGCATTTGACCTGTGCTTATCTTGTATTAGAACTAAACCTGCCCTTTGTTGTAATAAATATAATACATATAAAACAATCCAGATATTTAAAGGGACAGTTCATGTTAACTTCCTTTTTTATTTTATTTAAAATGTTTTTTAAATATTTTGCTTTCTTTTCGCTTCTATCAAGTTTCCAATTGTGATCAGTGATGCAGAAGCTTTTCTGTTCAGACCCTATTCTATTTGAACCCCAGTGTCTCATCCAAAACACTGCCTGAATGCTAGGGTAAATTGGTCCCTTACAACCAGATACCTACAATCTGTCCCGTTCCGCTTCGCAGAAAGATTTGCAAAATGACAGAGAAATGCGCGAAACAGCAGAAAATTTGCGCACAACTTTTTTTTATGCACCCATTTTTTACACGATTGCGCCCAATTTGATGGGCTGAATTTTTTCATTGAAGTTACTCAAAAAAATTCACCAAAGGCAAAATGCGAAAATTCACTGCGCTCATCGCTCATCACTACTGTTGAACAAAAAGCTAAATCCCTTTTAGGTCGGGGAGGGGGGTCTTTGTTGGGAGTGGATTAATTAAAAGTGTGGGGTTGAATTTGTTTGTTCTCATTTAAAATAATATCAACCATGCAAACAACCTTGATAAAAATTTACCAAAAGGTATGTTTAATTAGGACTAAAATTCATTCATGAGCCAGAATGTTTCTCAAGATTAAACAGATTTCAAAAAGGTTTAACTAAGAAAATGCAGTAAAATGGGTTATGGTAGCGATGAGTCCCTGTTTTTCGCAAAATTCACAAAACTCTGAAAAGGTTAGCTAAATATTGTGTTGAACATGGAAAATAACGAGCAAAATTTTTTGTCGCACAACAATCCGCCAATAGTAAAATACGGCAATTCACCGAAAATCCATGCCTGATGAAAAATGTAGTTCATCACTCAAAAGAAGAATTTATAAATGATTTGATGATCTCAAGAGGTGTTTTCACATTAGTATAAAAGATAGATGGTAAATAGTGATGGGCGAAAAGTTTCGCCAGGCATGGATTCGCGGCGAATTTCCGCATTTCGCCATTGGCGGATTGTTTCACGAAACGGATGAAAAATTTCGCCGCGGAAAAATTCGCCGGCGTCAAAAAAGAATAGTCGCGGGCGACGAAACAATAGCGCGCGACGAAATAATAGCCACGGGCGACGAAACAAGAGCCGCGCGCGACGAAACAATAGCCGTGCGACAAAATAATAGCTGCGGGCGACGAAATAATAGCCGCGCGACAAAACAATAGCCGCGGGCGACGAAACAAGAGCCGCACGACGAAACAAGAGCCGCGCGCGACGAAATAATAGCCGCGCGACAAAACAATAGCCGCGGGCGACGAAACAAGAGCCGCGCAACGAAACAAGAGCCGCGGGCGACGAAACAAGAGCAGCGCGCGACGAAATAATAGCCGCGGGAGACGAAACAATAGTCGCGCAACAAAATAATAGCCGCGGGCGACAATTTTTTTTGTCGCACGACATTTTCGCCGTTTCGAGAATTTTTCGCCGTTTCGCGGATCTTTTCAAAGATTCGCGAATTTTTCGGCGAAGCGAAACGGAACAGATTCGCTCATCACTAATGGTAAACCATGGTACGTCTCTTGGACTGCCTATTGAGCATGATAAACGGTGCTGGAAGTTTATTGTGAGAGCTCAATATAAAGGAGAACCTTAAGAGTAACTGGACCCCCTGAATATGGGCCAGCTAGTGGTTGACTAGATAAAAATGTGGTTACTAATGTAATACCCAGAATGAGGGCAAGGAATCAGACAATAAAGAGGTCTGTTTTTTAACTTTTGTTTTTAAATATTGCAATTAATTTAGAAAACAGGTCATAGGGATTAGAGATGTAGCGAACTGTTCGCCGAGAACTAATTCGCACGAAAATCGGGTGTTCGCAAGTTCGCGAACTTTTAGCGAAGTTCGCAACTTTGGGTTCGCCTTAGCTGGAGCCAAATTTTGACCTCTCACCCCAGAGCCAGCAGATACATGGCAGCCAATCAGGCAGCTCTCCCTCCTGGACCACCCCCGGACCACTCACTTCCATATATAAACCGAAGCCGAGCAGCCATTTTACATTCTGCCTGTGTGTGCTTGATGAGTTAGCATAGGGAGAGAGCTGTGCAGGGGTTTGAGGGACAGTTTAGGTAGCTTTGCTGAGTCTGACTAGTGATCTACTTTCTACTGCTCTGTATTAGCACATAGGGAGAGAGCTGTGCAGGGGTTTGAGGGGCAGTTTAGGTAGCTTTGCTGACTAGTAATCTACTTTCTACTGCTCTGTATGTAGCTGCTGTGTGCAGGCAGCTGTCCTGCTGATCTCATCTGCTGTAACCCAATAGTCCTTGTAAGGACTGCTTTTATTTTCTGATTACTGTTACTCTTCTTTTCATTGTGTACTGCAGCTCCGTCTGTGTGTGTTGGAGACAGGTGTGCTGCTCATAGTAGTGCACTAAGCCCCAACCACACATTCACATCATTTTTTTTTTTTTATTTGTGTTTTTTTACTTTGCTACTGTAATTTATAGAGCCGAGTGCTATTAGTCTAGCTGTGTTGGGGACTGGTGTGCTGCTCCTAGTAGTTCATCACCAGCACCAACCAGAGATCACTTTTTTTTTTATTATTCATTTTTTTTTTTTTTAATTTAAGTTACTGTTCTTTAACGTGTCCAGTGCTGTTTGCTGTTATTTATAGTAGTGCACCAAACACGTTACACATAGTAGTGACATTGCATTGCAATAAAATCACCTGAGCGATGTTTTTCCACCAGCAATAATATATTCCGTATCCACTACTGCGGCGTTTTGTCTTTGCGTGTGAACCGGCTGTAACCTTTACACGACTTGATTGGCATGTAGACGCCGGACGTTTTAAAGCAGTTTATTACACAAGTTTAGAAATGTAGTGTGATTTCTGCCCTTTACAGCACAAAACGCAACGCTGTGTCAACAACGTATTTTTCAGAGAAATTTTTGCCCTTGATCCCCCTCCGGCATGTCACTGTCCAGGTCGTGGCACCCTTTAAACAACTTTGAAATCAGTTTTCTGGCCAGAAATGGCTTTTCTAATTTTTAAAGTTCGCCTTCCCATTGAAGTCTATGGGGTTCGCAAAGTTCGCAAAAGTTCGCACTTTTTGGCAGAAGTTCGCAAACGGGTTCGCAAACTTTTTTTGTGAGGTTCGCTACATCTCTAATAGGGATCAATTCACAATTTTTCCTTGACATTTTAAATATTTCATGTACTTCTTAAATGGCAAATCACTGTTATGATATGTATCTTATGCTAAATTGTATTTTGGAATTGTATCTTATACCCAGAATTTTTTCAAAATAAACCTTTAAACGTAAAATAGTATGCTTCAGTTTCTAACTAGATGCGCTAGACTGCAGTAAAGAACCTTGGGAAGAAACTCTTATACTGAATTTCACAGTGCAACTGTCAAAGTGCTTATTTATTTGTGATTTGTTTAAAAATCTAATAAAGAGAGCTCACCAATCACAGTCCTCCACTGTCTCTGTGCTGACATGTTTGTCATTGCTTTTTTTCTGTTTTCAGCCTGAATTGTTTTGCTGCTGCATTTTGTTTTACCGCCATTCTACTCTTATTAAATTTCTTACATCAAAGGTTTTTTTTTTTGCTCAATTTCTTGTTGGTTCCAATTTTTTCGACTGCCTAAAATGACAATATTTGTGTGTGTGCCAAATCCCTTCAAATATCCTTAAAGGAACAGTAACACCAAAAAATGAAAGAGCTTTAAAGTAATAAAAATACAATGCACTGTTGCCCTGCACTGGTAAAACTGGGGTGTTTGCTACAGTAACACTACTATAATTTATATAATAAGCTGCTCTGTAGCCATGGGGGCAGCCATTCAAGCTGGAAAAAAGGAGAAAAGGCACAGGTTACATAGCAGATAACAGATAAGTTCTGTAGAATACAATAGTGTTTTATCTGTTATCTGCTATGTGCCTGTGCCTTTTCTCCTTTGAATGGCTGCCCCCATGGCTACACAGCAGCTTATTTATATAAATTATAGTAGACTTTCTGAAGTAAACACACAACTTTTACCAGTGCAGGGCAGCAGAACATTATATTTTAGTTACTTTTATACACTTTCATTTTTTGGTGTTACTGTTCCTTTAAATTCAGGACAAAGTTGCTTCTTTCTGCAATATTTGAGTTTGCTAAATATAGAAACAAATATTCCTCAAGAGAAAGTTTTATAACTCTAAACACATCAGTTCTAAAGGCATTTGCTTCTAAAACACTCTTTGTTGTTCTCCTGTAATGCCGATTAGTCTATTATGTAGGCCAATAAATACTAGATTTCAGTCTCACTAGGGTTTCTACAAAACTATTTATTTAGTTGTGTTAAACTACTAATTTAGACACATGGGGTCCATTATGTTTATTTGCTCATTATAAATGGCTTTTTTAAAGAGCAACATTGAGATTTATACCGCGAGCTATTTCCTTCTGTTAACGTTCTGTCTATTGCTGCTAAAGGGCTTTGTTTCAAACAAATATGTGAAAAGCTTTAGGGACATTTTATGATATTGTACTGCCAGGCCAGAGTGGGATATGAACCTCCAACCAACAACCAAGAAAAAAAATGTTAAGCAATGTCAAATGCATTTATACATAACATAATTTTGTGCCATGAAAAAAGCTCTATTCTTATCAGTGACTTTTACCCTCATTAAGGTGGGACGGGAGTGGAACGTACATGTATATTACAGGGGTAATTTACAGTTGAAAGTACAGTGAGCAACTTGCACTTTTCCTGACAGTGAATTGTGTATAAAACTACTTTCAATAAAGGTACTTGTGTCAAAATGTGCTCTTCACACTTTTATATAGTTGTGCTTGGCACCACTCAGTCCTTCCTGCCTTCCATTCCAAATCAGGCACTGCTGTGCCTATTTACACAAGGAAATGCTAGAGCTGCTACAACCAGGTAGCCAGGTTACCAGGCAGTAGCTCCAAGGTTCCCTCAATGCCAATTGCTGCAGCTCAGTTGTACCAAAAGAATAAAGAAAACACATAACTCCCATCAGGGCTGTATTTAGGTCCAGTGCCACCCTATGCACCGGGTTTAACTATTCCCCTAGTTTGCAGAAGTGATGTCATGCATATTGGTGTGTATGTCACTTCCTCTAAGCATGATGTCACTGCCGCCATAAGTGATGTTACATGTGCCTGTGATCGCCATGGGAACCCTCATCCCCCTAGCTCTGCCACCAGATTTGGGCAGGAAATATCTGCCGGCACCTCCTAAGGCTGCTGCCCTAGGCACAGGCCCTTGAGTGCCCATATAGATATGGCCCTGACAACAGAAATGATAATAGACTTTGAAAATGTTTGGCACAACCTGCACCTGATTTGTAATAAAAGTACATGCAGAATTGCGCTAAGCTTAAAACATTGGGGTTAAAACCCTGACCTGTTCCAGTTTTCAAGTTAGCTTCATGATTCTAAGGTTGTTATCTGGCTTTGACCTGGCCTGTCTGATTACATCTGTTTCAGTCACAACTGATTCTTTTTCTAATGAAACATTTGGCTCCCCATGCTTGCCCCTGACCCAAATAGCTAAGGGCAAGGGCTATTGCCAAAGGTGGCTGTTATAGGCAGAACTGCATGTCTAGACAGAAATCCAGACACTCTCCTGGGGTTTGGGTTTGTGTTATATGACAGATTGTAGCCAGAACCAGGGGTAGAACATTTTGAAGTCATGGGTTGGTGTCTGAAGGAAAGACCTGGAATAAAAGTATCAGTATACAGGTGTATTGGGGAGGTTAGTATTTGTGGTTTAGCTGGCTGAGAAGTATTGCTCTTGGTGGTTATTAGTATTTACATATATATATATATATATATATATATATTCATGGTTGCTGTTATGTATTTATTTTTGTAAATAAATTAAAATCTTTTTAAGTGTCAGTGTGAGATCTTGAGATTATTGAATATTGAATCTACAAAAGTTGTGGCTTATTATTGTTTCATTACTGCAAATGCACAACCATTAATTGGTCACTATTATGCAGATGTTCTAAATCTTGCATATTTGTAATACTTTTAGGGTCATTAATAAATCCAGTACAGAGATCCAATAGAGCATGAAAATATCATGCAGTGACTTTAAATCTATCACCAATTTCCACTATAGCTTCTTCATTTTACTGGGTTTCAAATCAAATTTAACAAAAATACAAACCAACTCCAAAACATGATGTGTCGCCCTTAATAATTACTGCCCATCCTTTGGCTCACTCAAAATGTGTCAGCACTACCTGGTCTCATATCAGCTATTTCTCATGACAGCGCAGTGTGAATTTTGCAGGCTTCCTTACTCAGCTCCCTCCCCCACCCCAGATAACTCCGAGACAATGATAATGTCCAGGATGGGATATAACAGGCCGCAGCTTTTATTAAACAGACAATATGTAAATAGATACATACAGTAAGTTAAATGGATAAACATTTTACAAATAACATTTTACCTGTAACATTAAACATACATGTTAAATGTCCACTGCACCTTCAGGTATGCAAGTGAAAGCAGGCAAACTGAAATCCACTACCCTCCTGGTACTCTTGTATAAGCAGGTTACCATCCACCTTTTGCAATCCATGCACCAAAACTGGGGCCTAACCCCACCCCCTAGCAAGTATTCCTCCCCCAAATCCCTGACCGCTTGACAATTTAAGCAGGAAGGGCACCACCCAACACCTCACAAAGGGCCAGTTCGATCCCATCCTGGAGGTCCAACAAATATATATCCGTACCTATGTCAGTAAGATACACACCATATCGCAACACATAACCAGGTAATAATGGGTCAAGCTCTCTATGGCGGACCACAAAACCATCCATATGTTGCACAGTAATTTTAACTTGCTTCTTAACTACCCTCCTACTCCCTGGACTCCCTATAGCATCTCAACTATCTGCATAATGCCAACAGAACCTACCCACAATTTCTGAGAAGACCAACTTAACCCTGGGGAACAACTCCACTATTCTGGGCAAGTCCCAGCACATAACCCTTATAAGCTTTCTCTGGGACATGGCACCCAAATCATTCCCACCAGCATGTATTACCAGCACACCTGGGGGGCTGGCTACTCTCACCCAATGCGTATATTCCAATAACACCTGCTCCCAGACCATACCACGCCTTCCTCTCCATTGGAGAACCGCTCTCTGGAGCAGCCTAGTTGAGTGCCTGATGGGCACAATGCTGCCCTCTGATGTGCCCAAACGATAAAGGAACACCCCATCAGCCAAACAATAAACTTGCCATGACCTGCAAAGGAAACCGTTCAAGAAAAACCACATTAGTGGCTTGACCACCTGCTTTCCCAACCCCAGTTGCATGGCTTTAGATGCTTGACCACCTGCTTTCCCAACCCCAGTTGCATGGCTTTAGATGCTTGACCACCTGCTTTCCCAACCCCAGTTACATGGAGCTCACTCCCTCCTGGTGTGACACGCGCTGGGGGTAAGATTCTACATACTGCTTAGTTCCCCACTTACCATGCTGTGCAGCATCTGCTGGACCCAGCTGTCCCGTCTCTCCTGTAGCAGCCTGCTGACCAGATATTTTTTTTTCTAGCACTGCCAAGGCTCCTGTGGCCTTAAAGGTACAGAGCCCCCTTAACTCAAGTTTCACAATTTCACTGATTAAGTTACTTGTGCTGGCAAACCTACATGGAATACTACTACCAGTTTGTACATCACTGACATATGCCAATTCTACACTTCACTGCCACTCCAGGGAAGCCAACCTTCAGAATATCCAAATATTGGATATTCAGTATTGGATATATTTTAAGATATCTTAAGCAATATTTTTACCTCTTCTAGTTACTGAATCGTCCACTTGTACTACAAACATTTACACTTTCCTCGTACTTCTCCCACACATGTACTAGAGTTTCTGACCTCAGACGTGATCTTAAAGTCAGCTGACTGAAATAATGTAGGTTAAGTACTGTCCTTCATTCAAAATGAAAAATCGGAGTGAACTAGCTGCCTTCTGCCCATAACTCCCTTTCGACTGTGAAAAAAGTTTCCATCTTTTTTATCTCCCCTGCCCATTGTCAACTCCGACACCACTTTACTGGCCCATGAATTTTGCCGTTGAAGAAGCAGTGTATTGTCTATATATGCTAAGTAGGCATTTACTAATGTTCAATTAAAACAATCTAAAACCTCCCGAGATCATGTAGAAGTTAATGGCAGATGTTCTTTTTACAACTGAAAGATCTTTCTTTGCTTCATGATTTTAGAGCTTTTCAGGGTTTTTGATTGCTTGCATTTTGTTGTGTGTTTATTCCGCATCATTTTTCATTTGTGCTTTTTCAGTTAGGGTCTTTTCATAAATGACTGGCATTCATGTGGTTTCAAAAACACCACAAAAATAAGAATGTTGATAAATGGGTCTTTAATACTCACACAACTGGTACTCATACAATTGCACCAGTTGCTCAGTGCTGTACCCAAAATGCAAGGTTTAGTTCTTACTGAAGCATAGCCACTGGGATAAATATTGAAGGGGCAGGAACTGCATTTGGGTCTGCCCCTAGGGGCCCATGGGGTGTAGGTGGCAACAGTGAACCAGCAATGGAGAGGGGATAAAGGGTAATTTTGGGAGAGCAGTTTGTGAAATTTACATTTACTTCTGCCACCGAGCACAGGGCCTTTTTTTCAATTAAACACAACTTTGTTTTCAACATTTGCTAACACACATGCAGCACCTTTTGTACGTGCAGCCTCTAATTTACTTTTTAGGTGCAAAAAACAAGGACTACAGGTATTATGAATCAAGATACAGTGATTTCAAGAGGATACGGTAATAAAATGGAAAATTATGTAGATGACTGCTCTTTCCTTTTTTCCAGTTCATTTCTATTGCCTTTATCCCTTTCCATTTGTTACCAAAAGTGTTGTTTCATGGATGAATTTGGTCTAACCACAACACAGTTAGCAATATAAATATTTAAATGTATACCTTGAATGTTTAATTTCCACAATTAGTAAAGATGATGATCTCTAGTGATTCATTATGCCTCACGGGTCACGGCATGTGTTTTTCTCTTCTTGCTGATGTCTTTAATAACATCTTTGTTTCTCCTATATAAGCCAAAGCAGCAAAATAATGAAGACCTTAATATTGATTCCTTTTATGTTGTAGCGTTACCATAACAACCTGTTTGCAGTGTTATTCAACCAAAAGCCTTTTCCATCTAAGCTAAACAAAAGTTTGAAGTACTCCTAGGAGGCATGTACTGACAGGTGGGCATCTATCTGCGCAAAACAAACATTCCAGCAGATTGTTTGCTCTTTTTTTATACAATACCTTAGCAATAGAGCATGATAAGAGCAAATAGCAAATAATGCATATGACATTTCTTATGCCACTTCTAGCTTTATTGCTTTCATATGCAGTGAATTACTAATCTAATGTTATCTGGCATTGCCAATGTTTCTTTTTTATTCCTATGTTCGTCTTCTTTTCCCATGGGGGTTGGAGAAAAGGCATAATAGACTTTTCTTTTTCTTCTTTTCATTTGCTGTTTAGCTTAGGTTCCAAAGCATCTTGTCACTCTCAACTAGTGGTTTGAATCTACTCCTTTGAACCCCATCAATTAAAAAGAACTAAAGCTTAACAAAGAAGTAGGACAGAAATGCTGCACGTTATTGAGGTCATTTACGAACACAAGCACAGTGTCGCTCCTGCACTTTTTCCCTTAGTGAGTTGCACTTTAAACCCCTTAGTTTACTTGAGTATGTTATTTGCATCAAAGTGGGCTCTTTGCATTTCTGAAATGTTGCTCAGTGCTGCTCAGTGGCTAGAGCTACCACCACCTCTTGCCCAGACAGTAGCTCCAGAGTTCCTTTCACACCCACACTTGCTTCTAGGGTTCAAGTGCAGACGTCACTTGCACATTGAACACTGGAAACGACATATAGAACATGAATGTCACATTACAAGGCTGATTAGTATTTAATTCAGATTCACATTACATGGCAGCTCTGAAACCAGTACAATTAGCATCAGAATGTAATAATCTGCCCTGTAGGTTATATGACGGACAAACTTAATTTACTTATTAATGATTTGTGATGACCAATAAGCTTAAGTCCCAATGGCTGTCCAGAGCACACTGAGCATGTGAGTGTCACATCATGCCTAACAATATCCAAAATGGTGAGCTCCTGTCATAATTTTGAAAGCCTGGATCATTAGGGATGCTAAACCTTTAGGCTAGTGCAGTAAGTTCAGTATAAAATATAGCATTTTTAGCAATGAGTTGCTGTGTGTGTGTGTTGAATGTAACATTTTGCAATGATTTGTAGGCAATTACAATACAATACAGTAATATACAGCTGAGTTTGTATAAAAGCAAAAAATTTGCCTTAATCTAAAATAATAACACGTCCATCAGCCATTAGAAAACTCTACCACTGCTTCGTGTTTTTACAGTACAGTAAAATGCTGTAGCTGGAGAATTAGGCTAGCTAGAAACACAGCTAGAAAAATAAAGATAAATGGTTATGGGGGCTGGTATGATAGATGATTCCCACTGAAAATAATACATTTTCCACCTTTTTATCCTTGCCACTGTTATCAATATATATCTACATTTCTCGGTACTTAATGCAAATAGTGCTTTTACATACGAAAAGTTGTTGGCAGGGCTCAATTCAAACAGAACAAAGGGGCAATTTTATTGATAGTAAAATAAGCACTGGAGCATTTGTGCACTGAGCACCATTTATGTTTCTAAAAAAGATGATGTAACAGGCCTTGTTAACCCATACATCATACAGTTTATTTATTAGGCAAGAGAACTTAGAGGTCAGGGGTATGATTTTCTAGTTATTTTATTAGACACAAGGGGGCTCATTTATCAACACTGGGCAAATTTGCCCAGTAACTAATAGCAACCAATCAGTGATTGGCTTTATTCAGCCAGCTGAAAGTAGAATAATGAATGTAACAATTTGATTGGTTGCCATGGGTTCTTGCCCATGGGCATACTGTATTTGCCCAGTGTTGATAAATGACCCCCCTATATGTTAATGCTATTTTGAGGCATTCCAGTTAGTGGCACCAGCTGGCAGGATTTACATACAGTGCCCCAAAAAATTGCTTTAATGTGTGCATGAAAAGGTATGCTTACTCCTTTGTGCCAATATTTACTTACCCGTAATAAGAGCTGTGACAATATGTAAGTATTGTCTCAAGCAACAATATGGAATAGAACTCCAGCCAGAAAGGGAGATTTTCTGGTATTATAGATCTGTAAAACACTGGCCATATACAAAAATTAAATGTAAACATTTAATTTTGCCCACATTATTATTGAAAATCCCATGTATCTAATATTCAACCTTTTTGTGTTTTTTCGTGCACCAAGGTAGATTGAAATCATCTTGAAAACAATGACCTCTTTTGTGCTGGCACACAATGCTTGCCTGCAAAAGCAGAAGATCACAGCAAAGGAAATAGAGCTTAATCGGTCAGGTATTTCTTCTCCAACCAACACCAGGCACTGACAAGATATAGGGAAATTGTAAAGAACATTATGAGATGAATAGATGGTTGCAGTTTTATACTTGAATACAATATATATATTGAAATACATTTGTTTGCGTTCCAAAATAAGTTGACAGACAAAAAGCACTGTTTGTTCATCTGCGTTTACTTGGATACTGTTTTTATTATATAAACCCTAAAGTAGAAATAATATGACTTTTATTTAAGACATTAAATGGTTAAGGAGGTATTAAGCAACCATTAATCTAAACTTTTAGATGAGTTTGATCTTTTGTACATTTTCTGAGGCCTCCATTTCAGATGAGTCAAGTTTAATACTGACCAGAAAGTCTGATATATTTGTATTCCCTTAAGTACCTTTATTTTAGTGCATTTATCTGGACACTGGCTTCATGAAAAATATATAATACTGCAAAAGCTCCAAATAAGAAATTGGAAATTTTGAAAATGATAGCGCTAGTTTTTTTGTATTTTTGTTGATGTAAACTATGTTTTTTATGCAGTACCAAAATTTTATATAGGAATAAGGAGTTTATTTTTGCTTAATGAAAACCGAACATGGACTACTGCAAGCCATACAAACCAATAATACTTAGCTGATCAATGATATTAATGATCTACCATGAAAAGCTAAGCATATGGAATTTTTTTATTAAAAAGATAATGTTTTTTTAAAGAAATTATACAGTATTTTCAACAATGCAGATTTACTATAACTTGCAAAATTATTTAACACATTTTCCTTTTTTTTTCATCAGGCAAAACATTTTTACTTACGGTATTTCTCATTTACTATTAGTAGCAAAAAAAATGTTACAAAATTTTTCTCCTAAGTGCAATTTTTGCTAGGTATCTATGGTGAGAATTTATCAAGCACAAGAGAAGATTTATTTGCTTTTCTACACCTCTTTCATGCAAATTTTTGAAATTTGAAAACTAATTAAAATAAAAGGAAAAATACATAAATAGATTTAAAAAAAACTTTCAACATTTTTTAGCACAATAGGAATCAAAGAAGTCCTTTTAAGGGCCATAGACTTAGGGGCACATTTACTAAGACACGAATCTGTGTAGATGCTAAACCTTGTCGGCGCTTAAAAAAAGTTTTTTATTTTCAAAGAGTGAAAAAATATTAATCAATCACCTGTAAATCTAAGTTGCTCAACAATAAAATCCCCACACCAGAAATAGTGAAATAAAATCAAGAAAACAGCTGCCTCCAAACTAATCTAATCTAAGACACGAATCTGAACCGAATTGGAAAAATTCCGATTTGAAAACGAACATTTTGCGACTTTTTCGTATTTTTTGCAATTTTTTCGGCGTCTTTACGACTTTTCGGAAATTGTCGCGAAAAAAGTTGCGCAAAATCTGGCGATTTTTTTCGTAGCGTTAAAACTTAAAAGGTGCGACGTTTCACGCAAGTTTTAACACTACGAAAAAATCGCAACTTTTTGCGCAAGTTTTAACGCTACGAAAAATCGCCAGATTTTGCGCATCAGAGTGGTCAAGAACATAGAATATGGTAGGTATGAAGACTGGATAATAAACATTACAGTTAAAAATAGCACACTTGGGAACTAGCGAAGCCCTACAATAATTGTAGTTTTGATCATCGAGATCCACTCAACCTCACAGGCCTTTAATTGATTTGGTGCCAAATCTAAATCTGGTTACCTAATTATTAATTTTCTGATGTTATATGCTATAAAGGTGGCAAAATTACTTTGCATATTTAAGGTACAGAAAGAAATATGAACAGATGAGGTGCCAAACAAAAAAATATGTATTTAAATAATCATTAATAATTAGCGCAAGTATTTTTTGAACTCCTCGACCAGTCACCCATACTTAAATTAATGAAAAGAAATGTAGGTATTTAAGTTAGCCTGCTCAGTTTCCAGTATGTCTTATCCAAAACATAAAAGGAAGTCTTCATCAATTAGTTTGTTAGCAAAAAAACAGAAGCAAAGGAGTGGATTAAAACCTCTGCTTTCTCCCTGTTTCCATAATTCCCTTTACCTCCCTCTGATACCATAATCCACAAACCCTTTTGATCACTATTTATAAAAATAAAAAAGTGATTTGTGGTGTACTTGATCACTAGCCAAGTGTATAGATGTACAGTAAGATCAGCCTTAAGGAGCAATATATAGCATTATAAATACACCATTTACTTTATGCCACATATTATGCCATCTTTCTGCCACAAATCATTTTATTCAACTTTGTATATAGGCATCTATATAATATGCCAAGCCTTTTAATAAGATCAGAGTTTACATTACACTAAAGTGCATTGAAATGCTGATTTTACTCTTTTTAAGAATATGATACAGAGTTCAAAAATCCTTTTGCTGGCAAAGTTTCTTCAGACTTGCGGTAATTTTAATAAGCAGCTTGTTCAAACAGTTTTAGATTAAGTAAAAGCTTTTTAATCCCTTTTGAATAAAAAAAAGCATTAACAGTTTGATACAGGTAATCCAAACTAAAATGCATGTTTTTGTTTGAAAATGGACAATTATAAAAACAGAAAAGGATAAAGCTACCCTTTACCCAAAAAAATTGGTCACCATGAGATAAATGAAATGACTCACTAAAATGGGATCTTTAATACAAAAACATAGAGAAGTTATTTGTATTTAAAATTGCGTGTGCAAATATATTAGTTCAAAGGAACTGGCTCTCTCTGCAACTGAAAAACTCTGTCCTGAGACAGAGTTCTGTAATCAACATGCATTTGATATGTGATTGTTATTAATCATGAACTGGACAGGAGAGATCCCCGTGGAAAGAGGCAATTAACTAAGGATCTAGACTGCTTAGGTAGATAAGCAGCTATGCTGGAGTGGAGAGGTTACAACCCACAAGCAGAACTATCACTTGCATTACACATTTACAATAAAAAGATGACTGGATGATTTACATGATTCTCCAGAGTGATTTGTTTATTTGTTTTATAATTTGTTTATAATTTGTAACATTTGGATGGCTTGATGTGCCTCTACTTTATATGAACAACCCATATAAAGGATGGACGGAAAGACCATAACTTATTACCAATTGATACCTTTGAACTAAGTACTTGTACTGAGGGATTGGACAGAGGCAAAATCAGCAAGCCAAGTCAAACCAGGGAGACCGCCAATGCCAAGCATTAACCAATGAGTATTGGGGAACAGGTCAGATCATGCACCTGATATGCTTACTGTAAAGTTGCAATAACGTTCACTGAACAACTAACGACCTAAGCAACCAAATTAATCTGGCATGGAAGAGATGTGAGCCAAGGTTTAAAAAAAAATCTGTGCTGTACACTGATAGCTTAAGCAGCGAACCTATTTGACCCTCAGCTACAGTTGACCCATGCAATGCTGAACAACAGTAGCTTGAAGTCTGAATTTGTTTCTGAGACTGATGCTTCATTTGATATCAATAGGAGGAACGACAAACTATGTGTAAAGAGAAAAATGTGGTTTCATCCTCCTAATATGGAGAGGCTGCATGTTTACCCACAATAGTGTGATTTTGTAGTAAAAAAATGGAATTATAGTTGGGTGTCTAGTTAATAAGGTTTTACAACCATGTGAGAATGTTTGCTCTGTGTGCCCATTTTGGATAATTTTACCCCTTATATTTTACTTTTAAAGAACAGTCCTTGTCCAAAGCTTTCCATCAGGTTTAAATCAGATGGGGAATCTCAGTACTCCCCCTCCATTACCACAGCCCAAAATATATCCTGATTTTTTTTGTATCAAAATTGTAATTGTAAATTGTAAACATTTTCTTTATTATGTCACCCATGATGTTGTTTTTTAATTATTTGTATTATTTTATGCTTTCACCCTGCTATTGGCTTATAATGACCTTTATCATATTTAAAAATATGTTATATGTAGGCCTCCCCATCAAACATAAACCTATAAGTAACAAATACTTATTCATCTAATGGTTTAATCTATCTATCTATCTATCTATCTATCTATCTATCCGTTAATCCTTCTGTGTATCTTTATTAACAAACTATCAATCAGTAGATTTTACAGGACTCCTATAATCTTGTCATGTTTTGAAGGTCAATTACCACATTTGTCTTTTGAGTTATTTACCTTTTAAAATAACTGGATTAGTTAGAGCTTATTAGTGGAGGTGTGGCTATTATTAGCAAATTCTAGGTATAAATTGTACACTGTATGTTACAATAAAAAGGAATGTTCATGGATAAAGTGATCCAGTAAAAACACATCTACGTTTTAAAATGTGATCTGGTCTCTAAAGGTTTATTCATAGCAGCCTTCATCTTTAAAACAAAGGGGCATATTTATGGATAGATAATTTGCCATAAAATGAATTCACATCTCTATTCATTTGTACAGGACCTTGGAATTCTCTTCTGGTAATTTACGCCAAATTATCTGGTCACCCTTTGATAAATATGTCCCACAGAAGAGGCTAGGGGGCAAGTCAATAATGTAACCACATAACTCAATTTGTAATTAAAAAGACTAGCTTAATGGAAAATGGCGAGTAGGTTTTACAAATGTACAGATTTGTTCATATCATAATAGATATTAATGCACAAAGGCTGGAGAAATCATTAAATTAAGAAGGAATGAAAATTATTTGTCATAATCTGGAAACTAATCATACGGGGTGTAATGATGTGATGCAAATCATACAATATAGAAATAAGTCAATAAACCTATAAACACCAAATCACAATACTGAAATTCAATAAGTAATGGAATACATAATTGCTTTGTCTTAAAGTGGTTTTTAAAATTGTTTGAACAATGTGAAGTAATGAGCTGCAAGGCAAATATGATCATAAGACAGTCTGAAAACTCTATTTAGAAGATAATAAAATGCATGGAGGAGAGACTTGTAGTTCAGTGAATGGAATAATCTTTTTTTCTATTGTTGTAGTAGCATTATTAGTATGCTCTTTCTTTCTTTCTTTCTTTCTTCTCGCTCCTATAGTATGTCTTTTAAAAACTAATTAAGCTTTGAATATTTAGTATGGGACATACACTGCATGTTTATTATTATGTGTAGGCAATAATTTTCTTGAGAACAGACAGTGATATAATAACCCAGACTTTAATTATGTTCAGCATAGCTAATATTTATTAAAAGTGCATTTTGGGATCACTCGCTGCAACTGACCAAGGACCTTGGGAGAGGCTATTATTGCAGACTGCTTTGAAGGAGGTTTAAACAATGTTGGTAATCAATATTATTAACCAAAGATCCTTCAGTTCAAGTAACATGAGAGTAGCAAAAACTGTCTGCACTGATTTAATGCTAAATCATTTCTTTGCTCTCTCTTCTGATTTCTTATCAGCTGCTTGGCTCGACTTTACCACTACTGACAATTCATTTTAAGGCACCTGAGGTGCTGTAAATTCAGATCTTTTACCCTTTGCTATTTTTTTTACCTTATAATTGTTATTTTTATAAAAACAATTTACAGAACAACAGTTAGTGCATAATACAGAAGTTTGGGTTGAAGCAGGTTGAGTGCAGTGATCTGGAGGGCGAAGGATGCTTTGTGTAGGATGATTGATGGAAGTGTTGGCTGCGTGTAGGCATGGGTTAATGCTAAGGTGACACAGGTTAATGTGTATTGGGGTCAAGGAAGTGGCCTTCAAATGAGCAGTATTGATAAAGCAGGCTTTATGTGGTGAGTGAGGTAATAGGGCTCAGCAAGGGAAAATCATGATAAAGGAAGGGTTCTTTCAGAACTGCTAAGATAGAGGCCTGAGGATCAAGGAGGGGCCTTCTTGTAGACGGGTTTGGAAAGTGGTGTGGGCTTGTGAAAATTGTAATAAAATTATCTTCAACACCATCTATGATCAAATGGTGGCGAGTAAAGGTACTTTGCATGGGCAAATGAAAATTGATTTGGAAGTGTGAAAGGGTGATAGTATGGTGGGGAGGGGACATGTGCATGGGCAAGTCCTAATTAAAGGAGTAGTTGACCTTCAGGTTAATTTTAAGTTAACTGTCAGAAGGTGATATATGGGGGCAGTTAGGCTTTGCATGAGCAACTGAAGATGGGGGTAGCTTTGTGCAGGAGTGGTGATGGATAAGAGGTATATGCATTGGTAAATATTGATGAAGGAGGCAGTGTATAGACAAATTATAATAATAATCCTTTATTGCTCAGGGTGATATGCTGTATACTGTAAGAACACAGGAATACATTAGAACAACCTTTTTTACCTGTGAGCCACATTCAAACGTAAAAAGATTTGGAGAGCAGCACAAGCATGAACAATGTTCCTGGGGTTACAAAGTGGGCTAGCAGCCTACAGAAGGTTCTGTTTGGCAGCACATATGGTTTTTATGCAACTAAAACTTGGCAAAAAGCCAGGAATTCAAAAATAAGGACCTGCTTTAAGGCCACTGGGAGCAACATCAAAGGGACTGGAGGGCAACATGTTGCTCACAAGCCACTGGTTAGGGAACACTGCATTAGCAGCTCAGCATTACATGACTTGGGTAACAATGAAAATGAAAAATTTTTAATTGATTTTTAATTTAGTATAAAAGGTAATAAAGCTGTATTAATTATAAGTAATTGTAGGGGGGGGAGGGTCTGCTACATTGTTTATCTATATATTAATTGTGATTATCCTCTAAGGGACCAAAGGGGCTTAGTGACCGTTAACCCCAAAATGACCCGAAGGGGCCCATTTACTAAAACATTTTATTTTTTTTTATTTTTTTTTTAAATTTGAACTTTTTTCCACAAATGTCTGACATTTAAAGAAAAACCTGAACAGAAAAAATCAGCACCATGTGACTTTGACGTATTGTTACATGAAAAATAGCATCAGAAACCCGAAACCTCTAAAGTTTCAAAGCAAAAGAAGGATATTCTGGGAAAGGGAAGGAACATCTGCTATTGACTTCTGTTGCTACTGACTTTTAGCTGGCAAATTGTCGGATTTGGATTTTTAGCCGTTTTGTCATACAGTAGATTTTGAAAAATTCACAACTTTTTTTTTTTCGTGACTTTTAGCGCTAAAAATCTGAATCAGGAAAAAAAAAATTCAGATGTTAGTAAATGACCCCCCTACGTGTTCACTAAGCTATTTTTAGTAACTCTGAAAATGCCCTTGGGTATTTTTTATGGTTTCACAAATCCTCAGTGAAGTCCTTTAATTTCAGTGTGGGCAGAATAAACCTAAATAAGATGGTTTATAAACATAATTGCCAGACCTGTTCAATTCATCCTGCAACAATTAAGCTTTGCATGCCATTCAGATTGTTTCTTTATTTGCTTGACTGCATGGGCTTATAACATAATAATAAATATGTTTAAATTACAGTTGTCATCGTTCTACAATGTATATGATTATTATGCAAATCCAGCTTCCTATACTTCATATTGTTTAAGCTTTCATGAATATGTAATCTCTTAATTTTTCCAGTTTTCAAAACTGTCAGGATGCCTAAATCTTCATCAAGGACTGGAATGCCTTTGTATTGATATACAATAATGTTTTAACAATCCTGCCACTGTTTCACTGCTTAGAAGCATGTTATCAGCCATAGGTGTTGCTGAAGTAGTAGGAGTTGTAGGGAAGAATCAATACTGACATCACTGAGTTCATGATTTGGGAAATAGTTCTGTTTTTAATTGAAGTTGTTATGTGTTTTGTTGGATAAATGATTAGCTGTCAAAATGTATCATATAATCCATATAATCATTTTGAAAACCCTCTGTTTAGATGACACTTTCTTTTAATGGCAGGAATGTGTCAGTATCAGTGACACATAAGTGATGTACCTTTTTTTTTTTTTTTTTTACAAAATTGCACCAAAAGCAGAACTGAGCAGGCTATGAAGTATAATAATATAATAATACAGTATCTGTCACTGAGGCTGGGGGCAGCATGAAACCCTGGTCGCCTCAAATAAGTACTCTTTTGGGTTAACTCTAGACTGGGGATTGAGTTAAAAGGGTTGTAAACCCAATCATAACGCTGTCCCACTGTGCCCTCTAGTTTTGCTATAAAAGTTGTTGAAAAACTTAATTATAGATGCAAGAAAATTCACCACTGAGCATTCTACTGACCAATGAGAATGCTCGTTGCCAGCACTATATCAGGCATCTTGCTGATATCTTACATATAGAGATTGTTATTTTTTTTTCTTTATTATATGACACTTGAATCAGACATGGAGATAAAGTGCTTGTTCAGTGCTAGGAAACTGTGTTTAAAGTGTCCAACTCCAGTTACAGAACAAAGAACGAGGAGCCAGATTGACACAGATCAGCTGGGATTCTCATTGGAGGATTTCTTGCATTTTAATACAGCCGCTGGTCCTGGTGATTTGGGGGAAAGTTTTGGAAACGTTTTATTGTGCAATATTGCTTTAAGAATACAACCCTGATGTTGCTGGGCTATGGTTCCCAGCATGCCTCTACATTCAGTATATGTTATATTGTTTTGGAATTCAGCAACAGCTGAGTAAAATTTGGTTGAGCAGTGCTGTGCAGAAGGGTTTAGTGTCCCTTTAATATTAATACCAGTTGATGGGTACAGCACACACTGTATTTTTAATACTGCTCAAGCATATAGCTGTGCCAATTATAATGCATCTAATTGTGTGCCATATCATGCTGGACCAAATGTTCTTCTATGACATGTTTGTGTCTGTCATAGGCAAAGGGTTCCCAAAACCAATCGTATTCTTATTCTGCTGTATGATATAATTGTTGTTAGAATAGATGCAAACTATAGTGTACATTTATTAAGAAAAAAATATGCAAAATCAAAACTTTTCAGCAATTTTTTTTAATTTTGAACATATGAGTTTCACTAGGGGTGAAACTCCTCTTTGACTGCAAATATCAGAGAATGTAAAATACAAACTACCTCCTGATCCTAGGGCTTCAGCCATGAATATTAACGGGGAACAGAATGTTCTTAAACAAGGATCTGAGATAATTAAAGAATTAAAGCTAGGTAGTGAAATATAAAGTGATATTGCTGCTGAAACCAGAAAGAAAACCTAATAACAGAAATAGTGCATAGACCTAAACAACCACTCAGTAAGTGATTGGCCCAACATATGAGGGCTAACTTCTGAAAACAAGAATCAGCAATCTATTGACATTTAAAGGGAAAGGGACACAATGTCCATACTTGGGAAAGAGTAGAACATGCTTTGATAGAGGTGTGAAGGAGGCTATTTATGCCAAACTGGAACAACCATGCCTAACAGAGGAGAGGACTGGGACACTGCTTGTTAACAACATACAATGCTACTTTAACATCTGCCTTAATAAGATCAATTAAACCATTGTGACTCGATTGTACACATTGGGGCCAATTCACTAAAGGTCATTAACACTTAATGCATAGTTTTATGCGGTAAAAAGTGTTTGTTCATTAAGTAATGATTCATCAAAGTAATTCGTAAGTACTCATATCACATGCGCAAAAATCTCAATTATCGCAAAGCATTTTGTCCATCGCATTGCGATAATTATCGAATAGAAATAATACTAACGCATAATTCACAGACATATTTTAAGCGTTAAAAGCATGAAATATTGCGATAATTTGTGCTATTAACACCTACTAGGAGTGGGCATTACTCAAAAAACATTGCAGTTTGTGAGCATTTGTGAAGACAAGATGGAGTTTGCAGTCGGATTGTTGTTGGATTGTGAAGAAGAGAATCAAGTATGTGATCGTCCTAGAGTGATGCATGCTTGAGTTTTCAGGGAACCTGCCATTTTTAGAACGGTAGTTTTCAGAAAGTAACTGTTACATGCTACGAAATAACAGAAATATATCGCATGCTTATATCTCTTAAAAATATGTCATCGCAACATAAATAACGACAATAAAATTGGTTCTTAATTCAGACAAGTGTCTTTTTTGTGAATCGATCGTTAATTCTCCAAATACAAGAAGTGATAATATTTTTAACACATGCTATAAATATCACTCATTTTTTTGGCCATGGTGACTCATTTCGGGCCCATTGTGACTTGATTGCACACTCAGTGAGTTTCAGTAAACTTACTCTAGAATTGAACAAGCCACCCAGATGAGCGGTAAAACATTTTTATGAATACTTGAATGTTTAGTTTCCTTAGGCTTATCATTACTAGATAATGTATATCATGACATGGATAATTGAAAATCTTTGTATGCATATTCTGAAGCTGTTGTTCTCCTGTTTGTCACAGATTCTTTGAGTTTATCTTCATGTATTTGAAGTGAAAATGGAAAATGAGGTTCATTGTTGAAAAGTGCAAAGTTATGCACTTTGGTAGAAATAATATAAATGTCAGTTATACACTAAATGGTAGTGTGTTGGGGGTATCCTTAATTGAAAAGGATCTGGGGATTTTTGTAGATAACAAGTTGTCTAATTCCAGGCAGTGTCATTCTGTGGCTACTAAAGGGGTAAAGGGGGTGGAAAATTTAAACTATGAGGTTAGACTGTTGAGGTTGGGGTTTTTTTCTCTGGAAAAGAGGCGCTTGCGAGGGGACATGATTACTCTGTACAAGTACATTAGAGGGGATTATAGGCAGATAGGGGCTGTTCTTTTTCCCATAAAAATAATCAGCGCACCAGAGCCCCCCCCCCCCTTTAAATTAGAGGAACGGAGCTTCCATTTGAAGCAGCGTAGGGGGTTTTTCATAGTGAGGGCAGTGAGGTTGGGGAATGCCCTTCCTAGTGATGTTGTGATGGCAGATTCTGTTAATGCCTATAAGAGGGGCCTGGATGAGTTCCTGAACAAGCATAGTATTCAAGGCTATTGTGATACTAATATCTTCAGTTAGTATTAATGTTGGTATATAGGGTTTATGTATGTGAGTGTATAGATAGGTCAGTATGGGTCTGTATGTGAGTGTATAGATAGGTCAGTATGGGTCTGTATGTGAGTGGATAGATAGGTCAGTGTGGGTCTGTATGTGAGTGGATAGATAGGTCAGTATGGGTCTGTATGTGAGTGGATAGATAGGTCAGTGTGGGTCTGTATGTGAGTGGATAGATAGGTCAGTATGGGTCTGTATGTGAGTGTATAGATAGGTCAGTATGGGTCTGTATGTGAGTGGATAGGTAGGTCAGTATGGGTCTGTATGTGAGTGTATAGATAGGTCAGTATGGGTCTGTATGTGAGTGTATAGATAGGTCAGTATGGGTCTGTATGTGAGTGGATAGATAGGTCAGTGTGGGTCTGTATGTGAGTGGATAGGTAGGTCAGTATGGGTCTGTATGTGAGTGTATAGATAGGTCAGTGTGGGTCTGTATGTGAGTGGATAGATAGGTCAGTGTGGGTCTGTATGTGAGTGTATAGAGAGGTCAGTATGGGTCTGTATGTGAGTGGATAGATAGGTCAGTGTGGGTCTGTATGTGAGTGGATAGGTAGGTCAGTATGGGTCTGTATGTGAGTGTATAGATAGGTCAGTATAGATCTGTATGTGAGTGTATAGATAGGTCAGTATGGGTCTGTATGTGAGTGGATAGATAGGTCAGTATGGGTCTGTATGTGAGTGTATAGATAGGTCAGTGTGGGTCTGTATGTGAGTGTATAGATAGGTCAGTATGGGTCTGTATGTGAGTGTATAGATAGGTCAGTATGGGTTTACAGTATGTATGTGAGTGTATAGATAGGTCAATATAGGTTTGTGTGTGCTGGGTTCACTTGGAAGGGTTGAACTTGGTTGTAACTTTGAAAACTGCTGTGTTTGATTCTACCTTAGCTTTATCTTTTCACAATATTCCAGGAAAAAACATGAACAATCATTCCATCCATTTGTGGCATTTTCTTACATTCAAGGTCCACATTTCCTAATTTTGCTCTAAAAAGAATGACATTTAAAACACATATTTAGAAGCATAAAACATACAATGAAAGCACAGATTGTTTTAAGAAGTGAGTGAAGCAGAACCACTTCTAAAAATGTTACCTACAAAGCAATTCCAGACTTATTTCAAGGCATCCTATGACCTGGTGTAACCCACTGAAATCAGGTGGCATAGAATTGGCCTGTAAAATGGGAAAAATGTTTTTCAAAAGCAATGGCACCTAATGCCAAAGTTTATGCAAAAATATCAAGCTTACTTCTCTTTTTATGCCAGAATGTTACATTTGGTTTTGCAGCAATGTTTTTGTGTTTTATCAATGCTGGTTCTAAGTATACCCCTCGTATGGGTTGAGATAACATTGTTGGTTAAAATACTCTTCTTCATTATATGTAATTTGCAGTTATATGTTAGAATATAGGTATAAAAGTAGCAACATCTGCTGGCAGGAGGCCATATATATTCATGTTCAGTAGGGAATGCAACAGTCTCAGTATTTCATTTTGCTTGGCTCATCCTTCTTGACACATTGGTGATCTGAACACCCCTTTTCTGATAATGTACTAAATCTCCTTGCATCTCTTATAGAATATGCCTCGATCATTTTTTCATCTCTGTCTCTCTCCCTCTCTCTTCTTCCGTCTGTTTTTAATAAACACAGCTTTGAGTAACTAGGAATAAAAATGCAATGGAAAAGCTGTGATTTAATTTCACCACAAGCCATTGTTTATATTATTGAGAATTGTAATTCTAAAATGTTTTGAACAATGCAGTTTAATCAATTGCTTGTACAATTCATTTTCTTAAAGATGTGACCTTAAGGCAGTAGTTTGTTGTTTTCCCCTTATATTGAACTGCTAAATTATTCAGCGTGCAACAACATCTTCTCACCAGGTCTTTTAATTTATTTTAAAAAAAAGTTGGTTCTTTCTTCTTTACAGTGACCTTGGATACAGCAATGTAAACATCCAGAATACAATTATTAGAGATAATGTGCATGTATTTAATAACATCCTTTTGCTAGACATGATACAACATTTTGTAGAAGTAACGAAAAAATTGCCTTCTTTGAAGTTTGTTTTTACTTATGTCACATCAATTTTTCTTTTCAAACAGAGTAGGGCCAGATTGGATTTACAGCTTGAATCAGTCTGATTACATTTTCCTGTAATGATATGAGTCAAAGAAAAGGGCAAATTATAAGGTGGATGTGGCATTAAACATTGGCAGACATGAAACGCCACATTTTACTAAATTATGATTTAGACAAAAGTGATTTCTACATTTCCGAACTTCCTAAAAATCTCTCAACTTTAAGTAAGGTGTGAGAGTATTTCTACATTACACACATTTTTTTTTTTTACTACAGAGAATGACATGCAATGAATTCAGCTCTCCCTAACAGTAACAAAAAATACCTTTATTATAATATATAATTATTATTATCATAATTTGAAAATATTTCTAGTTTTCATAAATAGAAATAGAAATGGAAAATCACTTAAGGGAGTGCTACCTCTATCCTCTTATTGTAGATGGTTTCTTAGTTAGTATTGGGATTTGCACCCAACAAAAAGAACAAGTGAAATAACATCTAAACAGACATTTACATACGCCTACACCTAAACTAGGCTTGTAATGACAATATATTCTGTATTCTCTTAAGAAAAAAACAAAACAAATCATGAAAACACAGGAACATTTACAAAACAGCTAAAATGTTTGAAAAGCATTGAGTTGGTGGGGTTTTTTTAGCACCCTTTTCAGCACATTGGAAGCTATGGGTGTTGGTTAAAGAAACACTTAACCCAACCGTAAAGTTGTCCCACTGTACCCCTTAGTTCTCTATTGATAAAAAAACATAATTACACATGGAAACCAATTCATCAATAAGAATTCTTATGAATGAAAACTGCCAGGGATGTGCCAGGGATGGAGGGTGACATTTTTGTTTAGGAGGCTACAAAGGCTTTCAATTGGTGTACCTATAATTATATATGATGACATAGCAATGGTGCCTCAGAGGGAAGCTAAATTTCCCCAAATATCGATTATTCTACTCATTGTAAAGGAACTAGGGGCCAGAATGGACCAACAGGGGTACCCTGACTCCTTTTAAAGGGGATCTAAACCCAATCATAACGCTGTCCCACTGCACCCCCTAGTTTTTGCTATAGAAGTTGTCAAAAAAAGTAATAATAGATGCAAGAATATTTATTAATAAACATTCTACTGACCAAAGACGTAATGTTAAATGCAAGAGAAGTGACCAATGAGAACGCTGATTTCCAGCACTATGAATTATGTAATTTGTTTTCTTTATTATATGACAAAGGAATCAGACATGGAGATAAAGGACAGACTTGTTCAGTGCTGGGAAACTGCTCCCAACTCCAATTGCAGGAACAGAGAACATGGAGCCAGATTTACTCACATCAGCTGGGATTCATGGAGCATTTTTTCCATTTTAATACAGCCAGTGGCCCTGGAGATTTGCTGGACTACAGCTCCCAGCATGCCTCAACCTTATACTATGTTACATTATTCTGGGGGTTTGTAGTCCAGCTACAGTTGAGTAAATTTTGGTTAAGCAGTGCAGTGCAGCAGGGTTTAGTACCCACTTAACATATTGAGGGTCCGATTCACAAGGTTGATAAAACGAGCGCTATTTATAGCATGCGTTAAAAATTTTATCACTTCTTATTTTTTTGCGACTTAATGCTCGATTCACTAAAAGGACAGGCGTCATAATTAAGACGTGATGTTCTTTGCGCTATTTAACTCGCAATGAGCTATTTTTTTTTTGCGTTATTTCCCGCCGCATGTGTTATTTCCTGTCGCGCGATATATTTCAGCACACGTGATATTTAGTGCACAATATTACGCAGGTAGCAGTTACTTTCTGAAAACTACTGTTCTGAAAATGACCATTTTCCTGAAAATTGCTGCATCACTCTAGGGCCAACATATACTTGAAAAAATATGACTGCAAACTCCATGTTGTGTTGCCAAGAGCTCAGGAACCGCAATTTTCTTTAAGTACCACCTGCCCCAAGTAGGGTTAATATTCGCACAGATTAATGCAAAATTTTGCGTGTTTAACACTTCATATGCTTTTGTGAATCATGCGTTAATACTATTTCTATTCGCTAATTAACGCAATGAGTTAGAAATAACGCTTAGGGCTGATGCATTTTTTTGTGCATGCGATATGTGGATTAACGCATGCGAAATGACTCGGTGAATCGGTACTTATCGCATGCTTTTTAACGCAAAAAAGCATGCGATAAGCGTTATCGTTCTTTAGTGAATCGGCCCCTATTAGTTTAATTTCTCAAACACTGGTTCTGCTAAATTCTGTTATTCCCTCATTTATTTCTTTTGGGTTTTGATCACAGATAATGTAGAAAAGTATCAAAAGATTCTGAGACTTGTTGTGTTGCAGTATCTGTAGCAGATGTTAGAGTACCATAGCACCAACATGTACGAGAATTATAAATATGTTCCGGTACCCCATACCAACCAATCATTATTTGATTCTTACTGGAAAAAAATATGTACCGTGTAGATAACTTTATCCTTAATGTGTGATTCATATTTCATTTGCAGTATTTAGTAACACAAATACTGGGGAAAATAAGATTGTCATTGAATAGTTTGTGCCTGTGGGCCATCTATATAATTAAACATCTTTTCTTCTTAGTTTGACAAATTTTTTTTCTTTTACATGTTTTATTTTATGTCTCCATCAAGGACTAAAGGTGTTTATTCAAGTAAACTCAATAGACATAGGCTGCAAGGGCTAATGCTATTCAATTCAGCCAATACTAAAAGGCTGTTCTGCATATAAATCAGCATTTTCTGGATCTGCTATGCCTGTTACTATGCTGTCAAACTGGGAAATTCACAACCATTTTTGTTAGCATTAAGGTGGGTTATGGATTTTAAGGCTCAGTGTAGGGTCCCTTGAACCAGGCGTACCTCCAGCTCTTTAAACATGGGAGGTTATGGCTTTGTCTCTATTTTACAGTAAAATTAAGTATATCCTCACAAAAAATTGAAAACAGGTGTGGGGGTCAGTATTAACCCCTCAATTATTATATTCTTTATCTAGTTAGGGAAGAGTCAGAATCCTTGGGCATTTCCATCGATTTCCCCCACAAATGACAACTGTACCAAATTTTTGTATTGTAAATATTGGCCAAACTGACATTTTAACTCTTCATCCTCCCTCATTGTCATATATTAGGGCTTATTTAACAAGATGGGGCTTGGTGCCAGAACCACAATGTTTTTCAAACTTTGCAACCTGCCCTGCTGTGAGCACCTCTGGGAATGGGTCCTTGTGTTTGAGAGCCTACGCTTTATGGATGATAACAGTGCTGCCTTCGTTATAGCATGTGGTACAGACTGAGATTCAATGCACCCACCAGAGGGCAACAATGCCCCAGACACAAGTGCTAAGCACATGAGCACTAAGAGAAGTGAGTTTGCACCTTTTAGAGCTCTATAACTTGCGATGGAGGCATTCATAAATGACTCAATATATCAAAATAAACCAAAACACAACATACCAGGACTATGATTTAAACAGACTTTATCTCAGTCTTAAAAAAAAAGCTCTCATTTGAATAGAGATGAATAATAAATATAACATTGTGTATAGCCCTATTACAAAGATGTCCAGGCTTGATTAATAGAAACAACAGGCAGTCTCATTCCTTAGTCACTAAGGAACACAATACATGTATCAAATTTATGAAAGCCCAGGAGAGTATATATTTAAATTTCCTCATTCTTAAATATAAATCAATAGCAAGTCCCTTATGAGTTGCAAAGCCATAGATCTCAATAGCAAAGGAGAGGTCTCACCACATGTTATCTACAACTGATGCAGTTATATCATATGACATTGAATCTTCCTCTGAGTCTGTAAGCTCATTAGCAGTTACAATATTAGTTATAAATGTGAATTATATAATTAAGGGTATGTAATCTATTATCTAACATGCTTGGGACCTGGGGATTTCCAGATCAGGGGTCTTTCTGTAACTTCAATCACCATACCTATGTCTGCTAAAAATCATTAAACCGTTAAATAAACCTAATAGAATTGTTTTGCCACCAATATGGAATCATGCAGCTTAGTTACCATCAAGTACAAGGTACAGGGTACTGTTTGATTATTACAGAGATAAAGGAAATGATTTTGAAAAAGAGACAACAGTAATTGAATGAAACAGTGGGATTATAGACTTTCTGCATATACCGTTTCATTAAAGTTCTGACTATCATTGCTGTTCTTATTTTAGCAAAGTCCTTAGTTTACAATGTATTATGGGACCTAAAATCATCATACATGCCAGTCCTAAACAACTTTACCCTGGGTGAACCGCAATCTGGCTAATTCAATGAGTAACCCTAAATTACAATGAAAAAAGAGTAATGATAAATTAGTAGCATGTTGAAGAGTGGGGTTTACTATCTTCAGACAAAACTGGGCAGCAAACTGGAAAATGAGGTTCAATGTTGACAAGTGCAAAGTTATGCACTTTGGTAGAAATAATATAAACGCGAACTATCTACTGGTGGTGTGTTGGGGGTTTCCTTAATGGAGAAGGATCTAGGGGTTTTTGTAGATAACAAGTTGTCTAATTCCAGGCAGTGTCATTCTGTGGCTACTAAAGCAAATAAAGTGCTGTCTTGTATAAAAAAGGGCATTGACTCAAGGGATGAAAACATAATTTTGCCTCTTTATGGGTCCCTGGTAAGGCCTCACCTTGAATATGCAGTGCAGTTTTGGGCTCCAGTCCTTAAGAAGGATATTAATGAGCTGGAGAGAGTGCAGAGACTGCAACTAAACTGGTAAAGGGGATGGAATATTTAAGCTATGAGGTGAGACTGTCGAGGTTGAGGTTGTTTTCTCTGGAAAAGAGGCGCTTGCGAGGGGACATGATTACTCTGTACAAGTACATTAGAGGGGATTATAGGCAAATAGGGGGGTTCTTTTTTCCCATAAAACGATCAACGCACCAGAGGCCCCCCCTTTAGATTAGAGGAACAGAGCTTCCATTTGAAGCAGCGTAGGTGGTTTGTCATGGTGAGGGCAGTGAGGCTGTGGAATGCTCTTCCTAGAGATGTGGTAATGGCAGACTCTGTTAATGCCTATAAGAGGGATGAGTTCTTGAACAATCAGAATATCCAAGGCTATTGTGATACTAATATCTACAGTTAGTATTAGTGGTTGGTATATATAGTTTATGTATGTGAGTGTATAGATTGGTTAGTATAGGTTGTGCGTGCTGGGTTTACTTGGATGGGTTGAACTTGATGGACTCTGGTCTTTTTTCAACCCTATGTAACTATGTAACTATAGTAATTAATGTAATATTAAATTTACCCATACTAAAATTAAAAGGATCTCTATGAGTTCTATATGTGCACCTGTGCATCTGAGTCACAAATACTAGGTTATTATAAGTCCTAATGGGAACCTTATGCTAGGTATGTAAGTGAAAAATTACCCCTCAAGTGTGCAATAGGACTAACAGCAATATTGCTTTCAGTGATATTTGAATTATACTGAAAATTAATGGCAGCATAGCAACTCAGTGGTTTGCATTGCTGCCTTTGACTCCCCCTGAACACTATCTGCAAGGAGTTTCTATGTTCTCTCTTTGTCTGCATCAGTTTCTAAAAAATGTTCCCATTGAGGGAATGTTTTGATTTCCCTTCCACACTCCAAAGACATACAGGTAGGTTAACTGGATCCTGATAAAATTCATCAAAGTGTGAGTGTATGTAATAGAAATGCAAAGTTTGACACAGTTCTTATCATCTATAGCAACCAAGAAGCATTTCCTGATCAACAGTTGAAAAGCAAACATTTTATCGGTTGTTATAGGTTACCTCACTTGGACAATATTGTGCCTTTTATTGTGGATCTACAATCTTTAATAGGGCAGGGATTTATGTGGATGATGTATAATCTCTGTAAAGTGTTTAGTAATACAATGTATACCCTGTTTATATAAATAAAAAGACAAAGACTGGGGACCTCTCCGAAACGTTAGTCTCCCAAATCAATGCACATTTAAGATCTTATAAGCCTTGTGAGTATGTATCTTTTGCAACGATGGACTACATATGGATGGACTGCTCCCAGCCTCTGTTTGCCCTTCTACACGTGAGTGCCAGTATTATATGATATAAATAAAAGATAATTGTAATAGAATTAGCTATAAGGTTAAGAATATCGGATACCCTTCTCTTTTACAAAAGCAATTAGCAAGTTTCTAATGGACACTAGAAGTTTTGGGTTTTTGCTTACATTCCGTAAGTGCATATCAGTGAATATATGCAATTTTATGGCACACAGTATATGTTAATATACTGTAGATGAATCATTGTAAAAATAGTTGCTCATTGTTTACATTTATATGACATTTATTTTCCATTATTTGACAGTAAGAGATTACTTCAATTTAAAAGGCTTCTGATGCATACTGTACATATTTTTGTTATGCATTCTTACTATATTTTAAGATATTGTCTATAGAAAATGCTTTTTCCCCCCCATATTATTCATGCAACACATACCTATGAACTGATTTAAATACATTTTGCTGACTTTAAGTGATTTTATCTTGAGTTGTCAGAAAAATATATATTCATCCAGTCTTGTCACAGTTTAAATACATGCTGTCACCTACTCTTACAAATAAAAGCATATGCTATTTTTCAGTTAGCTACACTCTGGCACACATTATGATTTATTTTACTTGCCTGTATTTGCAAATGTTTAAGTCACAATTATGTATTCTAAGTTAATATTGTAGATAAACATAAAGTGGCAGATATATGAACGATCGATATGGGGAGGGGTGCTTCAGGGCTGGCTGACATCTGAGACAGTAGATCCAATGGCAACTACACTCACCCTTGCTTACTTATGTTGAGAGCGCTGTTGTGCCCACTACATGGGGAGGTGGATTTATTCAAAATTGAATTTCTTTAGTTTTCAAGGTTTTTTCTGATTTAAAAACAAAAACTTGAAAAATCTTAAACGTTTGCCTATTTTTTAAAAAATGTGAATTTCAAAAATCAAGCCAAATGTTAGATTAATCTTGAAAAACTCAAAGAGTAAAATAGATTCAGCTCCCACGTACTTCTACATAAACTCACCAGCTTATAGATTCCAAATTCAAGTTTTAGAGTTTTTGGTGTGTGGCACAATGTGTGGCAAAACAGCAGAAGGAAGGTACATATTTTCCAGAGTGCTCTATGCGAGCCAGCATATGAGGAGCATAACAGAAGCTGTGTGTACACTGAGGGACTGGAGCTCTCTGTCAAGAAAAACAGCAAATAGGAAGTCTGGGAGGTACTGGCTAAGGATGTTCTGATGTGGAAACAGCCATGAGAGAACCAAGGCTAGTGAAAAAATGGGACTAACTGCCCTGACTTTGCTGCAGGAAGCAAGACCTGTGTACCCAGGATAGGATGCATCAAAACTATCCTCACTCCACTATCCTCGAGGAAATTTTCCTGACAGATAAATTACATTAAAAGGGGTTAAATATGTGATAACAGTATTCCTCTCATTTGTGCACTATGGACAATATATCAATATACTCCTAGATCACTTTTTAATTCTAATTACTAATTATTATTCTAAAAATATTATTATTATAACTTTTAATTTAAGCATGCATCATTCTTCAATTATGTTATTCATCTAGAATGAAATTACCTGGCATGTCCTGTTTTCTAAATGTGCCAAAGGAGCGATGTTGCTTGTCCAGAGGAATATTGTCTTTTAGCTTCTTTTAGCTAATGATTATAGGAGGCTTATGATAATGCACTACAAGAATCACTTCTTTCCCTTCTGCTTAAAATTATTTGCAGATTCAGAAGCCATCATCACCTCTGTACCACTGAATTATGGGAGGGGTTTATTCACCTCCAGTTCCATTACTGGAAAAGCTTTATCTATAAAAGAGCAATCCAGTCCAACTCTGACTCACTACAAAGGTGTAAGTACATGTGCAATTCTATTGGATAGTATGGAGACATGCAGACTGATGCTGATAGATTACACTCTGGCTTAGTTCCACCAATCAGTTGTAAAGTGTAAGAGCAAAGACACACGAAGCTACTAGAAAAAGTAGCTGCTACTAGTACAGTAGCTCAGTGTATCTTCACACTAATGTAAGGTTGAGATGGTCTAGAGAGACTTGAATCCATTTCTAAACTCCACCAAAGAAGTATTTGAGCAAGAGGAAACCTTCTGTGATGTATTGCTAAGGCATCCACCCTTTTATCTAGCCTACATATTGAGTCTCTCACTGCTTCACAGCACACAGTATATTTTATATTCCAGCAATCCTTAAAAAAATTGCTCCCTAAATAACTGTATACACTGTCATTATTCAATGCAACTACAAAAATGTAATTATATGCAATTATATGCTATTACATATTAATGAATGTAATCAGGGTATCACTACACCTAGACTCATTTTTCTCACCAGCTTGTTCCATTTATAAATAAAATCTTTTTCATGTGAAATCTAAAAATTATAGAGATCATTATCAATGTGGTATGTAAATCACACACAATTTGTAGTGTATGCACATAATCATGCTGGTATTCTGGGAAATGCTATTATGGGGGGTGTTGGATTGTGCATACGTCTGTATTTTGCACTTGTTTTCTAAGCCATAATGCCTGGTATTTCTGCAGTAAAGGAATTAGACCTATTAGCCCATTATCCAAAATGTCATTTTCCATAGGGTATGTGATGAGCAAACAATTCTATTTTTTATGATTTACTTTTCCTCCATGTTGGTAGCAAAGCAATCATCTTGCTGTTTGTAGTAGACTAAAGGTATGGTTATATATATATTACAGAAAGGCCTCTTTCCAGAAAACCCCAGATCACAAGCATTCTAGATAACAGATCCCATATTTGTATTGAAGATTAATTACTTTTAAATAAATTAAATGTATACATTATTTCTTATTAAATGCAATATTATCTATTTCAGGGGAATTACAGTGGCAACAGTGGGCTTTATTCAGGTGGACATTTCGAAGAGAGACAAGAAGTCAAGCAGTTCACACACTCTGATTAACAACTTGATTCTTGAAGTCTAATGGTGTTTTCAACCCAATAACATTACAACACTTCAGCAACCTATGCTGGGAAAGAGAAAGGCTTCTTGTCTTACAGAAGCATAAATGCAGTATATAAGAGGCACTCCCAAGAAGACAACAATATCTTGCAGAAAATCTACTACACTACATTCCCCATTAAAAAGAAAAGATATAATGGAGAGGAGTAAAGTTATTGCTGTAAATACATCATAGACATGGTTATAATGCATTTTGCCTTCTTAACTTGGACTGTAAGGTACACATATGTATGTGCAACATGATATGCACTCTGCCTGATGTAATACACAATCCCATTGCTACAGTGCCAAGTTTATACATAACTTTTAGTGGAATTGAGGTCTTTAGCAGATATGTACTAAGTTATAATTACCCATTTTTCTCTTCTATGCCTTGGAGTGGGTTGATTGGTATGCCAAATGTACTAAGTTCAATTTGCATCCCTTGTCTGAGTGGTTTCGGGACCTCTGCTAATGGGCATGATGTGATGATTAGCATGTTAGTTATCAAGCCTTCGTCCTTGTCCTTGTTAGACACAGATTTAGTAACCCAGTCCCAAGGGGTAAAATAAGTAAAGTATGGTAAATCATGAATTATTTATTAAACAAAATAATTATTAAAGAATCAATTTTTTCATCTAATGTCATGTAAACTCACCAATAATAACACTGAGTCCAGATGCCCATGCCTAGACCTACAGCTTGAGGAGTATACTTCATAACGAAAATTTTGAATTCTTGGACCTCAAGCTGAAAAAATGCAGTCAAAAGATTTGTATTTAATGAAAGAGCATCCAAATATATCAAAAAAGTGTAAGGATTTTTTCTTCTTGATATATTTATTTTTGTTTTCAACTGATGTGGTAAGTCTTAGCGCCAGCTAAGAATTTAAAACTGTCTTTAGAAAAAAGCTATTATGCAAATAAACATTTTATTGATAACACAATGGGGCTGATTTACTAATCCACGAACGGTCCGAAGGCATCCGAATGCGTTTTTTTCGTAATGATCGGTATTTTGCGATTTTTTCGGAAATTGTCGCAACTTTTTCGTAGCTATTATGAATGTTTCGCAAAATGTCGCGACTTTTTCGTAGCGCTACGACTTGCGCGAAAAGTCGTGACTTTTTCGCAGCTTTCGCGCTGAGTACGAAAGTTTTGGATTCATTCATGCTTCAGTATGGTGACTTTTCTTGGGCCAGGTTGGAGTGCAGAGTGCCATTGAGTCCTATGGGAGACTTTCCTTGGGCCAGGTTGGAGCTGCAGAGTGCCATTGAGCCCTATGGGAGACTTTCCTTGGGCCGGGTTGGAGCTGCAGAGTGCCATTGAGCCCTATGGGAGGCTTTCCTTGGGCCAGGTTGGAGCTGCAGAGTGCCATTGAGCCCTATGGGAGACTTTCCTTGGGCCGGGTTGGAGCTGCAGAGTGCCATTGAGCCCTATGGGAGACTTTCCTTGGGCCAGGTTGGAGCTGCAGAGTGCCATTGAGCCCTATGGGAGACTTTCCTTGGGCCAGGTTGGAGCTGCAGAGTGCCATTGAGCCCTATGGGAGACTTTCCTTGGGCCAGGTTGGAGCTGCAGAGTGCCATTGAGCCCTATGGGAGACTTTCCTTGGGCCAGGTTGGAGCTGCAGAGTGCCATTGAGCCCTATGGGAGACTTTCCTTGGGCCAGGTTGGAGCTGCAGAGTGGGAGGCTTCCAAAATCATGCTATGTCTGAAAGTTTCGCCCGCCGCTTACGAGCTCTCAATACGAAAAAATCGCGACAAGATACAAGCAAATCGTAACGGCCACGAAAAAGTTGCGACTTTTCGCACAAGTCGTAATGGTTACGAAAAAGTTGCGACAATTTACGAAAAGTCATAACAGCGACGAAAAAAATCGCAAAAAATACGAAAAAGTTGCAAAATGTTCATTTTCCAATCGGAATTTTTCCAATTCAGATTCGTGGGTTAGTAAATGTGCCCCAATGACTTGAGGCACCTTTCATAAGAGTATTTAGATAGCTGCTCATGTTTGTAGAAGTAAACCTAAATACACATGAGCATCCCTGTGCAAAGCAACATATATGTCAATAAGTTTTCATAATTGTCTATGAACACGTTAATTATGCCAATCATCCTTATAAACAGGGTATATTAATAATTAAAATTAAAATTGACCTCTGAAATATATGTAGATTTCTTACAACTCTTGTGTTTGTCTGTTGTTGTGAAGTTAATTCTTTATGGGGCAAAGTTGAAAAGTTATAATTATGTGCTGTAGCCCATAGCAACCAGAATTCAAATCAAAGCCAAGCATCTGATTGCTAGCCTTAATGGCTTTAATTACATTACTCCTGCTCTGGAACTGAGTTTCCCTAAATTACATAAAATACATAATATTTGCTCTGTTACCTAATTCTTTTCCAATACACCTCACTTTATACCCATCTTTATACATAGAGTTAATTTTACATAACAGCAAACCTAAATGACAAGCGCCAACAAATGTGATGTTAATTGATACCTTTAATGGCTAATTGAATGGCCTAAGTGTTGATTACAAGTTTATGTTGTAACAGGAATCTAGTTAACCAAAGTGAGAAGCTTCTCCACGCAAAATAAAACAGGGGGTAGCCTATAAAATACTACTATAAACACAAGGCATATGGGATAGCCCAGAGCTACTGCGTAATGTTAAACTCTATGGTTTTCTCAGTCTGAAGCATTATTTCAGCAGGGATTTGCACAAGTGGAAAACAGAATGCACGCTTCGGAATAGATCATTAAAAATCCTCTGGTGTTAATAAAAGAATGGTTCTAATGTCTGCAGCTTCCAACTCAAATGAAATCCCTTACTGGGTATATAAGGAAGGATTCCTAAAATTTCATCACAGATATTAGCTGAAAGTCATAATGGTTATAGCAAAGAAATATAAAATCCATCATAAAAAACAATGATGTAAATGCCCAGGGAAATCAAAGCTAATAACAACAGTATGCAAGAGAAACAAATAAAAAAATGTTAAAAGTAACCCACTTCACATTACAAAAAGAACATTAAAAGAGCAAAACTATAAAAGAAAAATGAATATAGGGGGTGACCTTAAGTATACACAGGCTGGAAACGACAAATCTCAAGAAGATAGTCATGCATATACCATGTATATTCATTTCTGTACACCTGTTACTGTACTCCTTACTGTACTCCTGTAAAGCATCCTGATTATAGACAAAATATATGCCGTTTAAAGGGGATGAACACCCTCCATAAAAGGCCCCTAGAGCAAAAATGCAATTACAGAAGCAAAATAATTCACAAATGAAAATGCTGTTCATCAGCACTATGTAGTCATCTTGTTATACCCTTACATATGGGGATTATTGTATAAATTGGCAAATGATATTACACACAGGGCATACATGTGTTTAGTTTAAAGCTTCCAGCTCCAGTTGCAGGAGCAAAGAAAAAGGAGCCAGATTCATGCTAATCGGGTGGAATCCCCATTGGAGGACTGTTTAGCATTTTAATAGAGCCACTGAGGCCACCTTCTTCTAAATGACACACAAGTTATGTGCAGGTAGAGGGGAGACGGTTACATGGCTGCTTCCCTTCATGAATACAGTGCTGCCAAACTATGGTATTGTTGTATTCATCAGGCTAAAGCAGAAACCCAGTGCACTTCATCAAGTGTAAGACAGGGCACAAGTGCACAAAACAAGGCAGATTGCAATTTGTACTTGCCTTGCACGTAGTAAATGACCACCATTGTCATTTTAAGTAGTAATGAGCGAATCTGTACTTTTTCGCTTCACCGTAAAATTTGCGAAATGCAAAGAAAATTTGCGAAATGAAGAAAAATTTGCGAGAACGCATTTGTCACGCAATTTTTTGTAGCCCGCTGTTTTTTTTATGCCTGCCCAATTTTGCAGCCCATTTTGACACGACCACGCCTGTTTTTGCCGTGACCGCACCCTTTTTGACGCGACTGTGCCCAATGTGATGTGCGACAAAAAAAAATTGTGCAACACATTTTTCCACCGCAAATTTTCGCAGAAGCATCACAAAACAGTTCGTCAATGGCAAAATGCAGAAATTCGCTGCGATCCCATGCCTGGCGAAAAAATTCAGTCATCACTAATTTTAAGTTAAACCTGTAAGGTTACACATCATGGTAAGGAGTTCCCCAAGCAGAGAAAAAAACGACTGTATTATTTTTTAAATTAGCTACTGTATGCTTAGGAAATTGATTATGAGACTCTCTGAGAAGCTGAGCAGATTTTTACTGAGGGCAATGTAAAAAAAAGGTGCTGCAGGTGTAGTAACCATAGTAACCACTAAGCAGGTAGACTTGTCGAATGTGTTTCAAAGCAAACATCTGGTTGCCGTGACTTACAAGACATCATGCCAAAGTTGCTTGCTGTAACATACTGCAAATGTAAATGCTCTTATTTCTGCTCGAGAAATGTTTAAACAAGAACCTGCAATAAGGGGTCTATTTGTCAAGCCTTGCACAATGATTTCAATGGAAAAAAATGTTGCAAAATTGAGTATAAGCAACGTTATAAAGAATGCTGGATTTTGACCAGAATTTTGTCCCTAAAATTAAAACTCAGCTTTTTCAGTGAGCAGATGGTAATGTGGGGTATATTTGATCACCATTTGATAATTTGATAAATAGGCTCTAAAGTACGATGTGTGGTTCTAGCGGTATCGATATTTGTGAAAGTTTAGATATGGAATTTATCTATCCTAACAAGTCATTTTCACAGTGCTGATGTCATGGATGGTCACATACAGTCCTCCAATTCATCAAAGACTCTGCAGCCTGCAGTTCTTTTCATTTGCTAATTGCTGATCCTTTCTGATTAAAGGTGTCTATGTTACTATGACATGTATTGGTAACATCTCTCTACTTCTGTATAGTGGGTGGTGCTAGATGTTAATAAACAGAAAACACAAAGTAGGGAATGAGAGTGACATAGTTGGATCCAAGATGGTGACCGCATCCAAAGCAGCAAACGGAAGGAAAGTTGCTTGGGGCAGAAAAATATCACATTTTGGAAGTGGCACAGGTAGACTAGCTATGGAAAATATGGGTAGAGAGGTTGTCTTGTTTTGGAAATTGAGAAAAACAATAAAGTAACCCCCACTCATATATGTAAACAAAAGCAAATAATATACAGAGAAAGTATAAAACATGGGCATTTAAATTATTGTAAAATCGTACCATGCGCTTGTTTAATACATTTTATTTCTCCTTAAACAAGAAGCCCAAATCTAACTGAATAATCATACAGGCAGAATTAAGATTGTTTGTCTATAAAAAAAACTACTTCCTTAACTTAAATCTGCAAAAGATGATCACATATTGAAATGTTAGATAACTCAGTGGTCATGTCACTGACTTGGAGTAACTGGTTTGATTATTGTGTCAACGATTATTGTGCCGGCAATAAGATATTTTGTCCTGCAGCATTTTTGTGTAGAGGTTTGAGGTCTATCATTCTGAAACCTATTATCAGAAAAGCCCCTTTATTTAAGAAAATCATTTTTGACAGCTTTGCTTTTTCTCTGTAATAAGAAAACAGTAGCTTGTACTTTGTGGTAACTAAGCTGCAGGAATCCATACTCCATACTGTCTTTTTTTTTCTCTTTTAAATGTTTCAGTGCATTGAGTATCACATTAGATAAAGATCCATTTCCTGCCAAACCCAGGTCAAAAGCATTCAAGATTAAAATGCCATAATTGAATTAAAAAAAAAAAAAATAGTTCCGTATGCTGTCACCAGTGATAGTAATTGTGCTAGAGGAAAACCTTCTTCAAAAGATGAATCACTAATAACTCTCCCAGAGACATACATATCCAGAGTGTGTAACGAGTATGTAAGTAAAACTATACACAATGGTCTTCATTAGGGATGGCTGAAATAATTTGAATTTGAATAAAGAATTGTCGCAAGCGTCAAAAAAGAATTGTCTCTCATCAAAAGAATTATCGTGCGTCAAAAAAGAATTGTCTCTCATCAAAAGAATTATCGTGCGTCAAAAAAGAATTGTCTCTCATCAAAAGAATTATCGTGCGTCAAAAAGAATTGTCTCTCATCTGAAGAATTGTCTCGCACGTCAAAAGAATTGTCGCACATCAAAAGACAACTTTTTTTTTTTGCTGTGCAACATTTTCACCGCTTCACAAATCTTTCAAAAGGTTCGCAAAACGGTGAAAAATTCGTAAAACGGCAAATTTGAGGGTAAAACAGGACAGATTTGCTCATCACTAGTCCTTATTTACAAACAGAAGTCTAGGAACAAAGTGGAGGATTAGTGCAACCTCAAAGTTGTTACCCACAATCCCACATGGCACCAGTTTTTCAGAATACCAACACCCTTTGCATATTGTGGGCAAATAGCATCCATATCATTATGGGTATGGCAGCATGAAAAAAGACTGCATATAGACTGTATAAAAGCTCTAAATGCCTGGGAATGTAGGTGTAAATTATTAGGTTTTTGTTCCCCCAACAAACTGCATTTTGCACCTGTCACAATGAAAACAACTTGAGGCATCGGTGTTTAATGTTTATGTGACAGTCTCAAGTTTGTCATATTTAAAGTGGTATTTCACCTTTATTTTCAGTTTTAGTACGAGGCAGATAGTGAGAAAACTTTCCCTAATGAAAATCAGTTGAAACGTTGCTAAGAATAGAGCCTACTAAAAGATGAACTACCCCTTTTATTGCAACTGGGATGGGGGACGTTTTTTAGTGTTAAAATGTTTTTTCACGATTTCAAGGATGGTGTTTCAGCCAGAAATTCCCAAATGTCAAGAATTTCAGAAAACAAGCATTGATACAACTAAGAAAGTGAGTAAGGCTCACGGGACAGATTAAAAATTACATTTATTACATTCCCTGTTTGTGAAGAATAAAGGATTTCCAATTAGGGGTCCAGAGGCAAAAGGCAATCGCCTGTTTTAGTGCCCTGACTGCAATCGTTGGATTCAACTCCCCCTTCCAGTCACAGTTAAACTAGGGAAAAAATTTCCTCGTAAAAAAAACCCCATGGTGTTAAGTCTTTAATTACACTTGAACTTGTGCTCGTAAATGACCTATAAAGACAATTACAAATGGGGTATATGTTTCCAAAGCTATTGAAAGAATTCTTTGTCTTTCTTTAAAATCAGTATTATTTAATCCTCCCTTTTTGCTTTACATTAGTTATACTTTTCTTACTATTATTACTATTTCTATGTAACTACTTGGATTTTTTTCTTCTTTATAAGCAATAATCCCCTATAGATTTTTTTCTTTTTTTGCAATATAGCATATGTTTTGTCATCTCTAACCAACAGATTCTTGTATTTGTACTCCTACAAATACAGTAGCTAATCGTTTAGAATCTACTTTTCTATACAACCTTTATTTTGCTTGGAACATTATCTTTAAAAATGTGAATTTGGTGTGCCCCTTATCCAGAATGCTGGGGGATCAAGGGTTTTACGGATAAGGGGTCTTTCCGTAATTTGGATCTCCATACCTTAAGTCTACTAAAAAATCAATAAAACATTAATTAAACCCAATATGATTGTTTTGCATCCAATAAGGGGTAATTATATCTTAGTTGGGATCAATTACAAGGTATTGTTTTATTAATACAGAGAAAAAAGAAATCAGTTTAAAAATTCTAAATTATTTGATTAAAATGGAGTCTATGGTAGGCGGTAATTCAAAGCTTTCTGGATAACGGGTTTCCGGATAAGGGATCCCATACCTGTATTACACTTTACTTTTCCAGTATGCTACAATTTAAGTAGGTTACGGCAGCAGCTAAAAAAAAAATAATTTGGAGGATTTATCAAAATATAAAAAGTTTGTTTTCCCCCAAACAGTGTTGACAGTTTAGTGAATGACCATACCTGTGGAAAACAGATTTTAGAGCCAGTTTGCTGCTTGTTTGCTCCTGGTTAGTGATAAGTGAATCTGTCCCGTTTCGCTTCACCGAACGATTTGTGAATCTTTGAAAAATGTTGTGCATCAAATAAAATTGTCGCTCACATCATTGTCTTTGATGCACTACTATTTTTTTTGATGGGGCCGACAATTTTTTGATGCAGGCAAAAATTTTTTGACGCTTGGTGTATTTTTCCGCAGCACACTTTGTTGCCCATTTTGCTAATGAAAAATTTACCAATGAAACACAGAAATTCGCTGTGAATCCATGCATGACAAATTATTTCACCCATCATTACTCCTGGTATATAATCCTATTTTAACTGCTCATACTCCGGCAGCACCAATTGTATGATGTGCCAGAATAGAGTGATCTAAAGATTTAGACCACAGGCCAACAATACAATCGCAATGGGGCTGTGCGTAGCTATGTGGAAAGGATGGCATCCATGACCCAATGCAGCCCTTGGTTCATATTAGCTTTACTATATAGACCAATGTATTGTACACTGTATAATATATATATATATATATATATAATGACAAGAGTCTATTTACTAACTGCTATAGTTGTGGAATGTTTCTGTCCACAGAAATGTACCCATCATTTGAATGACAGCAACACTGCACATGCTCAGTGCACTCTGGGTTGTTCAGAAACTAATGTCAGGCCATGTCGGAAATCATCAGATTAGCAGACATCTGATGACATTTGTCACTAAAGCTGATGCTACAAGCTGATTATTTATCAGTTCTGAGGCCCAATACACTGCTTTTGTGCTGGCAAATCATGTCATGCTGACAAATCATGAGCAGGTTCCTAAGCAAAACTAACAGCAGTCCAGAGCACGTCCTGTGAATCAACATATAAAAGGTGGGTTACTGGAGCATCTACAGTATCTGTATCTTCACTTCTAAATCAGACATTACTTTGCACACTGCCTTCTGGTGTATCCTAATTGCTGGGGGTCTATTTGCTCTGGAACAAGAATACAATACTGATCAATGCTTTGATGGTGTGGGGTGGGAAGGGGTGGTATGTAGGTGGAGGTCCGCTGCTTGCTGGTAAGGCAGAGGACTATGGTAACTTTAACAGCCAAATAAAGTTTTTTAAAATAGAATTGTAGCACTTTTAGAGGAGAGAACCAAATTCTCCTCTCTGCACTATTGATGTGCACCCCCAGACCCAATCCAACGTGACTGAGGCAAGGACAGGGCACCATCATGGCTGCTACCTTAGGCAGCAGCACCTGAAATGCTCCTGACCAGATTTCCCCTCTCCCATCCCCTACCTGCCCCTACCTTAACTAAGTGTCATTCAGAAGTGCAAGTATGGAAGTGACAGGAGACACAGGCCTGTCCTTAACACCTGCACTATGGCTGGTAGTAAGAAGAGGACTGGCCTGTGCCTCCCCATGCTGCACTCTGCTCTTCTATGTGGTGCTTGGAGCAGAGTGCAGCATTTTCTGGGGTACAAGGGAAGCAAATGACCTCTCATATGTAGCATTTCTATCCTTTGTTGAGCTTAAATTCTCCTTTTATCTTGTTTATTTCATGTCTCCAAGCAGAATTATTTCTACATTTTCATATAAGATTTTCACATTGAAAATATCTTGATCTTGTTTAACTAACATAAATGGACAACTGTTATGCAAATTTGTCATTTGTATAGAAAATGCGGTTGTCACCTGAGATAAAAGCATGGCGTTCAAATAAATTAAGGTTTGTCACTCATCAGGGCAAGACATCTGTGGGTGACAGGCCTGCTGTGCTATGTTTGTAAAAAACAAACTTAAATTAAACAGGATCAATGGGAAATGTATAACAAAGAGCAATTAGTAATTATAATTAGTTGATTTGAAATAGTACAATCATGATGGTTTATCAGTTTAATTATCCCATTACCCCTTTATGCAAAAGAAACTAAACATCTGGTTGATATGAGACGTGGCACTTGAGTCCAAACTGTCAAAAAAGGCGTTTGTTACATGATATCATAATAATACATATCCACTGGAGGTTCTAACAGAAACATTTAGGGATTCTAACAGAGTCCCCTTTAATCTGTACGTTTGGTATTTATCACCTAGGGGCCCATTCATGAAACCACAAATTTTGTGTGGTTAAAAGCACAATTTTAAAAAATTTGGAGTAACCACCAATTTCTGATGTGTGAAAATGTCACAAAAATTATTTTATTGGTTGTACAAAAGTATTGCGGTTGCGATCCAAAAGTCACAAAATTTTCAGATCCGAACGATTGTAAATGCCGCAAAAGCTTTCTGGCATTGAAACTTCAATATATGATTTTTGGAAGCCTTCCATAAGACTTAATGGCACTCAAGAGCTCCAACCTGGTGAAAAGACCACGAAGTAGCGTAATTTTAATAATATTATCGTCGGCATTATGAAAAGTTCTATAAATTAGAAAAATACGTTTTTTTCTAAAAAATTGTGCTTTCATGAATGGGCCCCGTAGTATTAAGCTCTAAACTCACGTTTTGATAAATCTGCCCCTAGTCTTCTCTACAGCACTGCAGAATATGTTGCTGCTTTATAAATATATGTTCAGTTTTGCTATAAACTCTGAAACAACCTAAATAAATTCAGTAATTTGGCCAACGATAAGGATTATACTATTTTCATACAGGTTAATGAATGACATGCACAACATTTGATTAGATTAAAGAGGTGGATTAAATATTAAGGGAAGCACAAATTGCGATAGCACATTTCCTCACGCAACTAAGGCTTAATCAACACTATGGGCTGTCTAAAGACGCTAGCTGTACCAATTAAAACAAAACGGATTTTCCTTTTCATCTTTTTTTTAATATAACATTTATTGATTTTATTCTTCATTGCAAAGATAAAAAGCTGCACAGAGTTTCATGCTGAGGAGGAACAGAGAAGTATGTGGGCTCCCCTACCTGCATGCAGCTCCATAGCTCAGTCTAAGAAGCACAGTTGATATCCTTATTTTTTACTTTTTTTTTTTTTTTTTTAAATCTTCTGTAAAGATGTCTAGCCCAAAGTGTACCTGCTGCTTCACTGGCGGATCCATATTTTACTTAGCAGGTTTCTCATTATGGGAATCATGCTGTTATATCTTGTATAAAAGAAAGTATGTGTCTGTTCACTATCTGGCCTGGTCCTGCATGCTTTGTGTTCTGAGGCCATAGTCGATTTACAACATCAGCTTGTATTCAGTGTGATTAGAATGGTAGCAAACAAATAGAATAAGATACATTTGCTCTTGGGTGAAGCCTGTATAGACCCTGGAATTATGGATCATGATCTTCTGATCATGGGGTTTTCACCCATGCCTCCTTAGCTCTCCCACAGCATTGGTTCCACATAAATTAATTTCTTACAATCTTATACCCAAAAATGTGCTGAAAAAAGCTACCTCGGCTTATACTCGAGTAACACCCTTCGCTCTGTGCCCCCCTCACCAACAGGACAAGCCCACATGTAAGCCCGCTAAGCCCACATGTAAACAAACAAAACGTGCTGCTACCGGTAAATACGGCACTTCAGTGTTAAGTCCCGCTCCCGCCCCCCTCCGCTCTGTGCCCCCTCCGCTCTGTGCTCCCTGCCGCTCTGTGCCCCCTTTCGCTCTGTGCCCCTGGCCACCCTGTGCCCCCTTCCGCTCTGTGCCCCCTGCCGCTCTGTGCTCCTGGCCACCCTGTGCCCCCTTTCGCTCTGTGCCCCTGGCCACCCTGTGCCCCCTTCCGCTCTGTGCCCCTGGCCGCTCTGTGCCCCCTTTCGCTCTGTGCCCCCTTTCGCTCTGTGCCCCTGGCCACTCTGTGCCCCCTTCCGCTCTGTGCTCCCTGCCGCTCTGTGCCCCTGGCCACTCTGTGCCCCCTTCCGCTCTGTGCCCCCTTCCGCTCTGTGCTCCCTGCCGCTCTGTACCCCCTTCCGCTCTGTGCCCCTGGCCACTCTGTGCCCCCCTCTCTGCTCCCTGCTGCTCTGTGCCACCCCGATCCTACCCCGCTCTGTGCCGGATGTCTTGCTGCGCTCTTCGTGCGCTCTTCTTCTCTTCAGTGCGCTGCTGTGTCACCTGAGGAGGAAGTGACATCACGAGCCCCTTCATGGCCTCTTCGGTACTTCTCATTCTTACTTTGCTGTTTAGTTACCATAAATATTATATAACGGTTCCAATTACTGGTATATTAATGCATAAAGATCTAATGAATACCTAAATATAATCTAATTATAGTTAAGAATTATTGATTGAAGTTAAACGTGTGTTTAACACATCATGTGTGTTTAACTTTAATCAATCAATAATTACCTATAATTAGTACCTAATTACAGTATTTCCAATTATTTCTGCTCTGTGCCCCCTGATCTGTGCTCCGCTCTGTGCCCCCCGCTATGTAAATTGTAGAAAAAACAATACATTTTTCCCCCTTAGTTACTTATTGAGCAACTACTCGTTTTGGGGGAACATATTGTACACACCAGGGCTTTGGTGTCATTTTTGTTTTCCCTGCATTTTTCAGGCATATTTCTGACATTTCTCAAATTGGTTCATTACAATGGACTGTCACTGCAACAAACTGTGGGAAAAGCTGCAAATCACAGTTTTCCATGAATTTTGCAAGCTAGCTGATAAATTGCAACTGGCCAAAACATGTGGACAATGCTGGAGACCGACTTCCCATTGACTTCATTGGCACCTTGACAGGTTTCATTGGTAATACTTTTTTTATATGAAATTGTGTGCTTGTGGCAAAAGTTGCAATTCTTGCTGCAGTTTTGCATGATTTGCATTAAAATTACAACCACAAATATTAATAAATAGCTATAATAAATAGCTTATGTACTGTATGTATATGCATAAATAATTGCTGGAGGGTATAAAAGGCATGTCCCACTAGCATTCCACACCTCTACACCTAATGTTGGGAAATTGTTCAGAAGGGGGAAGCTATGGGGTTATTAAGGTGCCCCCACTTGGCGCATCTCCTAACCCCCCGCAGGGCCCCCCTCACCCCCGCAGGATCCCCCACCCGACGTCCTCCTCGAGTGCGCATACATTTAACACGTCAGGGGAGGAACAGTCGGCAAGGGGAGCGCCGGCAAGGGTCAGTTCCAATTCGACCCTGTGCTCACCCAATTGAATAGTAGGTTCGGGTGCTTATGCCCCAAACCTTTCGCTTATCACTTTTTTCTCTCTTCGTTCTGGGGAGTTTATGCTCATATGTAAATTCAAAATGCAGGATGTTCACTCACCGCTTCCTTCTGGTGGCCCGGACGCCATGCCCCAGACCCGCAGCACGGGGGTTCAATATTTCAATATCATTCAACTTCAATAGCCAGCACAAAACAGCATGCACTCGTCGGACTCCAGGACAGTGGATAACATTTCAAAAAAGCTTTATTAAAGATAAAAACCCATGTACCTATGAATACATGTGCAGTCACACAAAACATGTCAGGTTTTTATCTTTAATAAAGCTTTTTTGAAATTTTATCCACTGTCCTGGAGTCCGAGGAGTGCATGCTGTTTCGTGCTGGCTAAGAAAGGGGAAAGTGCAAAAAAACTGGTGCAGTCCTCCATTTTTCTGCACTTTACACACGGCCATCCTCTCAACTTGGATCGGCATAAGTTTCTGCACTTCATTTCAGACCAGTGATAGTACAGTATTCATGAGAGGAAGGAGAGGGGATGCACATAGGTGTTCCTCCTCCCATACCTTAACAATTTCATATCTTGTGCATTACTCAAACATTCAAGTTAGGGAACAGCAATACTCCAGACTGCAAAAGAGCCTGTTTTGATCCAGCATGAGATGCGGCGCACAGGCAGACCCAGGGCAGAGGTCCCTTCAGAGCCTGGGGCCTACATACAACCCCTTTTGTCTGTAACTGAAAAAAGGAAACAAACAGTATGAGTAATATTAATACTTTCCTGCAAAATCCTTTGAATAGCTGTAAAAGCAAACAATCTCAAATCTAAAATATTTTGACTTAAACATACTGTAGCTATTTTATTGTAACTCACCATAGCTTTAGGAAAGCCCAAATCTGAAACTATTGGCTATTCTGCTGTTCTTGTTGAAATGCAAAGTTGGGTACTGAACTAGAATTTGACCTCGCGCAGTAAGAGGAACGACATGTTTCCTTTATAGTGCAGTTATAATGAGCTTCCTAGGGCATGCAGTGAAAAATCAGGCCATTTAAGGTTTCCGTGACACTATCATGTACAGTATTTATGTTCTACCTAAAATCTAATTGCCAGTTGAGTTTGCGTTTACTTATAATTCAGAATTCTGACTGCTTTGGGAAGAATCAAAGTGTGAATGTAGCTGACTCATATAATTTGCTGTTCCTGTGATTAAATCACCATGTGCGACATAATCCTAAGGCAGAGCACACAGGATCAAGATAATGGATTCCTTATCAGCTACTCTGATGATTACAATCCCTTGATATGTGTTTATAGAATTAAATAGCACAGAAAGGAAGAGCTAGGTGAGCCGGCAGAAGTAAGTCTGCATAAGGTTTTTAGCTTACAATGAAATCTACGACAAGCCTATGGCATGCATAATTTTCGACACCCAGCTGTTGCACTTTCAATAGGAATGAGCTGCTCAGAAAAGGAAGCACGTATATTAAGATCCCCTGTCATGCAAAGACATTGCAACAATGTGCAGATACAGTATTAAAAATATAAAGTAACAAAAAATCAAAATGGTAATACAGGTACAGAACCTGTTATCCAGAATGCTCGGGACCTGGGGCTTTTCTGGATATTTCCATAATTTGGATCTCCATACCTTAAGTCTACTAAAAAATCATTTTCTACAAAAACATCATTTAAACCCAATAGGATTGTTTTGCCTCCAATAAGGATTAATTATATCTTAGCTGGGATCAATTACAAGTTTCTGTTTTATTGTTACTATCTGGATAATGGGTTTCCAGATAAGGGATCCTATACCTGTACTATGATATCAGTCCTAAGGGCTCTGGCACACGGGGGAGATTAGTCGCCCGCGACAAAACTCCCTGTTCGCGGGCGACTAATCTCCCCGAGTTGCCATGACCCGCCATCCCGCCGGCGAACATGTAAGTCGCCGGCGGGATGGCACACGCGGCAGCGCGATTTCCCGAAATCGCCAAAAAAAGACTCGCGTGTGCGTGTGGCGGGTCATGGCAACTCGGGGAGATTAGTCGCCCGTGAACAGGGAGTTTTGTCGCGGGCGACTAATCTCCCCCATGTGCCAGAGCCCTAAAAAGGCGATAGCATTCAAACATTTTATAGTAAGTCATGTGTTAATCTCTTTGGTGTAGCTGGAAGTAAGGAAAACTATGTTGGTGGTTTGGTTTCATTTTGGGAATATGTGGCTAAAATGAGATCGACACTAACATTAGTTCTCATTTGCCCCAGCAAGGGCACTAATAAGTGAAACCCTGGGCTCCTTAAGGTCCATGCACACCATTAGTTGTGCCAAGGGCAATGGGCATAAAATTGGCCTAAAATTCAATGCACAGTGCAGAGAACAGCAATGTCACATGCAGGACAGTATTGTATTCCTGCCATAGGCACATTGTAAGTACAGGGATCTCCTGCACCTTTAGCCCCTAGTGCTCTAAGCCTGCATGCTTGAATTACACCCCAATTAAGCGTCTTCCATGGGGACTCATATCCCCTGCACCACCACTTCTCTCTAATTGCATTGCATTCAGGTAGTGGCTCCCCAGCCACATTAAATTGTATTACAATGTTGTTATACTCTATTTGTGATATCAAACTGGTCGACAGTAATTGAAAATATTCCTTACCAGAATGTTATATTAAAGCAGAGCAGTGGTATCCTGTTACCTATCCATTGTTCTGCTAATAGCCTGCTGAGTAGAAGACATCACTCTAACTTGCATTGAGGGTGAAGACACACAGAGCTACTTAGTAGCAGCTACTTGTCACGGCTACTAAATGCCAGAAAATACCCTTCCATAGACAATGCTGAGAACTGATCCTGCTAAAACACATGTAAAGATAGTTATCAATAAATTATCAGAATTGTCTATTTTTGTAGCTGCAACTAGTAGCTCCATGTGTCTTCCCCCTAAAGCAATAAAGAGAAGCTTATCAGAGCACAAGCCACAGGGCTAAAGGTGCCCATACACCTTCAGATCCGCTCGCTTGGCAATGTCGCCATGCGAGCAGATCTTCTCCCGATATCCCCCAGCTACGGGTGGGCGATATCGGGAGAATCCAGACTAATTTGATCGTTTGGCCCTGGGGCCAAATGATCAAATTATAACGACGGGTATATCCAAAGTTGATCCGACTAGATTTCAGGCCAGATATCGGTCGGGCAGACCCGCCATTGGTGCCCATATACGGGCCGATTAGCTGCCGAATTGGTCTAGGGGACCGATATTGGCAGCTAGAATCAGCCTGTGTATAGGGACCTCTAGGCTAATATCCCACGGGGACATTAAAAAGCGAGTTCCAGTGACAAGTTGTTCATCTTTTCCTAACAAGCAATTACTAGAGATTATAACAATGGAGCAATTTTATTTCCCACAAATCAGCGTGTCATATTCTCCGGCATAATAGGGAAATTTGCATATAATCGCAGCGACTTCCCACCCAATGGGTTTTCCTTTCAGCGATTCCAATAGTTTTGAATGGCAATGCTTTCTTTGTAACATCGCTCATAGCGAAACGGAGCGATGTGCAATTTAAAGTAGTATCATCGGTTTAGGTAGTGGAGATTCATATTGTTCTTTATTTAGAGACAAAATAAATGACTTGTTGCTGGAACTCACTTTTTAAAAATCATAGAGACTAATCTCTCCATGGGACATTTGCCAATGGGCCAATGGGAAGATTCTGCTTGAGGAGCAATATTAACCGATGCACTTTAAAAAAAAAAACAACAACATGTTTCTCTATGACGGAATTCCTTTAACTAAATAACTGTTTAACTCCAATTGGGGTTATTCCATTAAAGGCACTAAGTTTGCCAGAGAGCAATAACCCATAGCAACCAATAAGATATTTGCTTTGAAACAGGTGATCAGTAACTGCTACCTGCTGATTGGTTGCTATGGGTTACTGCTCCTGGGCAAACTTATTGCCTTTTATTACATAACCCCAAGTGCATATTATATTTTATCTTATATTTTTCTACTTATAATAACAACAAAAGTCATTATTTTCACCATTATATTTTAACCACTAGGTTTAGCCAGTATTTTAATTAAATGTTAAATCAGTAACTAACAAGTTTTTCTATAGGGATTCAGTGTAGCTTAGACAGCAACTTTGATGTAGTTGACCAGCTTGAAGTATATTGCAATATATGGACAAACAATCCCTGTTTTTCTTAAAAGGGAGGGTATTTCTTGGCAGCTTAATGCACAGAATGGCTTAATGTCCTATATATAATGATAATGGGTGAGTGCAGAGGGGCTCTTGTTGCTGTCTATATCAATTTTGTTGTCACAACCTCATTGCACCCCCGCCTAATGGTTTAAAATTTAGTGATGAGCACAACTTTTCCTTTTTTCCTTCAATGTAGCTTAGTCCTAGTACAGGTATGAGACTATCCAGAATGCTTGGGACTTGGGGTTTTCTGGATAAGGGGTCTTTCCATAACTTTAATTACCATGCTTTAAGTCTACTTAAAACAATTTAAACATTAAATTAACCCAATAGGATTGTTTTGTCTCCAATAAGGATTAATTATATCTTAGTTGGGATGATCAAGGATAAGGTCCTGCTTTATTATTACAGAAAGAAAGTAAATTATCTGATTAAAATATGGGAGATGGCCTTTCTGTAATTCAGAGCTTTCTGGATAATGGGTTTCCTAGGATCCTATCAGGTATAGGACCTGTTATCCAGATGCTCGGGACCAAGGGTATTCCAGATAAGGGGTCTTTCCGTAATTTGTATCTCCATCCCTTAAGTCTACTAAAGAATCAATAAAACATTAATTAAACCCTATGGGATTGTTTTGCATCCAATAAGGATTATGTATATCTTAGTTGGGATCAAGTACAAGGTTCTGTTTTATTACTACAGAGAAAAAGGAAATCAGTTTTAAAATTCTGAATTATTTGATTAAAATGGAGTCTATGGGAGACAGGCTTTCCTTAATTCAGAGCTGGATAACGGGTATCCGGATTAGGGGATCCCATACCTGTACCTGTACTAGTACTCAATTAGTGCTAGTTAAATTACTGAAGTCTTATTCTGTTACAAACTTAGTGACAGTCTACACATTGTTAACTGCACGTTAGTGAGACAGCAGGCATATGCAAAAGGATTAGTACTTACAGTAACTCCAGCCTTATCATATGCTCAAGTATGGGGTCTGGCAGAATTATAGCACTCTGGCAATGTACGTGTAGCTGGATCATTCAATAAAAAAAAATCTGTACATAAAAGTGCACACGTGTTAATGCTGTTGCCTCGGAGTCTCTCTAAAGCACTATACTGTAAATATCAAACGCTGTTACAGTCACTTACTTATCAGCCATGGCTTTTAGTTACATTACACTCACCAGAACCAGACATCTCACCAGATAATGAAATAAACCTAATGTACACAGTCATGTATTGCAATCACAATATACCTTGAACTCTTGAGAGACATAACAACAGTTCTACCTGTTGACTGAATAAAATATTTGGGTTGTAGGACCTCTAGCCTCTGTTAATATTTAAGGGATACAAATATTTCAGTAGGACCTAATAAGCAGATGAGACTTTATGGCCTAGCAAATATGCAGGCAATAATCTGCAGTCTAGGATACAGATGTGTTTGGGCAGTATGTAGGCAATTTGTAACATGTCCCAGTATTCTAGCCAGTATTCATCAGCTCTGCAATATAACATTGGTCCAGTGATAATGTATGTGCAGCTTTCATAGAAAAAAAAGGAATATGCAAACCCACATGGAAGGCTGTAAACAAAATGGTACAGAGGAGGATGAGTAGTAATGTAGGAAACAAAAGCCAACATAGGGGACCATTTACTAACTGTCAGATTTTATTTTTCCAATTCAGATTTGTAACACTAAGGGGCACATTTATCAAAGTACCAGGGGCCAGGTTGGAGCTGCAGAGTGCCATTGAGTCCTATGGGAGGCTTTCCTTGGGCCAGGTTGGAGCTGCAGAGTGCCATTGAGCCCTATGGGAGGCTTTCCTTGGGCCAGGTTGGAGCTGCAGAGTGCCATTGAGCCCTATGGGAGACTTTCCTTGGGCCGGGTTGGAGCTGCAGAGTGCCATTGAGTCCTATGGGAGACTTTCCTTGGGCCGGGTTGGAGCTGCAGAGTGCCATTGAGCCCTATGGGAGGCTTTCCTTGGGCCAGGTTGGAGCTGCAGAGTGCCATTGAGCCCTATGGGAGACTTTCCTTGGGTCAGGTTGGAGCTGCAGAGTGCCATTGAGTCCTATGGGAGGCTTGCCTTGGGTCAGGTTGGAGCTGCAGAGTGCCATTGAGCCCTATGGGAGACTTTCCTTGAGTCAGGTTGGAGCTGCAGAGTGCCATTGAGCCCTATGGGAGACTTTCCTTGGGCCGGGTTGGAGCTGCAGAGTGCCATTGAGCCCTATGGGAGGCTTCCAAAATCATGCACAGAAGCATCAAAGTCAGAAAGGTTTTCCCAACGTTTACGATCGTTCGGATACAAAAGTTTTGTGACTTTCGGATTGCCAATACAATATTATTGTGACTATAACATATTTTTATGTAATGTAATCTGAATTTTACTCATTTCGGGATTCGAACTCGCACTTTAATGAGCCCCTAAAAGTCACAGAAAAAAAGAAGTTGAGACTTTTCCGACAATTTGTCAGCTTAAACTTGTCAAGATCATGTAGGAGTAATTAGCAGGTGTCCATTTCCTTTTCTTGAAGAACCTTTTTTTTGCTTCAAAACTTTAGAGGCTTTGATTTTTGATGCTGTTTTTTTGTCTAACAATTTGAGAAAGTCGCAGTTTTGTGACAGGTCAAAAAATTTAGAATTTTCATGACATTTCTGTATCTCTTCCCGCACAGACTTGCTGTGGAAACGAGTTTATTCAAAATTTTACACCAAAATAATGAGTTTTACTAAATCTGCCCCTTGGAGTTACATTAAGGAACTGATAAACAGGATATATACTGTAGATGTATTACTACTTTTCTAGCATAAAAACATGTTTTCAGCATTTAAACCATCAAGCAATGTTTATTAAAGACTAGTAACCACATTATCACAGCCCAAAGCCTAAATTGCCACCAAGTTTTATTATCTGGACTGCAGTGCTACCGTGAAAACACAACAAAAGTTGTTCAGTGTGATGTATTTGTAACGTAACAGCTGTGTATTTGTGACTGTCATAGGTTCACATGGCTTTTAAAAAAATTGTTGAATGTGTTGTGGGAGTGTATGAATGTATTTCCTCCTCAAGTGATAATAATGCAAAAAAAAAAAAATACAGTGAGCTAATTATTATCCCAGAGATAATTGGGCAATTTAATATAAACTCTGACTGATGCTTGTCTGGTGCTTGATGCACATGACTGTGACTGATGTTTGTCTCAAATAAATCCTTAGACAACACATTTATTACTAATTTTAGGCAGGAACCAAGGTACAAGGTGTACATTCTGGGCACTTTTTGCCTTTCTTTTTTCGAGGCAGAGGAGGGGGAGATTTGTGAATTGGTGATGTTATGGTAATGGATGAAAAGATAAAATACAGCTCCCATCAGTCTGTTGGATAACAGATAGAAAATCATGCATTCAAAAATCTCCTAGATAGCCCAGCTTTGGGTCCATTTTTACTTTTATTTTGAAAAAATGAAAACGATACATAGTTGCACCCAGGCAGGTGTATAATATGCATCAGGTGTCCTTTACAACACTTTCGACTTATATGGTTAAAATAGATCTGAATATACAAGGGATATTTTCTGAGACCCTGGTAAGAAGTGCAGGAGCGCTAAAGGTGCAAAAGCATGTGCCTTAGACTTATTGAAATAGTACTTCTGTCCTGGGCCTGACTGTGCTCTGCAGTTCATACTAGATAAAAATATTGAGGGTGAGGTGCAGATCATAGCATCAATTGGGTCAAGGCAGCCCTGTCCTCATCAGCATTTGATCACTTCTAAAAATCCTATAGCAATGAATAGAACTTGGGTGAGTTTTTATGTATGTAATGCCCCTCAGGGCATTGTCACTCAAAAAATTAACGTCAAAAATCCAAAACCTCTAAAGGTTCGAAGCAAAAGAAGGATCCTCCCGGGAAGGGAAAGGGCATCTGCCCTTGACTTCTACATGATCTAGCCAAGTTTTAGCTGGAAAATTGTTGGATTTTGATTTTCAGCCATTTTGTTGCATAGCAAATCGTGAAAAAGTTGCAACTTTTTTTCTGTAAATTTTAGCTCTAAAAATTTAAATCGGAAAAAGAATTAAACAGTAGTGATGGGCGAAAAGTTTCGCCAGGCATGGATTCGCGGCGAATTTCCGCGTTTCGCCATTGGCGGATTGTTTCGCGAAACGGATGAAAAATTTCGCTGCGGAAAAATTCGCCGCACGTCCAAAAATTGTCGCCGGCATCAAAAAAGAATAGTCGCGGGCGACAAAATAATAGCCGTGCGACAAAATAATAGCCGCGGGCGACGAAATAATAGCCGCATGCGACGAAACAATAGCCGTGCGACAAAACAATAGTCGCAGGCGACGAAACAATAGCCGTGCGACAAAATAATAGCCGCGTGCGACGAAACAATAGCCGTGCGACAAAACAATAGCCGCGGGCGACGAAACAATAGCCGCACGACAAAATAATAGCCGCATGCGACGAAACAATAGCCGTGTGCGACGAAACAATAGCCGCGTGCGACAAAACAATAGCCGCGCGACAAAATAATAGCCGTGCGCGACAATTTTTTTTGTCGCACGACATTTTCGCCGCTTCGCGAATTTTTCGCCGTTTCGCGGATCTTTTGAAAGATTTGCGAATTTTTCGGCGAAGCGAAACGGAACAGATTCGCTCATCACTATTAAACAGTTAGAAAATGGCCCCTTCAGTGTCAGATTTCCTTGGTTTAAATGTAATTTGGCTCCTCTGGAACAGACAGTGCAACTGTACTCTCTAAACAAGCAATGTGGCCCCTGATGACCCATTCTGATGTGAAAAAGGTAAGCAGAGGAAAAGGGGGACGGCATCAGGGTTGCTGAGTCAGCTAGCCGCAGCTCTTACAGCCCCCCTGAATAAAACAATGATTTTTATACTCTTTAGTGACTCACCTTATATTTTATAGAAATTGTACCCAAACTTTGAGGATGTCCTGGTGACAGAGGGGTCCCACACTGAATCTGAGGAAATGGTTAGTTGCTCTTTTAGATACCTCTGAATGTTCAGCCTAAAAGTCAATTAAGGTGAGATTTGGGTTACAAGCTTAAAGTGGCCAAACACAGGCAGAGTTGAGATGCCAATTCGGGCCCTTCAGACTAATTCTGCAGATTATGTGCCGATATACGGTGCCCTCCAACGGGTCTACCCAAACAATATCTGGCGAAAATTGGGCAGATGTAGATCTGGCAGGTTTGATTTTCCCATCAGAGCAAGGACCCCATTAATTCATTAATATGGGGTCATTGCCCCAATGGTCTGTTTCCCTGATTCATCAGTAGGGATAAACAAAATTTTTTGCCAGGCATGGATTTGCGACAAATTTCCGTGTTTCGCTATTGCCATATTTTTGAGCAAAAAAAAAAAGATTTTGCCTTGCGTCAAAAAAAATTGTTTGTGAAACAACAAAAATGTGTGCGGTAAAAAATTGATGTGCATATCAAAACAGGGACACATTCGCTCATCACTATCCATCGGCCCAATATCACCCACCTTAGCTGGGCATAATGGGGAAAGGTCTGTTTGTTTGGAGACCTTGCCAAACCAATGGATCTTATAATGTATAGCCAGCTTTAGATTTGCTATCCTTGATATACTTGGAAATATGGCTGACTGATCTACTAATGTAATGTCATATAATGTTATATCTGTTCCCTTGTGATCAAAGGTTGCACTTTTAAAGAGCTTGAACCCAAAACTCCCACAAGCACTTTTCAGCCTGCCCTTTCCCACTGACCAGTTCCTACCCTCCCTGATTCCCTATAAGCCTATGGGCTGCCAAACACCTGCTTTCCCCCGCTAATACCCTCCCAGCAGCCCAGTGATTGTGTTACAGATATATAAACTTTCCCCATTAGCCCCCACCCCACCCCGCTCTTTGTAGTCGCACCGACAACCTCGCCGTTCGATTGAAATTGCGCTAGAATTAGCTGCTCTTTTCATTAGCGTGCAGATGTAGATACGGTTTCTATAGAGATGATGCAGACTGCAACAAACTATTGGCTGTCGGCTTGGTAAATTTCATTCAGTTTGCTCCAATAGCTAAAGGAGAATGACTGGTACAGCCTGGTCGTTTCTCCCTCCTCAATCCCTTTTTTTTTTTTTTTTTTTCTTGCAGATCGTTCTCTCTCTCTCCCTGTCTCTGCATAGGCAATCAGAGCTCTTTACTAGCAGAGCCTCCTCTCACTGATTCCAATGTATTTTCCTGCTCAGCGAATACACAGCCCTGTTTTTCTTCCCTCTCTCTGCCCTCAGCACATCGTTCTGTTTCTGGGTAGTCGCATTCCTTCGGTCGGGCAAGAGATCGCCTTGGATTGGAAACAAACATGTTTATTTGGATGAAGCCATAAAGGGAGCCCGATCGGCTTCGAGGTATCACGATTAGGAAATTTCCTTTGCGGGATTTGGCTGCACCGGAGCATCTGTGTCGCTTACCCTGTTGTCGCTTCTCCTGTTGTCGCTTTCCCTGCTGTCGCTGTGCAAGATCAAGGTAGGGGAAAATGAGTTTTCCATGGATTTGTGTGTGTGCTACTGAGCTTGGCTTTGCTGCAGTCCTGTCTGCCACTACTTTTCCCCAACGGTTACAAGTCAATACTTTTTCTGTTGTGCTGCACAGCGATCCCTGTCCCCCTGCTCATCTCCCCATACAATATATATCTATATACATGCTGTATAGCTTCCCGACCGATACCATTATTTTGCTGCAGTCGCATCTGTGGAAAGACACAGTAAAAAAAAAGGGGGCTGTGTGTGGTGTTTACAAAGTAGCTAATCAGCCTTTCAGACAAATGCAAAGAGTCGGGGGGGAGAAAGATCAGGAGGAAAATCTGAGCAGAAAAAAAAAGGAGTCGCAGTTTGTATCCTTCTCCCCAATGTTATCAGACTGGCTGTGTCTGTTTTATTCTGCTTTGTACCAATATGCTGGCATGTGTTGGGGCAGGTTGGGGGCACATGGGGTGCTGAATGGTGTTGTTTTGGGCTGGAATTGAAGGGCATTATGTGAAGCTGGGGCTATGATGCCCTATTGCAAGGCTGCTCATGACATGGTTTCTGTGTTGGTTTATTGCTAGGCTGCACCTTGCATTGCATGAACCAAATGCTGCACATTCAGTAGGAGCCCAGATAATGCTCATGTTACCAGCAGCAACTGCAAAGTTTACAAAAATGCTGCCAGTAAAGATCCCACCATACCCCCCCCCCTTAGGCATGTTGTCCATTTACAGCCCACCCTGCAGTCTTTGCAGTGCTAAATCAATTAGGGCAAATCTTCACCAGAACTCAGTTGCTCCCCCCCCACTCACCCCCTAGTAAAATATACAGTTTTCCCTCACCCATCCCTTCTTTAAGATATGTGGCTGGTTTCATCTTGCAGGCATTAGCCCATGTGGCATCCTAATGCTGGTTGAATTGACACAGGCTGTAAAGTCCCCTCACAGTTCTGCATGCAGTGATTTTTTTTTTTTTACAGCAAGTCGGAACTCAGTAGCCTGTAAGCCCCAATCTGTAATATTGCATCTGGCACCTTTGCCAGGTTCAGTGTCTGTGACAAATATTGTGCAGGTTGATGCAGTCACATATTACATGAGTAACGTTGATAATGTCCGAGGGTGGATGCTAGCTTCATATGACTTACTAATCGCACCAGTCGCTCAGATCAGATGCACACAGATGTCTCACAAAGGGATTTTTGTGAAAAGTTCCCCTTTAACCATTTCAGTGCCAGGGTGGCGATGCTGCTTTGCAGGCCCATTCTACCATAATGGTGCATTATGGAACAGTGCACTGATGAACTACTGTCACTAATTCCTGGCATTGCAGGTTTTGGCAAAGGGAATTTGAATGGGTCAAGATTTTTTTTTTTTTTTTGTCCAGTATTTATGGGTTTAGTAAAACATAATCAAACAGATGACAGTAATTATACTAATACAGAGCGGGAGATTGTTGGGTGTCTTCTTTATGGCATTGCTTTTGACTCTTGGGTTATATATTAGCATTCATATCCACATGCACATGCGATCGCTGGTGCTCCTCTAACCCTGGAATATTGTGGTAAAAGGACCCCATAAAACCTTAAATTGCAAATGACTTTTGTGTGTAGCTGAATTGCTGGTTATACTTGTATTAACAGATTATCCAATATGCCATTTTAGGCTGATAACCCAAATTTCATATGGACTTTGCACACATTAAGGCTTCTAGCCATATGCATCATGGGTCATTTTATGCTGTTTCTGTCCTTTCTCACTCTCATAGTCTGCACTGGAATTCTATATCCAAATTTGACTATTAAATAATAGACTGGGATGAAAGCTGAAATGATATGAGAAGAGAGTAACTCTGGATACATTTGTATCATTAAGCAAAGGCTTTGGCTTCTTTTGCTAATGCGATGCCTTCGGGTTTTAAGAATTCATGCTGCGTTTTTATTTGCAAGATATAAATATATTGGACTGGCTTCATACTGTAGTGAGTCATTAAATGGCTAGTCCTGTACAGGAGATGATTCTAGCCAGTCGTAAATTACAGAAATCATAAACGGGTTACAGCTACAGGAGACAGTGTCTGTCCTTTAAAGATGAATCCACAAGGTGGTAGTGTGTACACTTTTTTTATCAACAACCTTTTTCTTCACTGGTCACTTACATGAAAGATTTAGTTTGATGCACATATAAGGTCTCTCCGAGAGTGATCTATTTTATATTTAAAGACCAACAAGTGTATCAGAGCCTCCATTATTCACTCATGGCCTTCTCGGTCACCTACACCAATCTGATAAATCAAACTCTTCCAAAAGAACACATTGGCTGGATCACGGGAACTTAACACTTTATTGGCTTATTTGCAAGATGTGTGTGTGGTGCTGTTTTACGAATTGATCCTGTGCTCACATTTATGATTAAGGGCATATTTCTAACATTACTGTCGAATAGGAATGCGCTCATGCAGAACCTCCAGTCACTCACTGAATGATTAGGTGTTGACTTTGCTAATTAGAAATCTGTTCTTCACATTCTAGAGTATTATGCCATTGCAATGAAATTATTGACAGCTATTCCCTACGCAGTTCTGGAGGATTTTCCATTAGTCTTAAAGTTCAGGACATCAATCTTACAAGAAATGCAAATGAAAGTCAATAAATAATTTCCAAAGGACACCTGACTGCCACTTTTCTGCCATACTGTATGTTTAAACAATTCATCTGAAACACTAGGGAACTCTTCCCTTTTTGCATTGTATTCAATTAGCCAACCTGGAGTGAAATGTCAGTGTTTTCTGAATTCGCTCTCTTGTTGATTGTGCATACACAAATGCAAATGTGCATCTGAGAGAGCATCTGAAACAAGTATGTTGGCAATGTGACTCATGTATCTATAGGTGTCATCTACAAGGATTCCCAAAGGGGTTTTAAAGGTTCTTCAGTACATGGAAAGGTCATCAAAAACTCTAGACCATATGAGAACACAATTCATTGATTGTGTTTCCTGATGAATTTCTTTTGCTATCCTACAGTATCTGGCTTCCATTGTCCATGAGTGGCTGATGAAGAACCTGCTAGTGCTGCAGGGACCCAATCTGTGAGTGCTGTATAGACAAGCACACAATGTCAACAGGCCGGGGGAGGAGGCGTAAGCTAAGGAAGCATCAAAAGCATACACACAAGGCTTACTCATAGGCCATTTCATTTACAAGATACACATGTCATCTTTACCTAACTTATTGTACTCCAACCTTGGGCAAACAGCTTACCAAGATCAACAATTCTAATACTAGTTTTTTTTCATATGGATCCTGCATTTTAGAAATACTATAAACTCTTAAATGGCAAATCTAAAGTGTGTTAGGGCTATAGGGCATGACATGATGGTATATTTGGCCTTGTAATATATTGTAGGTCATATATAGTGCTAATAAAAACTCAGATTTTAATGAGTAGTTGAGCTGATAAACTGATCAACTAATCACTGCAGACTACTAATTAGGAGGGTTCTCAGGAAAATAGCTAAGTGCTGAAAAGGCCCATCATGGTTTGCTTACGTCATGTTTATCATGTCAGGGATAGGGGAGGAGACACTCAATTGCAAGCTGTAGAAACCAATGAGTAGAAGGCTTATATCTTTGATACATGGCTCAGTGCAATATGTGTAACACAAAGAAGCAACAAAATGGTAAATCAGATGCTTTTCAAAAGGAAACTTGACATGCCTTAATACATCGGCTAGCAGAAAAGGAAAATCCATCTAATTTTTTTTGTAATTCTAAGGAAATTTCTAAAAGCATTTATTCAATATTATCAATGGTTTTAGAGTTTTTTTGTTTAAGTCATTTTTCTTAAAATTATTATTCGTTCATCTGTTTCTATTTTGTTAAATGGTGTTCACACAATTTAAGAGAAATCAACTGATTAACATAACAAGCAGTACAGAGAGGGGAAAATTGAAATGTTTAATGGATATATGAAGTTGTTTAAAATTCTATATGGTTTCTCTAGTTAAATAGTAATGAACTATTTACATTTATATATATTATACCAGTTACCATGCAGAAAATGTATCAACCGTCATTGTGGAGATGCCATTAAACAACCACTGAGCACCTCACGAGTGGCCCAATCATTGGCATGTATGAAAGACAGTCTTTACATTCAACTGAACTCTGCATTGCTTGCATGACCTTTTCCATATTCACAATATTGTACAGTAATACAGAATGAACAAGCTGAGATTATATTTAGCTGCTTAAAGCTTAGCATTTTAGTGGAAAGACTGTTCCTGTCAAGGTCACACAAGTATCATCATTTACCAAACCATGTGGCTTTTTAAATAGCAACAAGATGTTTAACTCAACCATTATTTCTACAATTACCATAAGAGCACAAATAAACACAAGAGGGCTCATTAACTACCGCAGCCACAATTAATGGGCAAAAGCAATGGACACAGTTGTGTGTATTGTGTATAAACACTGCACTTGCATACATTTTCACCAAACTCTATTGCACCCACCAAGAAGTGGCTTAACTATCAGGGGTGAGGGGTGCACCTGCACCTCCTTGGGGCCCCCCTGGAGCCACAAAAAAGGTATATCATGGAAGAAAGGGCTAGGGATTTTTTGTGCAAGCTTGTGTGCAGGAGTGTGAGGGGCGTGGGTCCAGGGGGGGCTGGTGGAGGGCTCAGGTAACATCCCATGGTAAGTATGACACTGCCACCAAATCAGTCCTAATATTGTATGCACAATTGCATGCAAGTACACCTATTAAGGCAGGAGAACCCTAGAGCTATCCCCACCCTAAAGGACTGGACCAATAGGCATGGAAGACTTGCACTTAAAAAGTCATAAGCAGAAGTCAATTTGATGCTGAAAGTGCTTGCAATTACAAAGTATTCTCATACAGTTGTGTGTTTTGATGTGTCAGATGTAATTGTGTCATGTGCAACTTTCCCTTGTGCCCCCAAGTATGTTGGATCGGCAGGGCAAAATAATGCTGTTCTAGGTATTGCACTTGCATTGATAAATATTCCCTGAGGATTTCAAATATCCCTAAAGGCATTACAGACATTAATTTTTTACTGAAGTCATTTGTCATCACTCAGCACTTTGTAAGCATGCCCTATGAATATCGACCATCAGGGTAGTGACTCCAGTGATCAGCTAATGAGTTCACTCAAGAGACATCCAATCAGAGGGCCTGTATGGCCTGTATGGATTCGCTCAGTGTTTTTTAAACTCTTTTCTGCATTGCTTCCAGGTCCCTCTTTTTCATTTCAGACACAATATATTTTAATTCCATATGGACAGGCAGAGATTATATTTAGCTGGCCCATTTCAAAGACTATAACAATGGCCGTTTTAAGCATTTTTTACACTTGATTTGCAGTAACTATCATGAATGATGTGCCATGGCCCAGTGCTTTTTATTTAAACGCGGCTTCAGTGCCTTTATTGGAATTACACTGAAAATAACCCTTTTGTCAGGTGCCATATATTTTCCAGTTTGGTACAGCAAAGATCATGTAGCAATTACTTTGCTTTTTGCCATAGCATTTTTATTTATTTGCTTATTTATCTTTTCTTTTTTATTAGTAAAATACAGAAATACATCAAATATACACCAAAGGCAAACATAAATGTCCCTTTTAACTACGTCAAAAATGTTTGCTAAAAATCAGTGATAAAATACTAGTGTCTGTTTCAGATTTAACTGTCGTTAATTAAGGTTTTCACACTTGTTCATTGAATGCGGTAGGGGTATAATCTGCTTGTCTCAGAATTGTAGAGTAGCTGGGTTTAATTGAGGGTACTTAATTGAAAACATTTAACAGAACCCTTATGAGGAAACATTTTTATAGTTCAGTGCTGTACTAATTGACTGGGTAAATTCTGCATACATAACAGAAGAGTCTTGCTTCTGTTTTTGACAGATTCCCAATACAACCCCCCCAGCTTTCATAGGAACTATATCCCTTTGAGGTGACAGCCATTCATAGTGACAGAGTCACATGCAAAGCGGAAAATAAGATAACCCAGTTCTGTACCCAAGTAAGCAGCACATTCCATGCATTAATGATATTTAAAAAGAAAATGACTAGCATGTTGAACTTCTATCCTATATCCTGTATGTTAGAAGTTTAAATATTCTGTGAGAAGGCTGATAATAAAGGTCTAACTGTAAGCGGAGAGCTGGCAATAAGCCACGCAGATCAATATGGAGTTCTCATTTCAAACAGCGGTACTTCTCTGTCACAGTTCAGCTCAGGTGCACTCAAGCAATGTTTGTAAAGCATTTATGCTCTGAGCCATTTCGATCCCCACATTTGACAGGGTTATGTACTCGGTTCTGTCACCTTTTAATAGTTCTCCTCTTGTTTGCCTTAGTATTCCTACGATCTAAATGATATAACAAAATACCTGTGCTTTCTTCCCCAATACTCTGCGCCCGGATAGTTGTTTACACTCAGTCTGTTAATGGATTCTTGCTATTTCGTTATAAGGTTAGTTCTCTGAAATCAAAAAGTAATTAAGGTAGTGCTGCTTCGATATTTTAATAAATAAACCTGGTTGAAGCTCTTCTCTCCACATAATTCATATTTCTAACAATTTAACATTTTTCCAGTTACTGCACTAGAGATCTTGAAATATGGTAATAAGTATGGTAATATACACTTGTAATTATGTTTTTAGATCAAACACATGCATACAAATTATGGTGTTTCTCAGAACAGTGGTCATAATGAATGGAGTTCCTAGCATAGGCCACCTCTTAAAGGAGATGGAAAGGTAAAACTAAGTAAGCCATAAGTACATACAGTAATGCTGCAGAGTCCTCTATCAAAAGAAACACAGAATTTCTTGTCTCCTTTTTTGTAAACATGTTCTTAGGGTATCTGACTTCCTCTCTCAGAAAAATCCTTCATTCCCGGGGCCAGAGTCTGCACAGTTCTCTCCTCTCTCTCCTCTCCTGCTGCCATAAAACTCACTCCCCCACCCTTAGGAATGTGTAATCTGAGCTATAATGGCTGAGCTGCAAGCAGGAAGCTATGAAGCTAATATGTCTAATCTATTGGCAGTAAAATGCCAAAATTACTTTCCTTCTCGTTTAAGAACAAAGCCAAAGCCAAAGTCAACACAAAATAAATGGGCCATTGTTAACTTTTATAACAGATAAATAAATGGAGCCTTATTTACAATCGGTGTGGGACCTGTAATCCAGAATGCTCTGGGCTGGGGTTTTCTGGAAAAGGGGACTTTCTATAATTTGGATCACCATACCTTGTCTACTAAAAAAAATTTAAATATTAATTAAAACCAGTAGAATTGTTTTGCCTCCAATAAGATTTAATTATATATTAGTTGGAATCAAGTATAAGATACTTGATCCCAACTGTTATATAAAATTTGCTATTTCTATTAAGCCTTTTCAATGCATCTACCAACTTTCAAAAAAATGTGGAAAACTTAAATAGTATGAATTAAAGAAACTGCCTACATTTTGCCTAGGCCAATTGACTTCTACATGAATTTTTACATTCAAGTTTTTCAAGTGTTTTTTTTTTACACTTAATAAATCTTGAACATTCAAGTTTTGGAAACCCTAAATTAAATTTGTACGTTTTAGCTCAAAACATGAATAATAATAATTATAATAATAAGTTTAAGATTATATTAGCTCATGGGTTCATACATATACATACAGTACTCATCAAACTGAATAAATGATATGACAACATTAAGTAATAATAACATGTTAGAATAATATAAAATTAGGTATTCAGTTCTTTTAATTATGGGGAAGCCAAATATATATAAATATAAGAAACAAACGGAGCACTCCCTACAAACAATCAACTGCCCCAGGTGCTGGCCAGAAGTTTATGTAAAATGAAAAACAGAGTGCCGCACACACAGGGACTTTAAAAAAAGAACAAAAAATCTTTATTAATCCAACATTTTGAACACTAAGGGGCACATTTACTAAGACACGAATCTGAACCGAATTGGAAAAATTCCGATTGGAAAACGAACATTTTGCGACTTTTTCGTATTTTTTGCGATTTTTTCGGCGACTTTACGACTTTTTGGAAATTATCGCGACTTTTTCGTTACCAATACGATTTGCGCGAAAAAACGCAAGTTTTTCGTAGCCATTCCGAAAGTTGCGCAAAATCTTGCGATTTTTTTGTAGCGGTAAAACTTGCGCAAAAAGTTGCGCCTTTTCCATAGCGTTAAAACTTAAAAGGCGCGATGTTTCGCGCAAGTTTTAACGCTACGAAAAAATCGTGACTTTTCGCACAAGTTTTAACGCTACGAAAAGATTTTGCGCAACTTTCGGAATGGCTACGAAAAACTTGCGTTTTTTCGCACAAATCGTATTGGTAACGAAAAAGTCGCGATAATTTTCCGAAAAAATCGCAAAATACCGATCATTACGAAAAAAACGCAATCGGACACATTCGGCCCGTTCGTGGGTTAGTAAATGTGCCCCTAAATGTGTTCTTCAGGGTCAGGTTTGTCCCTGAAGAACACATTTAGATTTTTTGTTCTTTTTTAAAGTCCCTGTGTTTGCGGCACTCTGTTCTTCATTTATATATATATATATATATATATAAAACACCAGTTTGCACAGCTCCTCCTATGCCTTTATGGATAATGTCAGAATCAATTTGTGAATTGTCCAGTGATGAATTGGACTCTGCTGTACTGAATATTCTGTATTCCAGAACTAAGTCTTGTTCTAAATCTAGTTCTGATCAGCTGATTGAGGGATGCTGGAAGGTGTAGTTTTACTTAATTTGGAGTAACTTTTTTTGCCCTGTATAAAATTGGGAATATCTCCTATTGTAAAACTAAAAGACAGAAGTTACAGAGGAATCCAGTCCAACCTTATAAAGGCACAAAGCCTAAGGCTGACTGGTTTTATACAGCTGGCATGAAATATCAAGATAACTTCTAATATTCTTATATTTTACAAAAAACAAAGTATATTATTTTATTCATACACAAAAGCCATGAATATCCTGTAAATTATATTATTATAAATGGTGCTTACTAATGTCATTAGTTAAAATCAGTGCTTAGTAATTTAATTTCTGTCACATGATGAAAACGTGTGTGTAATAATAAATAAATTCCCCATGTTGTAAAATATAAAGATTAGAAGTCATCTTCGAGTTCCTTTGCCTTTTACTTGGTCATAGAAGTCCTCAGTGACTTCTAATATCCTTATATTTGCAATAAGGGGTACATTATTTACTATAAGTGAATCATGTGACATAAATTACACCACCAGGCATTGATTATAAATAATGAAATTAGTAAGCACCATTTATAACCATAGTACTTACAGAATACTCATGGCTCTTGTGGACATAACTGCAATAAACCTAATGGTGTCTAAGGAGTTGCAGCACACTTGCTGTAATCTCATGCATAACTATCCCTTTTCCCTGGTTTTCTTCTGAATGATAGTCATGCACTGAGAACCTTCCACTTACTGAGTGGAAAGGAAATTATTATACTAACATACGGCTATCTCAAAAACTTCACTAAACCCTAATGCACATTTAACAAATCTGTTTTCACAAATAGACTTTACAATTTTCTTATATATGTTTATACGGTTTAAGGTTTGTTGTAAGTTCCCCAACCTTTTTATATAATGCTGCAAACATCACACTCCTGCTGTGAATTGCTGACAGATATCACCTGCTCTAACTGGCTGATACCAGCAGGAGTCATTAATTTCAAATGTCCTACGGACACAAAGCATGAGTTGTTTGCAGGAGGAAAAAATGTTGGGTTAGGAAAGTATACCCATAAAGCAATTATATCTCAAAAACTATAAAGACATAAATCATAAATCATAAATCCTAGTGGTAAAAAAAAAAAGTTAAGCATCCACTGCAGTTTAGCGCACATATATTTTATAGGTGTATCACAGTTCTCCTTTAATATGATTTTTTCATTCCTGCACTGACAGACTTGAGGCATTCTTTTTTAAATCCTTCAATTAAAATACACTTTGTTTTTATGAATAAAACCCCTATTATTAGATGACTGATGTGCAAATTCCTTGACCTTGCCTATACTCTAATAGTTATTATCATGGGCTGAACCTCTGTAGAGAATTTTTATGAGCCATTATGGATGGTCTCCTTATGCTAAGTTTCAGCAATGCCTCCACAAATTATTAGTTAGAAAAGCCAGCATAGCTCGTGCCAGTGAAGGTTTTTTCATGCAGCTAAATGAGGTATGATGCAAATCCCAAATAAATCTTAGCAGCTCGATGAACTCCTTCAATTTGTTTGCCTGAGCTGTGATTGGTTTTCTGTGTAATCTGATTTTTCAGTGTAGCAGTGCATCTGTAAACTGACGCTTCACTAAAACAGTTTATGAGAACCAAAGTACTGCAATCAATGCATGTGCATACTATAATCTTTCACTGGATTGCGCTATGTAGATATGTAGACAGTGTAGACATCTATATATATATATTGTATAAAATAGACTATAAAATAAGAACTTAACTTAATATGAACAGCTAATCAGAAAAAGGTGATACACCATTAAATATACCTGTTGGCTTAAATAACAGTGCCTTATAAATCAGATTTCTAAGCAACCTTCCTTAGCACCATATGACAAGCAGAGAAACATAAAAAAATACCCTTAAGCTTGAGCATTTTTCTCTTACTGCTTTACATGGTGGTGACATTTGTATATACACGATTTGAAATGGAAATGTAGAGATTTTTTATTTTAGTAACTGTTAATATCAGCATTTTGTAGTTTTTTTTTTCTTAGTAATGAATCATTTCTCTCAGTCAATGTTCTTTTACTGCATCCTGGTCATGCATGGAAAACCGTTTTTGCCCAAGATGATATTTACAGTAACTTTCCCTTTTCAACAAAAACATTATTAGAACATGTATTTATCACCTGCTGTGTATGATTCACATCTCTGTGACGGTGATTTCTCTTGAATAGTGTTCTGTTTTTCTTTGGTCGCTACAGAATGCTTTGCTTAAATGGTGACAATATCATGGCACATTAGCTGCTTATGGTGACAAAATGGAATCAATACTTGACATAAGGTGCCACTAGTCAGTGGCATTGTGTCAAAGCAGGATGCCTTTATAGCAGTGAATTTGCTGTGTATACTTGTTCTCTTATAATAAAATTTAGTGTAAATTATACATATTGTTTTGGGTGAATAGCTATTCTATATGCAAAAAATATTTAATCAAAGGCATTTATACACAGGCGGTGTTGATTTAAGTTTTGACCAAGATTAAATCTACTTCATTGTATGGAACACTACTGCCTTTTCTAATAAGTGATTGTGCTCATTCACATCACATCACTTCAATTGGAGCAGTTAAAATATATCCGTTCACCCAAAAGCTATATTGTTCTGTGTATACAGGCCATGACCAACTGAATATTACTAACCCCTAGTCGTATATAATTGTTGGCCAAAATATTGTGTATAGTGTATAAGGTGGCTGCCCAAGGCAGATGAATGGATGTTTAAAGGTATTGGCAGTTTTGAAGGTATTCTGATAATATTAATGTTAATTTTAAAAGGGGTGGTATTTCAAGCATAGCAAAAATGTACCCCATGTTTATTATGAACACAAAAGCTGACTTTTTTTTAATTTTACTTCCATCATACTGAATTTTAAGAAGCAGGGGTTATGTAAATGATACAGGCTTTCTGATTATTTGACGATTAGGATACTTAGGGAGAAACTCTGTTGTTCACCTGAAAACTTTGCTTGCATCATTCCCTTCAATAATGAACACTAATAAATGATTGTTCAACATTAGTTATGCCAATATAATAAGGAGTTTACAATATGCCATCATAGCTTGGTATCTCAGGGTTAACTGAGTTGACAGATACAATACCATATCCAGAAATTCCATTCTTGAAGCCATAGTTACTACTGTGACATAAAAAAAAGCCTGATGAAATGATGTCATTGTTAATCTTTTCCTTGAAAGCTTGCATAATGACATATATCAGACAGTATCACCTTACCAGAATTTTTTTTTAACTTTTTCCGAACTATAGCTAACACTGTACAATACATTCTGTATTTAACGGCTCAAAGTGTAGAAGATCTAACACAATAAAACTCTTTGAGAAATGCCCATCTGACTGCCTAGCCTAACAAGTGGAATTTGAATTTCGATATCCACTTAACAGTTGCTTGCTTACTTAAATAGCAGATGATTATTGGACTCTTCAATTGTATAACTGTACAACAAACCACCCTTTTAGTGCTTACTTAGTACTATATGCACAGTTCATAACCCTCTTCCACCTAAAACACTTCAAGATGCATCCAGCTATGTCTGTAAACCAATGGGATCAATGGCAACTTATTAAGCATGACTTGTAACTGAGCCATTGTAAGCTTAGCTATTAATCTCTGTCTTAAATCAGTAGTCAGTATTTGTTCTTTGTCCTGACAGGATATTTGCTTCATTTAAAATTCATGCCATATATTGTGACTATTTTCAAAATGATTAAGCACTTTTTGTCCTTTAAATATTTCAAGACATTATATTTGTCCAAAATAATCATGTTTACATGCTAACATCTTGTAGACTCGCAACTATTTATTTGCCATAATACAATGATGTTGCTAGACTTAACTGACTCGAAGAAAGTTGGTAAAGAAAACCGTTAAAAGGATGCACTATTTATCTCAACCACCCCTGATTGAAGGAAAAATTCCCCAGGAACTCCCCTAGGTGTTAAGTGTGATATATGCAAAGAAGAATAAACTATTGAAGAAACAGAAAACAACCTATAGGGATCTTTCTAAAAGTGGTTTTGGTATAACAAAAACATACCTTATTTTGTCAAATTGTAAAATATAAGCAACACACATCTAAAAAACATTAAAAGTAGCCAAGACTTTCCCAAGTTGTATACAGTTATTTGTACCTACGTATTGTTTTTGTGGAATCATTATGACCACACAAAATAATATTTTGGCAAGTGTTCATGGATTTTAATTAATGATAGTGACTACAAGTTCTATTTTTTGTTTTAGAGGTTTTTTTTAACCCAGCAAGGAATGCTTGTATTGTTCTTATGGGACCTCTCAGGTCTTACCCAGTGGACGTCTGTCTTGAACTGTATGGCATGTTTGTAATGAAGAGTAAGAAAAAACAAAACACAAGCTCCCTCGTTCCTTGCTTAAGATGAATAGTTTGTCTAGCCTTTCTTAGTATCAGCTGTTAAGGTGGCCATACACGAGCAGATCCGCTCGCTTGGCGATGTCGCCAAGCGAGCGGATCTTCCCCCGATATCCCCACCTACGGGTGGGCTATATCGGGGAGCATTTAGGTTAAAAAAAAATAATCTGATCGTTTGGCCCCAGGGATTATCGGATTATGTGGGCGGCAATGGGGCAGTCGGATCGGGGACCGCATCAACGAGCCGATGCGGTCCCCGATCCGACCAGATTTTCTAACCTGGCCGATCGAGATCTGGCCAATTTCAGGCCAGATCTCGGTCGGCCAGGCCGCTCTGGTCTCCCCATACACGGGCCGATTAGCTGCCGAATCGGTCCAAGGGACCGATATCGGCAGCTATAGTCGGCCCGTGTATGGCCACCTTTACTCTACTAGCCTTGCTGCCCTTCTTGGTAGTGTGACCTAAGGGCATGTCTAAAAATGTCTTAATATTGTACACTTGACACTTCCCTTATGAATCTTCTATAATAGCTTAGCATTTAGAATAGCTTAGCATAGTTACATATTGTTTAATGATATAAACACCTCCATTCCAGAATTGGGTAGATCTAGAAAGACAGGAAATACGATTACAATGAATTAAAATGTATTAACAGTGTGGTCAGCTCAACTTGAGCTGGTGGTTTAGATGACACCCTTTTTTGAATATAGAAATTGTGCTCTGTACAACTCCTTGTTCATATAGCACTCCTTCATTACATACAATGTTATATATTGTTTGGCTCCAACTGCTGGATCTGAAAAATGCTTTTTTAGACCAAACATTTATTTTATTCACCTTCCAGTGAGAACAATTCCATGGATAATACTCTAGTCTCAGATATGCCATATAAATCAGTTTAAGAGCTTTAATATACATCCATTTATCTGTGTTATGTAATATATTATTATAGTTTTTTTTTAATCATACCAGAGTATTCCAAACATATGAAAGCAAAATATACTTTTTCTCCATAGAAATATAATTTATTCATAAAAAAATTCTTAAAAAACCAAGTTAGTTATTTATAATTGAATTTTTCAACCAATTAGGGCCTGACATGACTGTAGAAAAAGTTAAATACATTCAAAGCTGATTAAGTCATTAATACTGTATATAATAACCACTGTCTATTTTAAACAATTTTCCATATTAAAAATTACTAAAATAGATGATGATAACATGCTTTTACCCAGTAATTATAAGAAAATGAAGGAAAGTAATGAATCCTATTGCCTTGATGTACATTTGACAAAACAATCTCCCAAAAATCTCCAAAAACAATCTACCAAAAGAAGTCCAAAATATAATCCCAAAATTAAAAAAGAGGGACTCTCTAAATGCATCCAAGCTAAGTCATGAGAGAAACAAGTAGAAAAAGCCAAGTAATAAGTGAAACAAGTAGAAATATCAGGACCTACCCAAGTAAAATCAATGCCGTGTGTGTATAAACCCTGGGCCTATCACACAGTTGTAACTGCAGACTTAGTTGAAAGCAGTGTTATAAATAACTAGCACTCACCATTGTCGGATGGTGGTCTGGGTGCGTAGAGCCCCGAACCCATAGCTTCAGGAGGCAAAACAAGCATTTACAAAGAGAGTTCCATGTAGCAGTCTACCAAAGGATGTTCATCTAATACGACTTTTATGTCTTCATTAAAATCATTAAGCCTGATATGTTTCATGCGTCATCGCACTTATAGGCACCTATGATTAAGTGTGATGACGCACGAAACGCACATCAGCCATAATGATTTTAATAGAAAAATAAAAGTTGTGTTTCAACAGATATCCTTTGGTAGACAGGTGCATGAAACTCTCTTTGTGAATAGTTCCTTCTCCATAGTCTAAACCATTCCTTAGCATAGGCAAGCTGCTAGAAGCAACCAAATTTAAACCACTTTCTAAAAGCAATGTACAAACACTGGTTTCACAGAAAGAGCAGATTTCAACCACTGGAAATCCTGTTATAAATTAGGTGAGAGAAGGAAAACTGTATTAGAAAATGAAATCCAGTCTTTAAAAAATTGCAAAATTGTTGTTGGGATAGGATGAGGGACTATATACTGTATGTGTTTTAGCTATTGCTGCAGAAACAAAGGCATGGATTTTGGCACAATTGCTTAGAAAAAAGTGATAGATTCTGACAAACACTTACCAGGCAGTTAGGAATGTGTTTAATAACTGTTCTGATTACTCAGAACCTTAATTCACATTATAAATAAGGGGAGCACTCACCAGGAAAGTAGCCCATATGTTGGTTACCCGTGCTACCACGCTTCCAAACGCCCCCGATCCAGGCGTACTTAAGCAGCAGTAAGAAAGGATTGAAGCGGAGCACTGGATTCTCTCTCAGTAAAAATATTTCTTTATTGCTTCCAGATTAAAAACATCACAAAGAGCCTTGCTTAACACGTTTCATGGCAACATGCCACTTCCTCAGAAGCTGCTACTGCTACTGCTACTCAGAACCTTAAGAATTGCCCAATTTGAATCTGAGTAAACCTGCCTCAGAATGCATAAGGAGAACAGTGAACCAATTGCATACCCTTCGAGTGATCCCACATTAAGTGGGACATGTTTTTGTAAGAAAAAGACACAAGTATGAATCAATTAAAAATAAGTGAACCAGGATGAAATCTAAATGGCTGATTTACTAACCCACGAATCCGACCCGAATTGGAAAAGTTCCGACTTGAAAACGAACATTTTGCGACTTTTTCGTATGTTTTGCGATTTTTTCGGATTCTGTACGAATTTTTCGTTACCAATACGATTTTTGCGTAAAAACGCGAGTTTTTCGTATCCATTACGAAAGTTGCGTAAAAAGTTGCGCATTTTTCGTAGCGTTAAAACTTACGCGAAAAGTTGCGCATTTTTCGCGTAAGTTTTAACGCTACGAAAAATGCGCAACTTTTTACGCAACTTTCGTAATGGATACGAAAACTCGCATTTTTACGCAAAAATCGTATTGGTAACGAAAAATTCGTAAAGAATCCGAAAAAATCGCAAAACATACGAAAAAATCGCAAAATACCGATCATTACGAAAAAAACGCAATCGGACTCCATTCGACCCGTTCGTGGGTAAGTAAATCAGCCCCTAAATATCAAAGGACAATAGAAAATGTATATTAGAATGGAATGGTCAATGGTCTCAAATGACATTTGGGGGCAGATTACTAAAATTCCATAATTTCTCATTTTATTTTATTTTCAAATTCGAAAATTAAAAAATTCAACTTTTTTGACATTTACTTCTACATGAACCCAGAACATTTAATCTGACGAATTATTGAATTCAGATTTTTAGCCATTTAGTAAATCTTGGAAAAGTTGCAGCGTTTTTTCTCTGAAAAAATTCTAAATCGAGTTTAGAATTAAAAAATGATGAGCCCTTTATTATTTGTACAGGTATAGGACCCGTTATCCTGAATGCTTGGATCCAAGGGTATTCCGGATAAGGGGTCTTTCCGTAATTTGGATCTCCATACCTTAAGTCTACTAAAAAAATCAATAAAACATTAATTAAACCCAATAGGATTGGTTTGCATCCAATAAGGATTATTTATATCGTAGTTGGGATCAATTACAAGGTACTGTTTTATTACTACAGAGAAAAAGCAAATCAGTATTAAAATTCTAAATTATTTTATTAAAATGGAGTCTATGGGAGATGGGCTTTCCATAATTCGGAACTTTCTGGATAACGGGTTTCTGGATAAGGGATCCCATACCTGTATTATCATGTGCATTGTGCAGATTAAGCAACAGTTTGCATGGGGTCCACCAAGTTATGTGAGTGGAAAAGTTAGTGATGGAAGAGAACGCAGTCTGTGAAACAAAAACTGTTTTAAAATGTTAGAAACTAGAAGGGCTGATAAATGAGAAATGGATTAAGCAAAATAAGACAGTGTATACATAGAAAATGAGTCATACGGATAAAATATTTGGTTTAAAGGAGATTGTAAAGACCGGAATGATTCTGTTTTTTGCCAGGCATGGATACAGTTTGTCAAGAAGTCTCACCAAATGCACATCTGTACAGTACAGCACATTACAATTTCATCCAATGTCCAGACTTCTGCAAATTAAGATACAGATCACTGTAAGCGTGCCTAAAGTACTTACAGTTTTGATTGTAGAGTACAAAAGAGCTAAGCTTTTGAATTCATTACATTGGTTTCTGTAGCTTTCTCTTTAGGAATTTTGCTTAGGGCTTGCAGCATTGCTAATTGGGACACTTGATACAGATATTCCTATTGACTTCAAAAGAAGTTTTCCTGTAATTTGTGCTTTTTCCTAATTAACCCCACGAGCAACTGCTTTTTTTTGCAGCAGATTACAATCAAACTGTTTTCAATATTTTTCATACCCAGGAATTTTTACTTTTTAAATGTACTTGGTAGTATTGGTTAGAGCAATATAATAAACCCAAACAACATTTTTTTCCTAATTAACCTTTAGTAATACCAGCAAAAATTTTACAAGAGTTAAAAACATGCATGGGCTATTTATCAACTGTTAAACTATAGTAATAGTAAGAGACAAAAGGGGTTATGTAATATCAGGAGCAAAGTTTGCTATACTTTTTATCACCTAAAGCAACCAATCAGAATATAGCATTTCTTTTCTGTTATAATTTGAGATTAAATAAAACTTGAATTTGTGTATTTAATATGATGTTTTCTTGACTTAAAAAAAACAATATAGTAGTTCATTTTTATATGTAAATATGTGTTTTGATATAAAGAAATATATATATATATATAATAGATGTAATTAGTTATAATTTCCAAGTTATGCTGACAGCAAGTTGGGTGATGAGGGTCATACATTTTTAGTTTATGAAGCTTCTGCATATGATGAAATGCTCAATGGCGCAAAACGCATCAGGCAGGAGTGGCTGACATGAGGTATGCAGATAGAGGGAAGACATTGCTTTGTGGTGTGTTTTTTCATATGATGTTTTTATGCTAATTCTTATTATTTGAATTTGGTTGCTCTGAACAAATAAATGCTTGAAATGAGTTACTCTACATATTGTTTGATTTAAAATATACAATTGTCCTGTGAACTGAGAACAACCCCCAGGCAAAATCTGCATAATATGTTTTTCTTATATTATAGGATTGGAATTAAAAATAAATATTTAAAATATTTAAATGAGAAAATTAGCAAATGGGAAGATATTTAGAACCAAAGGCAATATATAGTGAGTGAGTTATTGGCTAGGTAAAATATAATAATGGGACCTGAGAGCTTACATTAAGCATCTGCTACATATATTATCAATTGTTTATAAATATGTGCAAAGTATATTCTCACATCATAATAGTTGTAAATAACCCACAGACATTTGATTTAACACACCATGAATTTACTTGCTCAAAAGCAAAACAGTCTGTATAGTGCTATAAACTTGGCAGGTTTCCAGAAAAAAAAAAGCCCTAGAATGCATTATAGTTTCTCGATGTACTGTACAAGATAACACGTTGGCTTTAGTACAACTAACAGAAATATAATTAATAAGTAATGCTATCACTATCCTCTATTTCCACTGGGACAGTTTAAAACACGCTGAAGATGTTAAAACTAATTCAGCAGAGATCCGATGAGACAAATAGCTGTCTAAAATTGACAACTATAAATACACTACAGGTATGGGACCTGTTATCCAGAATGCTCCGGACCTGGGGTTTTCGGGATAAGGGATCTTTCTGTAACTTGGATCCCCATAACTAAAGTCTGCTAAAAAATCATTTAAATATTGAATAAACTCAACAGGATTGTTTTGCCTCCAATAAGGATTAATTACATCTTAGTTGGGATCAAGTACAAGGTACTGTTTTATTATTACAGGGAAAAAGGGAATCATTTTTAAAAATTGGAATTATTTGCTTATAATGGAGTCAATGGGAGATGGCTTTTCTGTAATTCGAAACTTTCTGGATAACAGGTTTCAGGATAAGGGATCCCATACCTGTACTAGAACTAAAAAAAAAAAAAAAGATAGGTACAGGGGTTTCCCAACAATAGGGCCAGATTCAAATCAATGAGAAAAAAAGTTATCTTTTGGTTTATGTAAAAACTCATGAACTCATTTAATTCAAAGAAAATTCAATTCCAGTTTTTTTCCCATACAGTTTTCATGTGATAAACCTTTTTCTCACTAAACGGAATCTGGTCCAATGTGTGGTTGGATTTCTGCAGATGTATATATCATGCTTATGTTGACTACTGCCTTTTTTGATTTTCAGCCATTGAGTTATCAAACAGTATACAGGAAATTAAAATGTCTTTTTTTATATTGAATGTTTATTCAATTACTTAGGTTTTTGTTCAGCAGCTCTCCAGTTTGGTATTTCAACAAGAATCTGTTTGCTAGGGTCTAATATACCCAAGCAACCAGGCAGTAGTTTTAACAAAAAAATGGAAATATGAATAGGAAAGGTCCTACATAGAAACATAAGTAATATAAGTAACAATAATATTAATATTGTAGCCTGACTGGTCTCCACTTGATTTTAGCTACCCGGGTTTAGCCCCCATTTGAAAACCATAAAGGGTCAGAAGAGAAAGGCAAAAAAATTCAAAAATGATCAAAAAAAATAAATAATGAAAACCAAACTTGCTAGAAATAGGCTTTGTACAATTTAGCTATTGTCATTCTTGTTACTGCCGGGTTTCATATGTGACTCTAATAATAAATATTCCCCAGAATTGATGATCAAACCTGAACTGCCACTCTTGACATCCCAGCAAAAAAAAAAAAAAACAACTTTTTTATAAAGTGCTCTTGAGCCATTTGAGTCTGTCATTTGTAATTAAATTAAATAATAGACCAAATAAAGCACAACTGTTATACGACCTTATTTTCAAGATGTGCATGGAGTTTATGCACTGTTGAAAGTTAGAGGTTGGCAATAAGCAATGCCATAAATATCCATCAATATCTTCCAATATTTGTTTGCTTTATTCAGGGTAGAACCCACAAAAGGTGCAGTTTAGACATATTCAGAAAGTCACTGGCTATACATGATTGAGCTTTACATTTTAGGTGCTAGTTAAAAGGGAATAATCAGACATGGAAAAGGAAAGGGAGGGATTTATATGTAAGGTTGCCATCCTTAGAAATCCATAAATTATTTCTGGTAGAAAAAGCCCTAGCCAGTGATTTGACCTCTAGGTTGGTCAAATACTAGCTGGGTGGCAACCCTACTCTCTACATGGAAGAAACAAGCCTTCTATGCAAATGTGTTGCATTCTTCTGGTTCTTGGCTATGGTAAAGAAACACTTTTCTAACTAACAGGGCAGCAAATAATACATTGAAAACATTTCAATGAAGTATTAAAGTCAAATACAAGTAGAATCAAAGACCTGAAAACATATTTTTAAGATCTGCCAAGTAAACTGCTTAACAATATGAATTTGTGTTATGAAACGCTTAATAGGACAAAAAAAAAATTTACCTGTAAGTGCTTTAGAAACAGTCTCTAATTAAAACATTTGTCAGTAAAATTGTTTTCCAATAAAAGTGGCTAATCTTATATATTTAAAGATTAGTAGATTTAATTGGTGTAAATCGAACACTGTGTCAGATATTATACACTAGTGGAATAATAAGTAGAACTACCTAAATGTAGATTATACTAAACATCTCTTCTGAGTATAAATGAATTGACCCTATTTCTGATTGCCTGCCTCAGGAACTAGACAGAACATCTATTATTTTAGCCATATAGAATTCCCCTCATTATTGAGAATCCTTGCACATGAGAACACAGGAGAAAGATGCAACTTTCTATAATTATAATCAAAAAAGTAAACATAAAAAACGTTAATTAATTTAAAATACTACCATGAAAAAAATCTGTTGACCATACCTGGGTAGCTTTTTGACGATCTGATAATTAATTTCCGACTAATGTTTAAAGCCCTGGAAAGGCCAACATTGAAAAGCAGGTCAACTAACAATCCCTATCTACACATTAGAATAATTGAAAAACATTAAAGGGAGGGTTTAACAATGTTCAAGATGCAATTTTTAAAACAATTTCACTTTTTTTTTGTACTAAACCCAACATTCAAATTACGGTTTACAAGTTGAATGTTTATTAAGGGCACAAAATGGGAATGTAAAACTTTGGAATCCAAGGGGCTGATTTACTAATCCACGAATCCGAATGAGAAAAATTTGGATTGGAAACGAACATTTTGCGACTTTTTCGTATTTTTTGTGATTTTTTTGTCGCCGTTACGACTTTTCCGTAAATTGTTGCGACTTTTTCGTAACCGTTACGACTTGCGCGAATTGTCGCGACTTTTTCATAGCCATTACAAATTTCATGAATTGTCGCAACTTTTTCATTGCCATTATGACTTTGGTGAATTGTCGCGACTTTTTCATTGCCATTATAACTTGCGTGAATTGTCGCGACTTTTTCATAGCCATTACGACTTTCGCGAATTGTCGCAACTTTCGTATTGAGAGCTCGAAAAGTCGCGACAATTCGCGAAAAAGTCGCAAAGTACCGATCATTATGAAAAAAACGCATTCGGACGCTTTTCGGACGTTCGTCAATTAGTAAATGTGCCCCTAAGAGTGAATCTATGTGAGTTCAAATAGAAGTCAATGGGAGTTGTCTTAACAAAGTTTGTGATAAATTTTGAATTTTCATTTTTTAAAATCTTTGAATTTTTTGGGGGGAGATTGTGGAAAATAATGAGTAGAGTGCATTTGAGTTCTGTATATAGGCAAAAAATTGAGTTTGTTAAGTTTGAGAGTTCATTCAAATTAGAAAATGTAAAAAATTCAAATTTTGATTAATTGGCCTTCCACAATATAGCATTGCACTAAATATTGACCTTAACATGTATCTCAGTTAATGGGATTGGTGCAACTGGTCTTTACACATGTGTGGCCAAATTAACTAGTAAATATGATAGATTTAATAATTTGTTTCTATATAATGTTTTTATAACTAAAACAATAGATAGAATACATTTTTAGCATTAACCTAATTTATGACTTGGACATTAGTGTTGTGGAATCTGTCAGCAAAAAATTAGCAAAATGCGAAAAATAACCCCAAATTTTTGTGCCAATTTCACAAAAAAATCTGCCAATGCCAAAACACAAAAATTTACAGCGAATCCATGTCTGGCAATAAATTTCGCTCATCACTATTGGACATATGTGTACATTTATACTTTTACTGCAAATTGTGAGGCTCTTTTGCATTTCTGGTAAGGCTCAAAAGGATTTCTCCTTTATCCATACATGCTTCTATAGTTATAAGAAATGTGTCATAATGCTGCACTCCAATGGGCTTTTTTTTACCAATTTTTGAGTTAATTTGTTTGTATTTCTAAATTGACTAAACTTGCATACCAAAGGCTCACTTATTTATTAATAAGGAAATGTTTTTAAACAAAAAAAACTTGAATACCTCCATTTTGTTGAGTTTATAAACTCAAAAAATTAATCAGTTGACAGAGCTTCTCCAGCAGAATCTTGCATTCACATGGGGCTAGCCATATTCTTTATTTCCCAGAGTGCTGTAGCCATGTGACCTGTGCTCTGATAAACGTTAGTCATACTTAGTGTACATACTTATATACTGCTCTGCTACAAGTGATTTCACCCCTATCAATTTTCTCCCCAGCAGACCATTAGCAGTACAATGGGAAGGCAGCTCCCAGTCAGAATAGCACTCAATAGTAAGAAATCCAAGTCTGACTCCTCCAGTTACATGGGTGTAGGAGAAACAATGGGTTATCTAAAAGCAGCAGATAAGCATATATTACAATTAAAAAAATATACATTTGTTGGTTTAAGATTAGAATATAATTTTAAGTGATAGAGTGAATTATTTGCTATGTAAACAGTGTAATTTAGAAATAAAATATTCACCATAAAATCATGACAAAATTCTGCATTAAAATCTATTTTTTAGAAATGAAGAGATTTTTTTTTAATATTTAATTTTGAAATTTTACATAGGGCTAGCCATATTCTTCCTTTCCCAGGGTGCTGCAGCCATGTGACCTATGCTCTGATCAGCTTCGGTCACACTTTAATGCTGAGCTGCAAGTTGTAGTGATATCACCCCTCTCCCTCCCACCCCAGCAGCCAATCATCAGAACAATGGGAAGGGAGCAAGATAGCAGCTACCAGTAGGTATCAGAATAGCACTTAATATTAAGAAATCCAAGTCTGGCTTGGGGCTTCTCCAGTTACATGGGAGTAGGAGTAACAATAGATGATTTGCAAGCAATTCTAATGTGTAGCACTGGCTCCTTCTGAAAGCTCAGACTCAGGCACAATGCACTGAAATGGCTGCCTACACACCAATATTACAGTTAAAAAAAATTGCGTCAAGAATAAAATGTTAAATGGTTGTGTGAATAATTTTCTATGTAAACTGTGTACAGGTATAGGACCCATTATCCAGAATGCTCGGGACCAAGGGTATTCCGGATAAGGGGTCTTTCCGTAATTTGGATCTCCATACCTTAAGTCTACTAAAAAATCAATAAAACATTAATTAAACCCAATAGGATTGTTTTGCATCCAATAAGGATTAATTATATCTTAGTTGGAATCAATTACAAGGTTCTGTTTTATTTCTACATAGAAAAAGGAAATCAGTTTTAAAATTCTGAATTATTTGATTAAAATGGAGTCTATGGGAGACGGGCATTCCGTAATTCGAAGCTTTCTGGATAACGGGTTTCCGGATAAGGGGTCCGATACCTGTAATTTAGAAATCAAAGTATACCATAAATATCATGACAATATCCCTTTAAAATACGGCTTGACTTTGCCTAGGACTCCATTGACTTTAGAAACTTGCAAGCTTTTAGATGGTGAATTTTTTACATTTGAGTTTTTGGTTTTTTTGCGCTTAATAAACATTTGAGTTTTTGAAACACAATTCGAAGTTGAGTTTTTTTAGTGCAGAAAAATCAAAATTTGAACATTGATTAAGTTCCCCCTAAATGTGATAGATATATGTTAATGTGGCCCAAAGGAGAGCTACTAATCCTTTTTATCATAGTGTAGTAGTGTAGAGTGCAGTCAGAGCCTAGACAGAAGTACTGTACTTTGTGCATTACCACTACGGGGCTTCCTTTAATGCTCTTACACTTTGTCTGGTGTCTCTGTAGATGTTCTTACACTTTGTCTAGGGTCTTTTTAAATGATCTCTACAATCTAAGTTTATCAAATTCTCTACTAAAAGGTTCTTTATTTATGCAGTTGCATCTCTTCCAGTAGCAAATGAGCCTTCAGTAATCTATGATAATGCATTCCATTGTTGTAAAGCATAAAGATAAGACTCTGCTCTTCAGCTGAATGGACAGGGTAACACTAGCAGACACGTGAGTTGAGTTCTTTTAATATGCAAGCTAATTCAAATAAGGTACTGAAATATTATCACCGGGTTTCCTCATAGTATTTTGTTGTGATTTAAATTATTTTATTTATTTTTATGTGCTCTTATTTATATCTTACATTTGCTCTCATTTATATCTATTACTGGATTTTAGTTGGTATACTGACAAAATCAAGTTAAACTAGTATTAGTTGCAATGTTATGAAAAAGTACATGCTTCCATGGATTGTACTATATATATACAAATTAATAAAAAAAATCTTGTGTCTCTCATGTGACTTGGACCTATTTAGAAGGTATGATATGAAAAAGTCTCTTCTGTACAGAACCTGCCAAAGTTCAAGGTAGATTGCAGCAGTACATACATCTCAATGGGCATTTACTAAAGTGCAACTGAAAACCCAAACTTTTTGCGGGAAAAAAATGCAAATTTTTCAAGGTTTATTGTGACAAAACCATGACAGTTCACAAAAACAGAGGTTTTTGTGAATCCCCCTTAATGTGTAATTATATCGTAAATACACACCACATAAATAATGTATTTAATAAAAAATGAAAAAGTAAAATTTTAGTTAGAGAGAAATTTAAAAGGAATACCCATTGTTTTCCCAAGAGAGTACTTTTAAAAGATGCTACTTGACAATGTCAAAAGCAGGAAGAGAATGAAAAGAGAAAATGACCTTTATAAGAGAGAATGGAGGATTATTTTTAAAGCAGCTCAAAGGTCTACAGTGACATTCACTAAGCAAATATAGAACATGCTTTTCCTTATCTGTAAGTGAACAGTTTAAGAAATAGTAGTAGCTATTCAAAAAGGAAGATCTTTGTGGAAATGTTTTAAAAGCCTTGGATTAATCCAGTTTGTAGTAGTTAATAATCTTATAATGCAAAAAATTGTACTCAAGTGGAATATGCCATTAAATAGGGAAATAAGGCAGGTAAATTCAGCGATGTAAGGGAGAAGGCAAAGAAGAGCAGTAAGAAAGGGATATTTTGGGGTTGATGGAAAATACTTTTAAACACTTTTAAGATACAGTGCCCATGTTTACTGTTGTACTATATGCAGGGAATGGTGAGAGGATAATGTCAATGTATCATGCATATTTCACAGTTACCACCGCATCTTGACTAGGCAGTACCTCCAGGGATCCATCAGTGCCCTGTGTCACTAGGCACAGCACAGTTGTGCTTAAAAAATCAGGCCCACACTTCACTTACACATGAACATGAGAAATGACGCCAGGCAGATTTGCAATAAAGCACACTTGCTGTTACATCCATTTTAGTGATTTGGACACAACTGTGGTAGGTGCAGCGCAATGGCATCAAAAGAATTGCCTTGTTGCATCTGCAATGGTGCTTACATTCTGGGAAAAAGTGCTACATATGGGAAAAAACATGGTGTTTGTGCTCAAAACTGCACTTTGCATACTAGGTAAGTGAATATCCCCTATTGTTTTCTGTGACTCTGTAATGATATTACAGAGGATATGATTGCCATTTTAATAGTGAGCTCCAAAAATATTTAATTGAAATGAAAGCCATCAGATTTGTAAGGAGACACATGAATACGAATGAATGAAAAAAAAAAGTCTTTAGGGCTCCATTAATATTGTAAATCTCATTCCCCCTATGACTATAATAGCCAGTGCTGCTGAAAGAAAATTATGTTTTTCGGTTAAATGCAGAGTTATATCCAGACATCAACAATAAAAAAATAAAATTAAAATACTTTAGATGATTTCACAGCAATTACACATATATGCATTAATTACTCATCACACTACTTGTAGAAATCAGTCAATTATTAAACATCTGTTCTGTATACTTATAATATACCCCATCCAGTGGGTTTCATCATAAGGAGTGTATAAAGTTAAGTAAATTGCTACTTACTGATCTGCCTACTAGCCATAGGGGTCCTCATTAACCCTGGGTTTTGTGAAGTGCTTGACACATATCATGCAACTGCCTTCATTAAATTTAATCTGAACAATCCCTTAAACTAAGTATCCTTTTTTGTGATAAGATCTCTAAATGGCAGTCTACAATGTAAGCGATAGTTGTCATATTAAAGGCCATTTTTGGTGATTATAGGAATAACTAGGCTAAATATAAAACTTACAAGTGGACTACCCTGGAAAATAGGACTTCTGAATCCCTCCAGTGATTTTAGCATTATTTCCTCTAATGACATTGTAAAACTGCTTATTGGCTAAAAGCTTTACTTTAATATTATATGTAATATTGACTGCATATATTTATGACATTTTATTTTCACTTTAGCCACACAAAGACCAATATACTGGCTGCCAAAGAAACTTCTCTGATTGTCAATTGTTTTCGATATGCACAACAACATTTTTTTATGTGTGTCATTTTCGGTATTTTCGTAAATTTTTGGATGAATCGAAATGGAACAGATTCGCTCACCACTAATATTAATCTAAAAGGATCAAACATACTGTTCATGGACTGCATCTGGCTATGGATGTGGTTCTCCCTCGGTTAATCTGCAAGGGCATGTAGGATCCAATCATTGGACTGGGACTATTGTCTATCTACAGCATGGAAGTGAGTATCATCTATTGGTACCAATCTGTAATTGTCACCATCTGCAAGAGGTAGCGCATTTCCAATTGTTTTGATTTGAATGTGATGCAGTTTTAGGCAGGGGAATGCTCTTTCTGAGAGGACCGTAACAGGGGAAACATCAGTCTGATGTGCCCCTCCCAACAACAGCTGAAAGCTGTAAATAATTGTACCCAAGGTGTGGCTTTCCTCTATAACTCACGCCCCTTCTGTCACTTTAGCCCAAGGCTCAAGCCCTGTTATGCCCTACACTTGATACCACCATCACCAGCTCTCCCCCAAGGAAGCCCCTCCCGCTGTGACACCACGCTACCTCTGCACCACTACCTCCCTTTGTTCTGGGGATGGTGGGTGCTCTTTTAACCCCTTGTGTTGCCACCTATCCCAATAGCAACTGCAACACCCATAATCTCTAACACCCTTTTCTGGTTCCCTCCTTCCTAGCCTTGTCATGGCGTTGTTGTACTTAGTTCCTGGCCCACTCCCCACAGGCATTCTTTTTAGTCAGAGACCAGCATGTGATAATGTATGTATGTATATCTTTATTTATAAAGCGCTACTTATGTACGCAGCGCTGTACAGGCCCATATATTCTTTAAAATCTTGGTTATTATAAAAGTCATTGAAGTATATCAACTAAATGATATTAATATGTCCTTAAATATGAGTCCCTCAGAAGCAATTATTTTACTGAAATTATGCAGCATGTAAAGGGATACAGACAGGGAAATACTAGACAAACAGTTAACATATACTGTACAGACAAACTTGTTTCCAAAAATGATTCACAGTTAAAATTGGGTTTTGTTAGGATACTTTAGGACCCTGCTTGCAAGCGCTTACATTGTAAAATATCCCACTTTGTTGTTACTAAATTTCACATAAAGAATCAATTTCTAGTATCCACTGCATCCACTTTTGAATCATAGTTTAGGTACTCAAATTTGGGCACATACCAATTAAAATATATTATAATTTAGTACATGCCTAATATATATATATTTGTTGTGATCCATAAAAAGTATCCTTTCTGCCTTCGTTCAGCCTTTGACAAATATAGATTTGCATGGACATTCATAAGATTTTATGCAATTAATTAATTTAAGATAAACAGGTGATATTTACACTTGCAACCAAAAACTAAAAAATGTCATTGTTGTAAAGTATCATGTCAACAAATCCTGTTCATTTAGATAAAATTTCTAAAAAAAACTGAGCTTTATTATAATTAAAAAATAACATCAATTTTGTAGTTTATTTTAACATTTACAACAAGCCCTCATTTGTATCTTTTTTTTTGGTGGATAACTGAACTTCTAATAACCTTCAGTACTGTTTAAAAGTCGGATAATATTTCCATATTTCATTTTAGATTAATACTACCTATTAAAGAAGTTGGTGTTCTGCATATTTTTTATTCATCCCCAAATATGACATCTCGAAAGCTTATAAAAACACTGCATTACATTTCAGATGACAGACACAAAGTACAACTTAGTAAAATACGAGACACATTTTTACTTTGTTTAATTGCTGTACAAAATAATTTAGCCTAAATACTTAAGAACCTTTTTAATATTAGTAAAAAGATTAAAAAAAAATATAAAAATTAATATCCAGTGAAGATGTTTTTTTTACTCGCTTGTGATAACTTATGTGTAGGTATTAGTTTTAATTTTTCTAAGAAAATAGCATTCTTCATGACATCATAGTCTGTAGCTACTATTCTACTTTTCAGATAGATATCACATTAAAAACATAGGTGTTAAACACAGTCAGTAGTTTTATATGTTATGTGTAGTTGTGGCAACATTATTTTACATGGTTTAGTGCATTGTAAAAATTTATGGTATATATCCCCTTTAATAAAGACATAGCAAAAAATCTTGATTTTCCTGTGTAGTTTCCATGCCCACTAATATGTTGCTGTAAGTCCTAGCAGTAATGACAATGCTTGCTTGCTTGCTTACTGTTGGCTTTAGTAGGGAAAATTGTGTTATTTTTTGAACATTTAAAACAATGTTGCATCCTAAAGCCCTAATTAAAATGTACACTTCAATAAAAACTCTGTACTGATGGCTGTACTTTTCAAATCATTTTTACACTAAAGAAAAAAGCTTATAGCTTGGCATCAGTGGTCGAGACTTGCTTTTATGTTGTTTGAAACATTTCTAGATGTGGCATCTGTTTCATGTATTTTGGTCTTCTTGTAAGAGTAATTATGGTATTATAGACTAATATTATTTGTTCAACTGATATAAAGCTTCTGTGCTCCATGCCACCAATTAGGCTTATCATTCTGTCAATATAAATTTTTTGTTCTAAACTTACATCTTGCTCATTGCTGTCAGCTTCTTTGTCTGAATTTTCATTGATAACCATGTCGCATATTTCACTGTCTGTCAACTGAAGAGTTGCTTGGAAATCTTTGTCAATACTGCTCATCCTCATCTAGCAACTGAGCCTCTGGACAAGATAGGCTTCTTGATAGTCAGACAACTTTGTTTTTATTTGAATCTGCGAATACTAGAGAGCAATTATTTTTACCAAAATTAATTATCATAAAAATTGTAAGTTTTGCCATCCATAAATTGTTTGTTAGGAAATGTTATCCAATTATTTTGCGACAATGCAAATGGCATTTTTAATGCTAAAGTGATTTTAGAATTCTTTTACTTTAGTACCTTTATTGCACTTTAAAGGAGAAGGGAAGGTAAAAACTAAGTAAGCTTTATCAGAAAGGTCTATATAAATACAGCCATAAGCACTCACAGAAACACTACACTGAGTTCCCTGTCAAAAGATTTGTTGTGTCTGTAATTCATTCCCAGACTCATAGGGGGCACATTTACCAAATCACGAACGCTCGGAGCGTTCATTCAAACGCTCCGAGCGTATTTTCACCGTTTTGTTTGGGCGTTTGTATGATTTTTTCATACGGCGCACGACTTTTCGTACGCCGCACGAACGTTTGCACGAAAAAATCAGAAAAGGCTTTACCGCTGTTTACAATTATATGGTACAAAAATTTTGTGACTTTCAGATCGCCAATACGATATTATCGTGACTAATACGATTTTTTGTAAGCATTTTCGTGATATCTCTGATCTTCAGGAATTTTTGTATCCAATCCAAGTTTTTCCCATTCGGGATTCGAACTCGTGATTTGATAAATCTGCCCCATAGTCTTACAAACTTAGCATGTACACTTGGTTTCTGACTCGGTGCAGGAGTGAGGCATTATGGAATTTACTCTTATAATGCAAAGATCCATGGCCAAAAGGCTAGAAAAGGATAGGGGGCAAATAGATGGATTTCATCTAATACTATGGGAAAAGACAAGCTTCACAGAACATAAAATTTTTTTATTGTATATATAAAAAAATACAAATGGCGTACTGGTGAAAGTTCTCCAGCTTTGATATGTACTGTTTACATAAAAAAAATACAAATGCCAGTTTTCAGTGTTTTTGGCCAGAGACAGGTTAAATTGGTTAGGGAATGCTATCCTATACCACTCTAATATAGCACACACATCACATATCTTCCTTTGTGACGATCAGACATTCTCACCTGAAGCTCCAAATTTAAAACATAAAAGCACTAGGACATGAGAAATTATTGATCAAATTATGATCAAAGTCAGCTTGCTTGAAAAGGAGTGTCTGGCATTCAAAAAGAAGCTTAATAACTCATAATCTCTTATGGGACATCCATCACTCTAATTCACAGATGCTTCTTGTAAACTGGTTGTCTATGTAAGTGCTGGTATATAAATTTTTTAAACAAGAGTGTATTTCTCAGTATAAAAAAAAATATATATATATATATTGACCAGGGCATGTGGCATGTGGTCATCCAGACCTCTTACTGAACCATTGCCACTTACCATTTTCTCTGTACACTCCAAGAATATACACAAAAGAGTCCAGGATCAATGTAGAAAGGCCACAGCTTTATTACAGTATAATCAAACTAGCAAGTAACAGTCTAATAAACAATGATTTAGATGAGTAATACTCCCCAGGAATGCTTGCCTACTTCACTGGAGTGAATGGGCCACCTCCAATGCCAGCCACACAGCTGCACTGTGCTGTTGTCGGCAAGTAAAGGCATAAATAGGCCTCATTTTGAATGCCTACTTCCCAGGGCCATTAGCTAAGGGGGATGATCCAAACAACCCTACGCCTGTGGGTACTAGCCCCTTCCCACCCTGGCAAGCATTCCACACTAACCTTCAAGCTGTGACTTACCCAAAATCCCACTAGCAGAAGCTGAACACCCAAACACCACAGAATTCCCCTTCCCTTTTGGTGAACCAAAAAGCACTGACTCAATCCTGCTGTGGTCTCCTGGCAACACAAGGTACTCCTTCCCCCTACTTTTCACTGTTACGTCATTCTGACCCTCCTGCCTTCCTAGCCCTCTCAAGGCTCCCATTCTTTTAACCTGGTACCTACAATATATTTGCTTTGTTGCATTTATTCATAATGCATATATTCCACTTTGCTATATATAAGGGTAAATACATAATGATTGACAGACTGATAGAATAGGTAATGAGGGCCCTGTCTACAGGGGGGCTTACAATCTATAGGGTAGGGTATATGCACATATTGCACATAGTTTTTTTATTTAAGCTTTTTATTAATAAAGGTAGTGTTTGAATAATACATATATATTTCTAAGAGAAAATAACATGGTAATATATTTCCATCATAACCGTTCTTTGTCATGAAATATATACCTCAACAAAGTCAAAGGCTTTATTTATTGTTCTGTATGCTTTCTGCTTTGAGCAAAGCAATAATCTGATAAAAATAATGTCAGGAATATTTATATTATTGCTTTCTCAGAAGCTATTTTTTATAGCTTAGGAAGAAAGAATATATTATTTGCCACGACAAAGAAACATTAATATTCATTAAAGGATGCATCTGATGGAACCATTCCTGTAAGTAAAATACTGTATATTTCTAAAGTAAAACCATTCAACTGCTGAATATTGATGACTTGATGGCAGTTTAAATTTTATCAAAAATATTAACACTTTCCGAATAGGCACATTTTGATTTTTTTTTATCGTTAAGTGTGCCAGTTTATCCCAGTTGGTTCAACAATACTGAGTAGTATAGTTGAACCAACTATCAGGTAGTAGGGTACAGTGGCAACAATGATGAATAAAAAACAACTATTGCTAGAAATACCAAAAAAGCAACCATAATTATGCCCCTAAATCATTATAGTATTAATTAATGATAGCAACATCAAAAATGACTATTATAACTTCCATAAGTGAAATTACCTGCTGCATGGTCTATGTGTGTGTTGTATGTATGTGCAAAATAAATTACTTATTCTTAGCCCTATTTTAATAACAGTCCCTTTGAATTTATCCATGAGTTTTTACTGTGTATTGTGCGTAGTTTCATTCATTTCATTTATATATGCATGGCTCAACTATTTCTCTTTTAAAGAGCAATATTTTTGTGAGGTATGTATGTCAAAATTCTGTCGAACCAGAGTTTTAGTATATATCTGGGGGAACTGACTTGGGAAGAAGGCATTTGGGAGCTAAAAAGCTTAAAGGATAATCAATATGTTAGGCAGTCCTCTGTGAAAACACTTTACTAACATATTGGCCTACCAACTCTTCCCAGGAGTTTTGCTTCTGCTATAGAGTGTGGAGAAAGTTGGAGAGGTGAAAATCAATCTAGACACTGCTTTATACCACTTAGAAGTGAGTGAGAACTGACTTTTTCTGAAGGAAACTGGATTGTAAGGTGTTGGTTGCATAGAGGATTGGTGGCATGGGGATTGCCATGAACTAAATTGTGGCTGGCACTGGCCCATATTCTTTCCAGTTTTGTACTGCTTCATATTTATGCACATAATACATGCTCTAGTAACTGCTGGTAGGTCCTATCTATTATTTTACCATTATCTGTCACCAGGTGATCTCTCATACATGAATGTATCCTATTATTATTATTACAATTTATCAACAGCCTCCATTCTTTTCATTTATTAAGTTTCACTCAGGTTTAAAATAAAATGTGTTAAAAGTTATTCTTTTTCTGGCTTTAGAATTCAGCTTCTTTAGCTCTTAAAGTAATTTACAGGTGTTTTCTGTATGTTATCATCTGCCTTGTGTGTTTTGAATTTTGGGATATTTAGGATATTAAAATATCCTAAAAAATCTTAAATATATTTAGACCAACCTATTAATACATATACATTAATTAATAGGCTGGCAATGTTTTGAATAATGCAGTATATTTTATAGACTGATTAATTTTTGTGTGTTATTGTATACTGTTATACAGTATATTGGTAGAGAAATAGCTTTGTTGTTGAATGAACACTTGACAACCACTTGACAACATTGAAGTAAACATTAATGATTCTAATGCATTAAGAATTATACATACATTAATTACTAAATTAATTGCTAATAATTGAAATTTAAAGATATTTATAAATATTAAAAAAGGATACATTGACAATATATTGTTAATTATGAATGTATAATTAATATAATTGGTTATACATTGTTTTAAATACCATTAATAATTAAAAGTTAATTAGTTATTAATCTTTTGCACTAGTTCTATTGGGCAAGATTTTACAAAGATTTTTATAGCTGGAAATACGAGTCACAATTTTTTTTTTTAAATTGGAAAGCATCACACTTAAGTACTACTTATATAAATGTAAAATTATTGATCCTTATCATATATATTTATATAATAAAAGCCTAGCGGTTTATAGATATTTTAGTATTACAAGGGAAAAATAAATATCAGAAGCAGGTTTAATTTGAGGTAGTTTATTAAAACCCATAAGAGATTTACTTACTGTTTGAATCATATAATCCTGATATATAATAGTAGGAAATACAACAATATACTTTTATGGATTCTCTTTTTACCTGAGAAAAAGCCAAGAGTTGTCCATGGTATAAACAGTTTCTTTGTATTTCCTTGTTTAGCTAGCCATGCACTTCATAACATCAGACCTTGACCATGAGCTGTTAAAGGTTTCATTTATAGTTTGTGAGTCTTTTATATAACAAATCATTGCACAATATGCAGTCAGCTTTCATTTTAATTCATAACAATTAGTCTCTCATGTTTAGATAAATCACAAAAACAAAGCCTGAACTCTTTGTAAACCAGAGCTTGAATAATTGTTTATCCCAATTCTTCTTTCAGAAGGAAGAAGACATAATGATCTTTGTATAATGCACCCATTGCATTATCTATTCTCAGTATCAGTAAAAAAAGTGTTCATACAGGGAAAGCGTGATTCAATTATTGTCTTTTCACATTGAATTCATCCCTATCAGTTAGCTTACCACTCTCTATAAATTGCTGAAAGAGAGAAAATTGTCAAAATTGTTTTTGTGCTTGGAAACTATATTCAAAGCAATTAAGATCTAACAAAAAATATGGAAATATTTATTGTTGCATGTAGGATAATCCTATAACTCTTGTTTATACTTTCTGTAAAAACATGGGATGTACTGTACAGTAAAGTACTTTGCATTCACCAATTGGTAAAGGAGGCTGCAGCTGACAGTCCTGTGCCTAGGGTAGTACGGCAAATAATATTATTATCTAAATATAGTAATTGTATTAATGCCAGAAAATGTGTAACCTGTATTCAAATTTTAGTATGCATCAGGATATGAAATGGCTATGTCTCCCAAAGAGTTGCAATACTCTCATTCTTTAATGCTGATATTCTATCATTTTATACCTGAGACTTCTTTAGATCATAATGCCAGGCATCCTCTCTAAAAACCATCATTTAGATGGTTGCAAGAATCTAAGCCCTTAAAACCCAAGAAAAGCAGGCATTTTATTTTTCTGCTGTCCTGTTAAGGAGAACGGATCTGATCAAAATTCTTTTGTCATTTATGTCTTGAAAATGTTATATTAGTAATTCAACATCATTGGAATGGAATATAACTATAAATACAACTATTTAAACAAAAATTTGGTGATATCTGTTGCTTATACATCTATGGGATCCTTTACCAAGAAACAATCTTTTTACTTAATTTAATATATTAAAAATATTAGGTAAGTTTAAAGGAGAAGGAAAGGTAAACATTTTTTATCAGAAAGGTCTATGTAAGTACAGCCATAAGCACTCACAGAAACGCTGCACTATCCTCTATCAAAGGATTTCTTGTCTCCATTTTTGTAAACATGTTCTTGGGTATCTGACTTCCTCTCTCAGTAAAATTCTTAATTTTCAGAGTCTGCACAGCTCTCACCTCTCCTGTCCCTCCCCCTCCCTTAGGAATGTGACTTGAGCCACCAACAGTTAGAGCTGCAAGTAGGGAGTTACATAAAATGGCAGCTGCTTAAACAAATGGAGGGACCTTTTAGAGCTCTTTACTCAGATATGGTAATGCTTTCTGCAGACTAAATATAGTGTTCTAGGTGGCAATAATATGGTGAATCTATTGGCAATAAAATGCCAAAATGACTTTCCTTCTCTTTTATGTTATCGTCATACAATACCCCAGATCCCAAACTTTTTGCATAATAGACCCTACATCTGTGGTTTTTTCGTCACCTAATATACCTTCAGTTCTAGATTTTTCTACATTTAGATGACATATTTAAATGGTTCTTCCAATAGACCACTATAATTTCATAAATTCTGAATAAAAAGAATACAAGTAATAAATTGTAAGTTTCTTTTTGAAGAAAACTGTTGTTATTTTAAAATAATTGGAGTTCTGATATTATTCAAACTTCTTTAAAAGACCAAACTAATGGCATTGGTACATTAAAAGTTCAATTGAAAGTATCTTTCTTGTCTTTGATTTCATATGAATTGCACATTTAAACAAAATTACTCTAAAGAGTAAAAACATTTGGTGGTAGAGATAAGGTTGTTATATTTAAAAAAAAAACTGTGAAAAAAAAATCCACCTACCTCTTTTTCTAACTTCTTATTTACTCTATTTTTTTAAATAACTTTGCAGTTTATCATATTTGATCATATTGATATATTTTAATAAGATTTTTGTTTTCATTTCTATGCTTACAGTTTATCAGACCTAATTTCTTCAGGTTATCCAAAGCTTACTTTATGTTGAATTATTATATCTAATTATATTGATTTGCAAATTTTTTTTGTGATTAGCCTATTCTATGTTTCTCTTACCTGAAAAATGCCATTTGGTATGTGTTTGTTCAGAACAATATCTGTTCATGTTTTAGTCACCTAAACCCATACAGAGTACATAGGGGGTAGAGTTTACTTTTCTAAACAATTATGTTATAATTATATAAGATGCTAAATAAAATAGATGTTTATAAAAAGATTTCACTTTCTATTATTTGACTTTAAATACAACCTATATTTTGATTATATAAATGATGTGAACAAGTAATTTATAATACGCACACAAACACTTTTATGTATATAAAATGTTTATAAGTTGAAGCAAAGAAATACTTTGCACACATCATTGTCAACATTCCTTTGTTGCTTGAATATTTCCCTTTGACTTGAATACATTACAGAATTAATCTTGCATATAAAATTACACACCTTTATAAATACTAATATTAGCTCTTAACAGATAATTTCTAGGACACAATGTATGGTGTAACCACTCATATAAAGGCAATAATGGAGCTTTTTAAAGATGCAATTAAGTCATAACAGGATTCTGGGAAGAAATTCCTTAAGGCTCCTAGAAAAGTCCCATTTACATGGGCTTGTCCCATTTACATGGGTTTATCCTATAGGCTAAAGCTCACCCACTGGGTTTAAAGCAGAAGCCAGGACAATAGCTGATCAGATTCCCAACTACAGACTGGTTTTGCCCTTCTTGGGGCTCATCAGTATAGTGCAGAGTTTTCTGATCAGCTTAAGTAGAGCCAGGAGTAGAGATTCACAAACAAGCTAAAGGGATTGAGGAGACCGCCTCATACGTATGCAAATAAGTCATAACAGGATTCTGGGAAGAAATTCCTTAAGGCTCCTAGAAAAGTCCCATTTACATGGGTTTATCCTATAGGCTAAAGCTCACCCACTAGGTTTAAAGCAGAAGCCAGGATAACAGCTGATCAGATTCCCAACTACAGACCGGTTTCATCCTTCTTGGGTCTCATCAGTGTAGTGCAGGGTTTTCTGATCAGCTTAAGTAGAGCCAGGAGTGGGGATTCACGAACAAGCTAAAGGGATTGAGGAGACCGCCTCATACGTATGCAAATAAGCCATAACAGGATTCTGGGAAGAAATTCCTTAAGGCTCCTAGAAAAGTCAATTTATCTTCTAACACCTACTCTTATATACACCTTTTATGGTATAAATCATTTTACACACCTTTATAAATAATATCTATTAGTGTTAACATCAAATCACATGCAAAATCACAAGGATAAGAACCTTCATAATACATGCATTTATGATGTACTGTTATAGAGATTATAATAAATTAAAATATATATATATATTTATAAATACATTGCTAACATCTAAAATTTTATGTATAGGTTTCAGTAAAACTCTAAATGATGAAGCTGCAGAAAATTATACCTTTTGGGGTATTTTTTTGAGGGGTAATTGATGCCCACTTCCCACCACTGCAATAAAAAATACAACAATGTGTTCTCTAAATTAAGAAAACTGAGTAATATGTATTAATTTCATTGTTAGCATTATGTAAATATTTGTTTCAGATCTTTGCATTATTCTTACTACTGTACATTATTCTGGTTACTACAGTTTAATGCACTTTTGCAATTTAGCGCCTATGTTAGCATATAGGCCCCAATGATTTTGTTTCATTGTTTAACTGGAGTTAGGCCTTAAATGTTTGCTTTCAGGTCTTCCAATGGATCAAGTGTCCCCCTATGTTTGTACCAAAGTAAGGGTTAGTCCAACAAAATTCTATACAGAATATGAATAGAAGAATGAGACATTATGAAAAATGAGACTTCAGCCAAAAGAATAAAAAATGATAAATATGATTATAATTAGTAGAGATTTTCAGACGCTATAGTACTGTATAGGGAATACCTACTGTAGTCACTGTATCAATATATATGTGAGGTATGTGTTACATTTTTCAAACTATTCTAAAAATAATGAAATCCCTGATGTCTGCTGATAAAACATTAATAAAAATTGCTACCCTTTAAGTTTCAGAATCCAAGACACTATTATTTTTAAAACTCCTTTATTGCATGCTTTATTTGAGAGTTGGGATTTTCACATCCACAAGCAATATATATTCACAATCCCATCTCTACTTTCTCTGTATCTGAAGGTACCTTAATTTCCCCAGGGTTTCTTGTTATTGTGCTTTAGTTATCTGGAAAAAAGATTAAAGTCAGATGCGTTTCAGGTATTGTAAACAAGGTTTAAAACCTTTGAATGTTTCAAAGACTTTAACCTGCCCAGATATGACTTTTGGGCATATGTACATCCAATATTATTTATAATGCTACAAGCAGAAATGCATCACTTTTACAGAATGTCATGTTTGTCATGCTCCGGGTTAGGTCTGCTATATGAAAAATCAAATTCAGTTTTTTTTATTTTTTGTCCAATATTTTTTTATATATAAGTTCAATTTGTTATCCATTAAAATGTAATTTACAAGGATACTAGGGGGGAGATTTGTTAAGACACGAACGCTCGGAGCGTTCCTGCGCGACTTTTTTGTACGCCCGTGTAACTTTTTCATATGCTTGCACGACTTTTTGGTACATTTGTGCAAAAAATTCGGAAAGGTTCTGCCGCTGTTTAGAATCGTTCGGTATGAAAATTTCATGACTTTCGGATCGCCAATACGATATTATCGTGACTAATACGATTTTTTCATAAGCATTTTCGTGATATTTGCGATCTTCAGAAATTATCGTATCCAATCCGAATTTTTCCTATTTGTGCTTTGAACTCGTGTTTTAATGAATTGGCCCCTAGGGGTATATTGAGAATGGTTTTTAAAAGATTTTAGTCCAAATTATGGTGTAAATATTGGTAGGAAGCAGTGCATATTTATAAAGCTCTATTGAGCTCTCTATTGAAAAATAATCTTAAACTAAAACAAATGTTAAAGAGATACTGACACCAGAAAGTAAATCTTTTTTTCACATCTATAACATTGTCTTTGCAAGAACTTAATAATTTTGCCATAAAAATATTTGCCTGATGCGTTTACATTACCTGTCTGACCCTCTGTTCCTGTATGAGGGGGCAGCCATATTTGTCTGTTAGCATTAGAAGCTATAACTGACAGGTTGGGAAGGGACAGTCAGGTTGGCAAAACAGTCAGATTTAGGAACTTCAAGTAACAATTACTTACAAAACCAAACCTGTCAGCGAAAAACCGTCAACAAGACCTATAGGTAGCTTTTTATGTATATTCATATTTTGAAAAGTAGTTTTTTCATGTCAGTATCACTTTAAAGGAGAGAAAAAAAGACAACCCTCTTATGTTTAATTATTTTATATATGCTTGATCAAATCACTTCATTCCTCAATTGGTTAACAAGACCATTTCCCCAAGTGTGCACATTCACTGCAAATTAATAACGGAAAACAGTATAGTGCCAATAACTGTGCCAAAAAGTGAAACAGTGCTATTCCATAAGTGCCAGTGCTGCCATAAAATACTTTAGCAACAGTATAAATTCATTAATAAATAAAAACTTGAAAAAATCACCTCCTGAAATCACTACCACAATTCATTCACTAAAAAATTCAGAAATTTGATTGTGTTAAATATAAAATGACTAGGGCTATTTAGGATTTAAAAAAACACACCATAAATCCCACCTTGGTGTATAGAGCAAGATTGAAAATTAGAAAATTATAGATGGTGGAGATATTCCCAAAATCTTCTACTATCTCATTTTGGCTATCTAAGCCCTGGGAATACCATAAGAAAAGACAAGGCAGGAACCTTGGAGCTGTTCGGGTTTTACCTTCCCTAAACTTGACTGAGAGAGCTAATTAACCTAATAGAACCTTAAACTCCTGGGATCTTTAAGAGAAAACAGACATTAGAGGTAGAATCAAGGGGAGCAAAACATTCTTACATAAATTGGCATACATACCAACTCCCAATCAATGTGGGCTTGGTACAAACAATGATACCCTCACTATAACTCTCTCCTGATGCGCGTTTTGCCAATGGCTTTTCCCTTTTACTAAAACAAATCGAATTGTTTATACCAAAAATAATAAAAATCCCATTGGATTTAATGGGACTTATTCAGGATTCAAGATTTTTTGTTTTCAAGAAGAGTGTAAAATACTGTATAAAAAGTAATTGTCCTCAAAATGGGTTTTAAGTTGACACCTTTTAATGCAAAAAATGTATATTTGATTATAATGTATATAAAATCATTACACAAGTTTATAAATGAGCAGAACCATACACAAACTTTTAGTATACTTTTTCTTTTTTTTAACCATACCTCTATATTACAGTATGCCTACAAAAGGTTCTATTTAAGCTTAAAAATCTCAGACCACAAATTTGTCCTAACTCTAATTATCAATTACCGACCAACCTACCAATCCTAACATGACTGGTAGGGGATATTTTCCCAGTGTACCAGTATAATGCAAAGCCTAAAATCACAGGCAAAAAGATGCCCATCATTTTCTATAGTAGCAATAAGCACAATGCATTTACTAGCTACAATTTTTAAAGCAAATATCTATTTGGTATCTGTGAGTAAGGAGATCTTGTGCACACACAAATTAAAGGTCATTAGTATATATACTATATTTTACCACTGATCAGATTTTTTTGTTTTTTTTGGTTGCTGCTTCATTGAGGATTTAAACCCCCTTCATAACAAAATGCCATTGATACACTTACATATATATACATTTCCAAATTAGTAATGCTTTAAAAAATTCTGTGTGGAACCTATGACACAAATTTTTATCATATTTTATGCACAACTATAACTTAACACTACTTGAAACTCATCTTTATTACTAAAGTACTGTACTTAATCAACTACTCCTAATAATCATTTACTCACATCAGTTCAGATTTTTTGGATAATTATCTTCCTGCTTGGGCCCGACCCCTATCCTAAAGCATTGCTCACATTCTTGGCAAGCAATTTCACAGATGCACATTGTAATTGGGATCAGACATTTATTTATTTGGAAGAAAAGTGTTATGTTGTATCAAAGAAACCAGACACACACACAGTTAAACTAAGCAAAAAACAATAAAGAAAACCCTTGACCTCTTTGGTCTCTAACTAGTCTCTTGCTAGCGCTAGTCCTGCTGTTGGAAATCCCAGTAAAAAATATTCCATTTTAAATGGAACTTGGTGCATTATCAGAGAAAATATCCCTTTTCTAGAATCTTTTCAGTTATAAACAGGTTTCCATTTTGCTACCCTCTCTATATTCTGATCATACTGAGCTATACTGGTATTTGCTTGGTGACTGCTTATTAAGTAATTATCCCCCATGTGAGGAATTAACCTTCTCAGTCCTCTTCTATAGGGATGAGCAATTTTTTCACCAGGCATGGATTCACATTTCAGCATTGACGAACTGTTTTGTGAAAGTTCCACAAAATGTTGCCACAAAAAATCACTGTCACATCAAAACATGTCATGGTCGCTTAAAAAAAGTCACACTGCACCCGTGTTTCACAACTTTTATACCATTTTGCACATTTTTCTGTAAGTTCGCAAATGTTTTAGCAAAGTGATACGGGACAGATTCGCTCATCATTACTCTTCTACATAACAGAGTAGGAAAGTTTAGCTGATCTGGAGCTTCTTACAGTAAAGGTGGCCATACACGGGCCGACTATAGCTGCCGATATCGGTCCCTTGGACCGATTCGGCAGCTAATCGGCCCGTGTATGGGGAGAGCAGAGCGGCCTGGCCGACCGATATCTGGCCTGAAATTGGCCAGATCTCGATTGGCCAGGTTAGAAAATCTGGTCGGATCGGGGACCGCATCGGCTCGTTGATGCGGTCCCCGATCCGACTGCCCCATTGCCGCCCACATAATCCGATCGTCTGGCCCCAGGGCCAAACGATCGGATTATTTTTTTTTTACCTAAATGGTCCCCGATATCGCCCACCCGTAGGTGGGGATATCGGGGGAAGATCCGCTCGCTTGGCGACATCGCCAAGCGAGCGGATCTGCTCGTGTATGGCCACCTTAAGGCTTAACACAATGGACTGTTTTGTTTTTAATCTAATTTAAATTAGTTAACTATGAAACTACCAGATTTTCTTGCCATTATTCCTTGCATGCCTGAATAAGCGTTTTCTCCTCTGTATATTTCTAGGCAGACAGACAGGACTCTGGTTAACAGGCTTAATAAAATTAAATTCTTATTTTTTTGGGTCATTTTCATGGGTATGTAAGAATGTTGTTTTTCTTTTTTTTTTATTATTATAGGGGTGGTTTTTGCTTATTGTAGACAATCTACTTTAAACTTACTAATGCCTGGACTTCTAAGAATGTTAGACATGTAAGTTGCGAGTTTTTTTGTTGTCCATTTTATATCTGTACCAACTTGCCCATTAAAACACTACATGTGCAGAATGTCATTACCAGCAATTTGATATTTTAGGAAAATTGATTTCTTGAATCACATACCTCTACTACTCTACTACGGTATTGGTGAATTTTAATGAAATGCACATATGTAGAAAAAGTAGCAATATATGTGAAAAGTAGCGTCGATTCCAGAATTTGAAATCAAAAAATTATTCAGTTGGAATGGGTTACTAGACAGAAGCAAACATTACATTAAATATTAAGGCTTAAGAAGATTGTTGTGGTATACTCTCTCTGCTATTGTAAGGGCTACAAGAGACTGAGTGTAAATCTTTATGCTATTTACCTATAAATGTTAATTGCAGTATGAGTGCTGCATGTGCAGCAAAAAATATACCTTTACTTTGTAGTATAAAAAGAAATCTAAAGTATACATTTAAATATGACCTTTAAAAATAATTACTATGGATTATGCTACCCACATTTCCCCCCCATTTGCAACAAATGTGTTTATTGGGTAAATGGCAAACTACCTTTTTGTTAGAAACAAATGCAAAATAATTGCACATAGTTGTTAAACCTGTGGTTGCAATTAAAGTTCAGGTCTGCGACTCACTAGTTACATACTGTGAGACCTATTCAACAGAAATGTTCTCATCGACATGGAATGCAACAAAATCTTGTTATGCAAGACCCTGGGTAAAAGAAAGTCACTTAACCTCCATGTACTCTCTCACTGTGTCTTTATTCTAGCTGTGCTTTACTCATTTTTCACCCCTTACTGTGCTGGCATATTAAAAATTGCTTCTTTGTTCTCTCTATAAATGTAGCACATTCTGTTTCTATCTTTATGCATTTCGGGAATTCTTTTTCAGCTGACACTATTAATGCTTCGTTGTAGTGCTTATTTTCCTATATAGAACATTCATATTATTTTATACTGACATGAGGGCTATTTCTATATTTCTATTTCTCTCTCATTCTCACTCTCTCTATATATATTTATATATAAATGATAAAATGTTTCCTTTTTGCCGTTATTTTAATTATGGCTTTGTTCTTTATGTCGTTATGCACTTGGTTATGGTATGACTACATGCTATAAAGCTTCTTGGAGACAATCCTCTCATCTGCAAGATGGTCAACAACTACTTTAAGAAAAGAAAAAATAAAGTTTTGTTTCCATGTTGAAATTCCTCTTTGCTCCCCATATACAGTGTTAATTCATGTTACTACATATTATTCACTGGGATACAGAATGCAACAACACTTTTCTGGCACTGTTCCCCTGTCCAGGATGAGGTCATCCACCATTTTTATTGCTAAAACATAGGTTTCTTGCTTATAATAGCTCACCACTCTGACCAATCAGATTATTTTATCCACAAGGAAGTCAATGGCTATTTTTTTTTTTTTTTTTTACAAAAAAGCAATCTCTTGCTTCATTTCAACCCTATTTATCTGGTCAGTGAGAATGCACCATTCCATAATAAGTGATTACTACTCAGCAATACATTTTGATAAAGGACAAAACATGTACCTTTTCAAAGGTGGTGAGCTTTAATATAAGATCTATTTACCAAAAATAACAGCTCTGCACATCTGACCAATGACAATACACCACTCTACAGCAGTGTCAGGCCAAAGGTACAGGGCACCCAATGCAAGCCCCAACCCTAATCCTCACACCAATTACTTGCTCACCTACTAGGCTGAAATCAGATTCCTGCACATACTAATCCCCTAGATAGACACGTACTTATAGAGGTACTTGTTCACTACCAACCCCCCCAACTGTTGCCTGTTGCACCCTAGACACATGTCTCTTCTGCCTAGTTCTTTTCCTGCTTCTACAGTAATGAACAAAAGAAAACATATTCCTAGGGGGTTTCTGAATCTGTCTCTATTGCTACACAGCTACACATTAGCATGGAAAAGTATACAGAGCATGTTTAAATATAATTATTGAGGGGGAAAAAGCTTGTATTTTCTCAATTGTTGACTGTATCACGTCAAGAAAGCTAAATATTTTTCCTCCATCTTAAATGTAAATAATTTGTTTACTGTTCCTTTGAAATACCTCAAAGTTTGTTTATTCCAGTTTTGTAAATTTGTTCCAATGGTCTCTCCAAAGAAAATGGGAAAACAGAATTAAAGTCACAAGAGGTCATTGTATTAGTGACATTGGATCATTGTATCTCCCAAGACGCTGCTGTCAGTTTGGAGATAATCATGAACAAAGCATTCTTTTGTGTCTTTATAAAGCTTTCCCATAGATTTTGCTAGGCACTTATTTTTGGTATTTTGTCTCCATGATTTATCTGTGAAGAAAACCATGACAACCAATTACAACACATGGAATAGGCCTTAACCTTTAAGGTTTATTTGTAAAATATATGTAAAATCACAGATGAAAGTACAATGTACTTTTTATCCTAGACAAAAAAATATGAAAGTGAAATAAAAAAATAAAATAAGAATGACCGAAAACCTTTAATACTATTAGCACTCAGATTTTTCTTGTAAATCTTGCTAAGTATCCCGTTTAATTCTAGACATTTTCAATGTTTTCCATTGTGAATCAATAAATGGTCTCTTTATTCCTATAATTTACACCCCTTTCTAGTTAATTTCATGCAATAGGAGAGTGGTTTAATTTTGACTAATTCTGCTATCCTGGCAGAATGTTGGCTTCAATTATCCTAAAGTTTTTGCAGTTTAATTCTAGCAAGACAATTAAAAGAGCTGTAATTCTACTGCCTCTGTTTGTATTGCTACTCTTTTGCTTACATCCACATATTGTGTGTGTGTCTGAATGGATGTAGTCTGTCTGTTTAGGCAAATGGAATTGTATATAAAAAATATTTTTCATTTACACTCACTTTTGAAGACATTTCACGGTGCACGAAGGAAAAAAATCAAGGGTGATACATATACCCCTTTATCCTTGCTTAATACAGGGACATTTCTAAGATAGAGCTACTGTAGTTTTATGTTTAGACCCAAGGGAATAAGCTGAGATTGATTTTGGACTTCTACAATATAAAATAGCAGCTGTATGGTTTTATTTTATTAAAACACAGACATTTTACTTGTGAACACAGGTTTTGTTCTCGCAGTTTTTTTCCTGCAATACCAGGAAAAATCTTCCCTCCTAAAACTTGCTTAATTTAAAAAAAATGCAAAAAAATGATGATGTGAATAAGAGAACATGATTGAGATGTTGACTAGTAGTTAGAAGTTTGCGGATTTTGCTAACTGCTTTCACATTCACCTGTTTGAGATTTTCATACTATTTTTTTTTTCCTATTTCTAAAATTGTTTTATTGTGTTGCCCTGTTTATAAATATCTTGTAAATTCAGTCCTAACACAATCACAAACTATCACAATCAGACCTCTTATGATAGGAGTGAAAGTAGAAAAAAAAATTGATATATATATATTGGCACACTTCAGTTCTATTGGCAAAGTTGAAACACTTTTGACCTAATAACATTTCTTTAACATTTTACTGCTTACAAAATGTTTTAAAAATTTTAAAATATAAATATGCAATTCCAATACTGACAGTTTCTATCAATACTCTTGTAAGTAATAAGCATTACTTCTTTAACACTTTATAAATAGGCCATTTAAAGGAGAACAAAGTTATTTCAGCATTTTACTGCCAATAGATTCACCACATAAGTGCCACCTAGAACAATGTATTTATTCTCAGAAAGCTTTATCATACCTGAGTAAAGAGACCTAGAAGCTTCATCTGTTTGTTTAAGATTGCAGCTGCCATTTTAGCTCAGTTTTCATGGCTTCCTGCTTCCAGCTTAGCCGTTATAGCTCAAATTACACATTCCTAAGGGTGGGGGGAGTGAATGTTATGAATTTGTATGGGAGGGGGAGAAGAGAGAACTGTGTAGACTCTGAGAGAGGCTTAAGAAAAGGAGACAAGAAATTCTGTGTTTCTTTTGATAGTGCAGAATTTCTGTGAGTGCTTATGGCTGTATTTACCAACTTTCGGATAAAGCTTACTTAGTTTTTACCTTTCTTTCTCCTTTAATAATGTCTGTATATAGATATATGTTTCTGATCTTTCTCTTTCTGCACATTGAAGTTGCTTTACATGATTAAGTAAATCCAGGTGATAGTAGGTTGTAGACTGCACATAATTTGTATTACTTCCAGTGTCTTGGAGAACAGGGATGGCTGTTGCTAAATAACAGTTTCATTTAATTACCCTTACTTGCTAGGAGAATTAGATGTGTGGATGTCTTTAAATTAAACAGGTGGTGGGCTTCAATTCATTGCTGGAATGAGCTAACCATTTCTCTCTGCTTGATAATTAAGAGGATGTTTTTTTAGTTAATTAGGTACATTCTCGCAAAGGATTAAGCTTATCTTACTTCACAGTAAGTATATGAGTGTTTCATTTATGTATTAAAAATCAAGAGCTGTTCAAGTGACAGATGTGACAATGTGAATGAATAAAAGTTTAATTTAGTGTAAACAATTCCTATGTCTCTGTCAGTAAGGGCTAAAAAAATATTCAGAATTTAGGAGATATATATATACAGGTATAGGACCCATTATCCAGAATGCTCGGGACCAAGGGTATTCCGGATAAGGGGTCTTTCCGTAATTTGGATCTCAATACCTTAAGTCTACTAAAAAATCAATAACACATTAATTAAACCCAATAGGATTGTTTTGCTTCCAATAAGGATTAGTTATTTCTTAGTTGGAATCAATTACAAGGTTCTGTTTTATTTCTACATAGAAAAAGGAAATCAGTTTTAAAATTCTGAATTATTTGCTTAAAATGGAGTCTATGGGAGACGGGCATTCCGTAATTCGGAGCTTTCTGGATAACGGGTTTCCGGATAAGGGGTCCGATACCTGTATATATATATATATATATATATATATATACACAAACACGAAAACAGTATAATGATTTATGTGTTTAAAGCACATCTAGAATATGTAGCAGTATGGGTATCCAGCACAAAAAAGGCCATTATCAAATCAGATTGACTTAAAAGAGAGGGTGACTAGTGATGAAAGAATCTGTCCATTGAAACATTTGCAAAATGGCAAAAAATTCATGAAATCATTGAAATCAGTGGGTGTTTTTTCACTATGGCATTTTTGCAGTAACCTTTTCTGTGCAGCATACATTGGAGTCTACGGACACTTTTGTGCAACTGTTTTTGCAGAAAATTCATTGGAGTCTATAGTTAAATTGGAACATATTTTCATGGTGCAACATTTTGGGGTGGTTTCATGAAAATATTTGCTGATGCCAAATCTGAAATTCTGCCGCAAATCTATGCCTGCCAAAAAAAACACTAAGAGCAAGGGCATAAGGCATGTATATCTCTCAGGCTTGCCTATGCTACACCGTGTGCCTGCCGTTAAAAATACAGTTACTGCCTGAGTGCAGGCACACAAGGGATCTGAGGTCGGCCTGAAAAACAGCTGCTTTTGTGCTCGTTGACTGACAAAAATGGGCTGATTGAAGCATATAGAGGCAGTGTGTGCCCCTGTCCTAAGGGTGACTGAATTAATATAAGGAATATAGAATCTCAGTTGGAAGTAGAACATAAGGTTGGGTTTGCTTATATTATGGAAGAGGTTTTTTACAGGGGAGTATACTCATGTATAAATATATAAGGCAACCAAACAATATACTGTCTTAAGCAACTATAAAGCTCTTCTAGACATCACTACAAATTCTATGAAAGGAAAATTCTACCATTTATTGCCATGAAAGGGAAATATTTGGCCATTTTGATAAAATAAGTTCTTGCTGAGTAAGAACATTGCTGTGGCTCAAAGAAAAGCTTTCCCAACTTAGGTCCATAAAACATGCTTTTTGATTTTGAGACATCCCTCAAACATAATTAAGTGCAACTGAAGTTCCTCAGTATTATATCTTCAACAAGGAAACACCTACAAACAGCATTATAAATACATTTATAAAAGCAGAAAAATACCTATGTAAAATATATTATATATCCTTATATACAATAGATTCTTATATACTTTACATATTCTGCAAGAAAATAAAATAGGGGAAACTATGTACAATTGTATCTATGCAACTTATTCCTCATCAGATGCTGACAACTGTGTGACTCAGAGTAATGTGAACTTTAGTTCCAGTATCAATATCATCATCCAATAAGCCACCCAACATGATCCAAAGCCACCTTATTACTGAAAGTTCTCTTTCAGCCAGAAATAATCTGCACTGATGTGCTGGTATAAAGCCAGGACAAACTTCCCATTTAGTGTACAAAATTATGATTATGATACAACAAGATATATAGTCATGTTCTTGTATAATGAACCAAGCTCTGATCCTGGTGTTCCTATTCCTTCCTCCTCTTGTTGACTCAAAGCCTGTTGCTAAAACCAGCCAGAATTACTTGGCAGATAACACCTGCCGCTATATTAACACCATCTGAGAATACTGGAAGATTTTACTTTCCATTACAGTTGATCTAGAAACAAAATAAAATGTTTCTTAAGATTGGAAATTTATATCTGACCTGTGACATTAAAAAATAAGATTTAAAAATGATTCTTTTGGAGCTACAATGGTTTTATTAACAGATTATGCTATAATTAGTTTAGAAATCTGCAGACATAATTTAGGAATTATCATTTAATTAAAAGTTTGGGGGTTTACAATATATTTTTATAGGCTTTTATCACAACCGTCTTTTTTTTAACTTGGTAAGTTCTGATTTTTTCTGTTTCAGTGCTTTTGCTAATAATTGTGCGTGAGTTTCAGCACATGATTAAATGCTTAGTTAAAATGACCTTTCTCAATATAATAAATGTGTTCTATTTTTAGTTTATTCATGGCTGTGTGAATACACACTTTATCTTGCTTCTCTTTGAGTAGTGTACTTTATACAAGGTTATGAAGGCAGATGAGCTTGTAGTGTAACTGCATCCAATCACTCCCATTGTAACCTGTCCTATTGTACATTCAATCTAGCACTAACCAATACATTTTATTTTTTTATTCCCCATTTACTGAAGAGCTTTTACTTTGTATTATTAAGCGCATCTCTCATTAATTTTCCAAGCAAGCAGTTATCTTTTTAGTTATATTTGGTTAATGGAACAATAACACCAAAAAGTGTTTATAAATAATTAAAACATAGGGGCACATTCATTAATGTACGATTTAGTCCGAATACAAAATTTTTTTATTTTTTCTAAGTTTTAGAACTGTGCATATTTTCTGCGATTTTTTTTCCTCAATTTGCGCTACAATTTGTGCGACAAAACCGTATTTGTCACAACAAGTACGAAAGTTTCGGATTCATTCAAGCTTCGGTATTGTGACTTTCCTTGGGCCGGGTTGGAGCTGCGAGTGCCATTGAGCCCTATGGGAGACTTTCCTTGGGCCAGGTTGGAGCTGCAGAGTGCCATTGAGCCCTATGTGAGGCTTTCCTTGGGCCGGGTTGGAGCTGCAGAGTGCCATTGAGCCCTATGGGAGACTTTCCTTGGGCCGGGTTGGAGCTGCAGAGTGCCATTGAGCCCTATGGGAGACTTTCCTTGGGCCGGGTTGGAGCTGCAGAGTGCCATTGAGCCCTATGGGAGGCTTTCCTTGGGCCAGGTTGGAGCTGCAGAGTGCCATTGAGCCCTATGGGAGACTTTCCTTGGGCCAGGTTGGAGCTGCAGAGTGCCATTGAGCCCTATGGGAGACTTTCCTTGGGCCGGGTTGGAGCTGCAGAGTGCCATTGAGCCCTATGGGAGACTTTCCTTGGGCCAGGTTGGAGCTGCAGAGTGCCATTGAGCCCTATGGGAGACTTTCCTTGGGCCAGGTTGGAGCTGCAGAGTGCCATTGAGCCCTATGGGAGGCTTCCAAAATCAGGCACTCAAAGTTCAAAGTCAGAAAGGTTTTCCCGCCATTTACGATCATTCGGATATGAAAATTTAGTGACTATCGGATCGCCATTTGCAAAAGATCGTTTAAATAAAAAAAATTCAGAACTTTCGTATCGTAAGTACGAAATTTTCGCATTGAAACAAAAATAATTTTCTTGACATTTGCGATCATCAGAAATGATTGGATTTCGTGATTCAGATTCGTACATTAGTGAATCTGCCCCATAGTGTACTGTTGCTCTGCACTGATAAAACTGATCTGTTCGCCTCAGAAACACTACTATAGTTTATATTAACAGGCTACTGTGTAGCAATAGAAGCAGTTAAATAGTGCTAAATGGCACAGGTTAAATCGCAGATAACATATAAGCTCTGTAGAAAACTATTATATTTTATAGAGTTTATCTGCTATGTGCCTGTGCCTTTTCTCCTTTGAATGGCTGCCCCCATGGCTACATGGAAGCTTATATATAACCTATAGTAGTGTTTCTAAAGCAAACTCACCAGTTTTACCAATGCAGGGCAATAATATATTATATTTTTATTACCAATGCAGGGCAATAGTACATTATATTTTTATTACCAATGCAGGGCAATAATACATTATATTTTTATTACTTTAAAACACTTTTTGGTGTTACTGTTCATTTCAAGCCAGTTATTTCGAAGTTCAAGAGCGTCCATCCACTTTTATATTGTTATATTGTTATACTTGAATGTGTCAAAAGCAATGACTTAATCATGGGAAAATGTACTGTAATATGTGGGACACCTCTAAAAAAAAATCTGCTTGTTTAGGCATGCATTGTTCTTTTGCCTAAGATTAACCTGCCTCTGGATTTAATACAGACTAGCTTTTGCTAGCTACACTATGCGTATTTAAGAAATGCCCTGCCAATGAATTGCAGTTTGATCCTCATTGATATCAAGTATACATGATAGTTCATAGGGTACTATTAGAATGTTACTGATAAAGTATAAGGGAAATGTATGCAATGGGCCCTATATCCAAACATGTCAACTCCACTGGATTTCCTGGAAGTTATTCAGTCACCAGAGACCACTGCCCATTTAAAAAAAATATCCCTTCAAGTTTCACTGTACACATGTGCAGAGAGCAATGTGTGATGCAAATAGAGGCCATTTTAGGTGTGTGCATGCACAGTGATGTCATTAGTGATGTCACCATAGGCCGTGTCCCGTGCTAATTAGGTCAAGCCCAATTCTTGAGATCTCCAGGCCCATGCTTTCATAGTTGATGCTTATCTGGAAAACCCTAGGACCCAAATCGAGAGAGAGAGAAATATTTTTTATGGGCTCTTAATGTAAGGAAAAACCTAAAAACTCCTTTAGCCTGCATCAAGGTTATTTTTCTTTAAACAAAAGCAGAATTCAACCTGCTTTTAAGACTAATTAAAGGGAGGATACATTTCTAACATTTCTTCTCTCAACAGCCAAACCATGTATTATGTAATGCTATCATATACAAGCACATATCTCCCATGCCTGCTACTGCCCCTTTTGGTAATTACAATATGATGCATCCCCATACAGTATGTGCAATGAATGACATAAGCTGTGCACATAAAGTATAGTCAGATGAGCATGCTGGAAAACCAAAGGATTCATTGCACCATCTGTTAAAATTATGGGAGTCCACATGCAGCTTGGGTTATGCTGTGAAAACAGATGGCACACTCTAAATAATCTCAACTGTAATCATTTTACACAGGGCCATTATAAGACTCCTGATAAATATTTTTATTGCATCAAGAAAACCGAGAATGACATTGGTCCATCACAAATTTGAAAGAGTTATGTCTGCTGTCTACTTTACAAGGAAACATAAAATAATGGCATGTCTTTTGTGCAATAAGGCTGTGTTTTGTTTCTTCTTCCCAGAAATGCACTTGCTATTTTCTTAAAGACTCATTTGAAACTGATGCTAATGAACTGATAACCTTCAACTGAGATGTAATTTCCCTTAAGGGAAGATATAGTACCACTGAGAAAAGCTTTGAAATGATATAAACGTCTGCTAGAGAAACAGCAGCACATTTTGCTACTGTAAAACATTTTGAGCTATATAGTGAGTTTGAAGGTCAGTGTAGAAGTAAATGAACTGCAGCCATAGATCTCTAAATCAACAGGGTAGCACGTGTTAAGTCACTGCTAGAACCTGTATTCTGACCTATTCCAAACTACTTGTAAGAGAAAGAGGGGGGACATTTAGTACCAAAAATTAGGAAATAAGTTATGATCCCATTTTTGCTTTTTGTTGAGAGAAATAGGAAATAAATAAGAGGTCAGTTTATGAATGTTGGGCATTTTTTACTTTTTGATAACCCATTTGAAGAGACATATATTATAAAATCTATGCACAGGGTGTCAGTGCCGTAAATTTCTCGCTTCTTGCTTGTTCAGTGGGAATAGCACCTCATGTATAAAAATTTGTATGGCCTTTGGGGCGGAGCTTAAAGGGCAAATGTTTAAAACATATTGGGGCTCATTTATCAACACCAAGATGTAGTAAGTGTTAGCAATGTTTCTGTTTTAGCCATGAAGTCTTAGGTAGAGGCTCGTGATGAGTGAATGTGTCTCGTTTTGGCAAAACGTGAATTTTTCGTCAGTCGACAAATTTTTGTGGCAGTTTCACAAACAAATTCGCCGATGGCGAAATGTGGAATTTATAACTGATAAAAAAAATTCTCTCATCGCTAGTGGAGGTAATTTTGGTTGTGTAATTGAAAGGGCTTCTTGTTCCAGATCCAGAATTTTTTTTAACGCATATACTTTGTAGTGTGATTGAAAACCATGGATTGTCTCATTATTGTCTTTAACTTAATTATGAGTGATGCTAATATACAAGATTTTAGGGGCCTCGTGTGTGGCCCCAACAATTCTGTTGAACTGGCACCCTGTACTTTATGTTAGTGCCATAGATTCTATTTTGTTTTTTGCTTGTTCTTTGGCAAAATCACCTTGTGCAGTTAAGTCCAGGGTACATTTTTAAAATGTATTGGGGCTCATTTAATAACCCTGAGCTGTAGTGTTTTTAATAAGACTTAGGTAAATGTAATTCTGGTTGTGTAATTGAAAACATTTCGTGTTCTCTTGTATGTTTTTAAACGGGGACAGTTCCAGATTTTTCTTCTATGAATGTATATATAAGGTAAAAGGTACAAGGAATTGTAGTTTTGTTTATAAAAAATATGTTTACATGGAATGTCTTTTTATTGTTTTTCTTTAATTATGAGAGTGATGCTAACATGCAAGATTCTAGCGGCCTTACATATTTCCCCAACTATTCTTAAGACTGCACTGCTCTTCCTTGAGTTTATCCCTACTAATGTGCTCTATGTCAGCAAAAATATTTCTGATTTTATTATGTTAATCATGAACTCATGCATACAGTATGTATGATCAATAATTATGCTTACTTCAAAAAAAGTAACATGTTTTGACTTTTTGAATCATTATACACAGTAACAGCAGGGGTCAAAACAAGGTTTTTTTGGAGGAAGGGATCTGTTGCTAAGATTGTTTGCCATAAGCAGTGTTTTCAATTCCCATTTTCCACTTAAACACATCACTGGTCAAAATGTCCTATGTGCTAAAAAAAAAAGCAATACCAGAGGAAGTGTTTGAAATGTCAGAGAAGAGGTACGGCAATCCTGATATGTCACATTGAAACAATTTCGAAAATGCCAGAGGATCATTGAAAGATACTTTATGTCTGAGGTTCCTCCTTTCAGACATCTGCAATGTTCTTTGGTGACAGATCCAGGGCTGTTTTGAACAATGAACAATAGATTTATTGTAAAAAGGAAATAAAAAAGCAATAAATACTTACTAATAACCTTCCAATACTGCCCTTGACCTGAAATACAGAGTTATTGCTGGAGAGGCCTTGAACTGCCTTCTGGATAAGTATTGGGTGATCATGGGGTGAGGGTCCATTATCCAGTCTTCTTCCGCAGAAGGTCAGTAGTTAATTTTGGAAATTCAGGGCAGTGTGTGACAAATATAAGTTAACTATTTAGGCAAGATGTGGAAAGAAGACGGTAAGGGCAATGTATGAACTGTGTGTAGGCATATGGAATTGCTGCAAAAAAACAAGATTCCTAACGCAGTTTGTTTTGCACCATGATTTGTTTTTAAAATTGTATTTGTATTTTGAAGTCCTGTAATTCAGGTTTCTACTTCTATTCATTCTTTCTGTAGTTTCCACAAGCATGCTCTCAGTTCAATATCAACACTGCCTTATGATTATTACACATTCATTATCCTTAAGTAAATGTTTGTCATAACCTTTTACAGAAGAACAGTACAACAAGTACAGATTACTGCTTTTTGGCCATATTAAAAATGAAATAATAAAGGGTTCAATCATTAAAGCATTTTAAATAATTTTAATATTCACAAAGGTATTTGTGCTTTTACACATGCCTTACAATATGTGTCAGTGGTCATATTCAGCCTGCTTTGATGAATTTTCTACAAGGTGCAGAGTAAAGGTGTTCAAATACAGGGGAGCCCTGTAATAAATATCTGCCTTGAGTGGATAGTAATTCCTTGATTCCCTTATCATGTTGTGCCTTACATATAAATTACTTTTAAATAATTCAGCATACAGACATACATGATCAGTACGGTGGTTATAGACCAATATACTATAGTTTTCAATCTGTTCCTTCCTCCTTAGTAGACTTATTTTATTAAAGGATTATACTAAATTGGATAACTAGTGTGCTTTCATTTTAACAATTTTAACATTTGTGGCAAATGCAATATTACACCTATACGTTTGTCCTTTAGATCTTCCTACAAGCATTGGAATCTAAACATACCAAAATTTGCCCATATTTTGCCATCAGCATAGCTTTGTAGAGCGAGAGAAAAAATGGTTGCCAAGTATTATGGGTGAAATAATAAATGACAAATGTTGCCTGCAGATTGCTTGCAATGAACCATCGATCATTTTGACATTAATTTGTGCTCATGAGTTACCTGTTCTACACTCTCATTATTGAAATCAGCAAGAAAACTGACACTGCCTTTTATTCTATTTTGGAGCTCAGGCAACGTTAATACTACTGGTATCAGTTTGGTAGTGTCCCTGGTGTATGTAAAGCAGAACAACATTTAATCATTGATAGAGGAGCCTAATCTAATAATGTCCAGCTTCTTACTTTTCTGCTTGTTTCTGCTGGTTAAAAAGGCAGTATTTTATTTCTTGCTGCTGTATTTTTCTCCATTACACAATATCCTTAGAGAGCATTGAAGAGGCTGGTCTTACTTAAAGCAATAATGTACTGTAATAACGCTACCACTTATATAGGGAGAATTTACTGTTTATTAAAGAAAATAAATGGAGTTAAATACATCTTATACTGGTGTACTGTTATCTAAATAACAGCAGTATACACTGTGAAATATATTGTAGTTTATGAAATACAAGGCTAGATCTTTATAGCATGTAACAAGCTATTGGACTGTCTTTTGCAATATTCCAGACATGATGTGGGCTTATTATTATCATATAGCCTTGGCTGGCAGTGTAGACACAGGGACCCTCAAATAATAGACTGAGTGGGTAATGGCTTTTCACTCAGTCAGGCAGCACATTGAACTATCAGAATCTGGTTGACAAAACATGTTCAACATTGTAGATGTCATTGTAGAAATCAGTTATTCAAGCTATTCTTTTCACTGGAAGTTTTGTGCTATTCCAGTTGTAGTGTCTCCACTTGTCAGTATTTCAACAACCTATCCAGTAAATTATCAACTAAAGCCAGGGTCCAATATTATAAATTTACTGGCAATGTTATTCTCCCCCAACAATCATTTCTATTATGGTTCTAATCTGCGCCAATGCAGATTCCCATTTTAAGTAGTGTTCCTAAACCTTAAAGACCTTGCCATAATTGTGTACATAAATATTCAGGGCTCTATGATAAATTGATTATTACATGCATAATTTGGCTGTATATGGGATCAGGGGAAGGTAAGCCAACCAGGCTAAAGCTTAAAGGAGAAGGAAAGGCTAGTTAAGAGTTAATCTCAAGCAGCAGGCATACCTTCAGTTGTCTCAATAGTGCCCTTAAGTCTCCCCATATTTCTCCTGTTCAGAAGATCTGAAGCCAAACAGGAAGAAAAACGCTGAGCTGTGTAAAGAAAGTTCCCATAATGCCTCGTTCCTGCACAGACACCAAGACCAAGATTTACATGCTTAGTTAGTAAGACTATGAGTCAGCTTCCTGCTGATTGACTCAGATCCACTTTCCTAAGGGGGGGAGTGAGCTCTTAGCATTCTTGAGGGAGGGGGGAGTAGGAGAGAGCAGGAAGCTGAAAGCTGCATGTCTGTGGCAGAGGAAAACAGACACAACTAATCTTTTTACAGAGAAGTCAGTGCAGCCTTTCTGTGAGTGCTTATGGCTGTATTTACATAGACCTTTCTGATAAAGCTTACTTTTTTAGTTTTAGTTTAGTTTTTACCTTTCCTTCTCCTTTAAGCAGCCACTACAACTTAAATGATGACTCTTTTGGTCCTGTATCAAACTTATAGTAAAGCGGCAAAGAGATTCATTATTGTTACATTCTGCAAAAACATATTATCCTCTTTGTAAAAGCACTTCACTGTTTTACTTTCTGAAGTGTAACATGATGCTATTATTAGTATGAAGCCTTCTATATAGGCTGAAAGAGACAGAAGAAAATGACAAATGACCACTTTAAAAAATATTATACATTCATTTGCAGTGACCATTTACTGTTGAAGCAATCCCTGTCACATGCAACTGTAGTGTTCACCGGGCATTGGCAATGTCCAGGTCCATCATAATGACAAGTGGCAACAGAAACTTGCCCTTCCTTAATGGCATTGTGCAGTTTGCTAAATGTTCTTGGCTGCCAGCCAGGTAGTCATCTATCTTTGAAAAATGTACTACTGAGACAGACTAGTGCAAAGTCTACATGTTAACCTGGTAATTGCAGAAAAACTACAAATGCAAACTGCAAGTGATTCACCAGGTTAAGTACTGACCATTGTAATAAATTGTCTAAGCAGTTAACTGGTGTTGATCCAATAGCTAAAAGCTGGAATATTAAGCAGATGAGATATATGTGGGCCTTAAACAAAAGATAGAGTGCCTATTTTATAATATTCTTAGTTCCTAAATACAAATTCATTTTAACTGAAAAAGTGACTGTATTCTCATTGAATTAAAAACAGCAGTTGATTAATTGCAATCTGCCAAACAAGATGTTATAGACTAGAGTTGTTTTTTCTGCTTCTTGGATTAAAAAAAAAAGCTATATATACAGTATACTGTATATATATATACAGGTATAGGACCCATTATCCAGAATGCTCGGGACCAAGGGTATTCCGGATAAGGGGTCTTTCCGTAATTTGGAACTCCATACCTTAAGTCTACTAAAAAATCAATAAAACATTAATTAAACCCAATAGGATTGTTTTGCATCAAATAAGAATTATTTATAACTTAGTTGGGATCAAGTACAAGGTACTGTTTTATTTCTACAGAGAAAAAGGAAATCAGTTTTAAAATTCTGAATTATTTGATTAAAATGCAGTCTATGGGAGACGGGCTTTCCGTAATTCGGAGCTTTCTGGATAACGGGTTTCCGGATAAGGGGTCCCATACCTGTATATATATATAAATAACATCAGTGTCACAAATACACCACCTTACACACATGTTGGGTAAGACACACGAGCACTTAGGGGCCTATTTATCAAAATTTTAATTTTTCATTTTTTTTTTTTTTACAATTTCATAATCAGCAGTCATATGCAAGTAAGGTTATGAGTCCTTCCATATACAAACACAAGATACACCCAATATTCTATTTGCAGGTATATTTTGTGATCAGAAATAGTTTCTGTTATACAGAGAGATTACAGAGCATTTTCTAATACTCAGGCGTGTATTTTTTTCTTACTGTGGAACTGTCATTTTTTATCTTTCTTGAAATGCCTTTTATGGTTGTAAAACCCATTTATTGGGTTTATAAAAAAACATTTTTGAACAGTGCTCCAATTTCCCACTTTATTGTTGTCTTTGTGTTTGTTTAAGCTGAAAAAATGATTTGTTTGGGATGAGACATTCTCATTTCATCATTTCAAACATCATTATATCACTGTACAATATGGGAATGATGGAATTGCTACTATATAGTACTGTACAATAAATAATAACCTACCTAACAAAATGGAAGGAACTCAATCTTCAGTCTTAAATTTATTGTTACAAATAATGATCAGGAAGATATATATACATATATATAGTTATGGATAGTTATGGATTTTTGTTAAGCCACTAGTCATGCAATAGTCTGATTTGTGGCATTTAGCTTTGCATTTTTTAAAAATAGCAGTGGAAATATGCCAGTCCAAAATATTAATAAAAGCTATTAACCGCCTACAGGCTTTGCATAATATGAGTATATTTTTATTTTGTTTTAAAATGTCATTAGACGAATCATAATTAATAAACTTGCACTTGTTAAGATCAAAAATACCCTTTATTTGCATGTAATTTAAATGATACAGATGAAGATGAACACAAGGCCTTATGGAGCTGCTAATTATTATTTCTTAAAATGATTTACAGTGTTTCTAATATGACATGCAATAACACATTAAACCCACAGAGCACTTACAAAGGACATGCATAGAAACTCAAATGATACCAAATAATTTGATATAATTCATTGTAAATACAGGCATGGAACCAGTTATCCAGAATGCTCGGGACCTGAGAGTTTTTTCTTTTTATGATAAGTCTAGTTAAAAATCATTTAAATATTAAATAAACCCAATAGGATTGTTTTGCCTCCAGTAAGGTTTAATTATATCCTAGCTGAGATCAAGTACAATGTACTGTTTCATTATTACAGAGAAGAAGGAAATAATGTGAAAGAAATTAAATTATTTGATTAAAATGGATAGGATATAGGATATAGGAGATGACCTTCTCATAAGTCAGAGCTTTCTGGATTACGGGTTTGGAACTAAGGGACCCATACCTGTACTGGATTGTTACAATATGTACAATCAAAGAATAACCATATTTACAAATTGATCAACAGTTTTTTAGAGCAAACAATTCACCTGTTTATTGAGTTGTACAACTGTATTAGGATGATAGGGGATGGATAGTAATCATTGAACCAAAAGTTTAAATGCATATATGCATGATATTGATACTTTGGATGCTTCTGTGATTGTGCAGTAAGTGCCCATCCCAACATTTGTCTTGAATTTTGTATAAATTCATGGATAAACGGAACATATGTAACTAAATATATATGTGCCAATACTGTGCCAATAACCCAAAGGCATGTATGCAAGTATCAGACCTGAGTAGTCCTTAGTGACTGACCTTAGTACTATCCTCTATATCAATCGCCTGCAAAAGGCATAAACCCCACTTAATTAATCCAATGGCTGCCCCCAAGTTTACCTGCTGTACCCCAGCCATCTCTCTCAATCAACCTACCTGCAGCAGAGTTTTTATCAAATCTAATATCTATTATCTGCCTCTCCCTGCCATCCCATTGCAGAAGGTATAATATCTATAGCATTATATCTTTGCATTTATTATACACATTGGTAAAAGGCAAAATGCCAATGACAGGATAACTGTAAATCTCCAATTGTGACCAGTAGCCAAAGTACAGGAAGTTAGTAAAAGGTTTGGATTCGTATTTTGCAGAGAAATCAACATACATTAATCATCTAATGGGAGACAGTGTTCCAGAATACATAAAGACATTTGAGCCAGTACTGCACCATGACAGAGCTTAGTAGTGAGGTATGCTTGTGTCCTCTTCCTTCCGTAGCATAAATCACTTTGATTACATCATAGTGTAGCCAGGTGTCACCTCCTGCTTGTGTGAATATACTCATGAAATGAGGCCATGGCCTGGCTCGTTTATTTATGAGGGTGACAGAGAGGGAACATGAGTAAAGGCTATTACATTTAAGAGAAAGAGTTCTCAACTGCATTTGTACAAAAAGAAATCCTTCATACTTCCAGTTAGTGTTTGCATAATGTCCTACCTCTTATCAAGAGTTGTCAGGATTGCTATTAGGATTAATCACAGCTGTAGTATTGACGGTGAACAGCCTATTTTCTGGGTGACCAGATGAATAGTGATGAGCGAAATTGTTCACCAGGCATGGATTTGCGTCGAATTTTCGTGTTTTGGCTGTGGCAGATTTTTTCGCCACTTTGCTACTTTGGCATGCTTTCAGGATAGCTATTCAGTTTAACTCAGATCCAATGAGGCATCCTACCTATCAGTACTAGGCTCGAACCACAGAAAAAGTGCAGGGGTTCTCTCTTCTATCTAGGGTTGCCACTTCTACTTTTTTATTGTATTGAAAAGGTGGAAACCCGACCTCTATCAAATTTCCAATCTAGAGCAAGAAAGATATAGACAATTTGAAAAAAGAAATAATTACATTTAAAAGGGACCCTGAAATTCATGCTAATGTATTGGTATTTGTTACACCTCTTTAATACTTAGGGCTGAATTATACTTCAATAAGAGAAAGTATCAATAAAAACAGCAAAATATGTTTGTTTGTTTTTTAAATATCTATCAAACAATGCAAAAGTTTTCACTGTTATTTTATTCCTTTTATTATTATACCTTTTATTTAACATAAAAATGTGAATATATCTGAATATATTATTTAGACTTTTTCCTTTTTTTGTAACTTAAATTTTTATTGAATTTTAACAATGTTGATTGTACAATAACAGTGATGAGAAATAGACATATATATAGTAACAGTGCTGCATGGTAAGGTTATTAAAGGTATATGTAATTTTTCACAGTAGTGTATTCCATAATATCTCAATTTTTCCTTTTTTTTTATTACAGGTTACCAAAAAAAACAGTATGAACTATAACTGATTTATGAAATGGTGGAAAAACAGAAGACCCAATAAAGATCTTTGGAATATTTACATACAATTACAATTGTTATTGTGGAATGGGCTTCACTTCATCTCTATATTGGATCTCACGGATGACGCCTGCACAAAGGAGGCAATAATTTTTGTTCTTTATTTATTATATGGATTATTTTTACTCTGCCTGATTTCTTTTTTTTTACTTGCCTTTGTACTCTCAGCCTGGGAGATAAAACCTTTGCTGATGTTGATGTAAACAATGTCGAGACCAAACGGATTATTATGGTTGCCTTTGATCTTCACTCCAGTCTGTGTTTTGGTAAATTCAAACTTGCTATTATGGATAGCAGCTCTTGCTGTACGATTTACAATAGTCGACTGCCAAGCACAGCATCCGATTGTACCGACGAACTATGGGAAAATACGAGGCACAAGAACACCATTGCCCATTGAGATTCTTGGCCCTGTCGAGCAATATTTGGGAGTGCCCTATGCCTCACCCCCCACTGGAGAGAGACGCTTTCAACCCCCAGAGCCACCTTCGTCCTGGACTGGTATTAAGAATGCAACTCAGTTTGCTCCAGTTTGCCCCCAGTTTCTGGATGAAAGATCTTTACTAAATGATATGCTGCCGATATGGTTTACTGCTAATTTGGATACAGTTGTTTCATATGTGCAAGATCAGAATGAAGACTGTCTGTATTTAAATATTTATGTGCCAACGGAGGATGGTATGTATAGTATGAAATTTATCAGAAAAGTTCTTATCTATTTTTTATCTATCTATCTACAAGTGTCTATCTATCTATCTATCTATCATCTATCTATCTATATATTAATCCATCTCTCTATTTATCTATATGTCTAACAATCTGTCTGTCTATCTATTGGTAAAATATTGACTGATTGAAGTATACTGTTTTTCAAATACTCTTGCTCTAAATGATACATTAATATATGCATACACTGCCTAGATATGTGAAACTTAAGGATTTTGTTTTGCCTACCACTTATATTTTTTATTTACGCTATATTTAGGCATAAAATCAAGCAGTGTAGTATACAAATGAAGGATCGCTTTAGCCATCTGACAAAATGATTTGGAAGTCAGTTATAACAACATTATTTAGGTGCCTCAAATAATATATGCAGTTTTAATGAAAGTACAAATGCATAAAAACATTAAAATCAATAAAGCATCTAAACCTGATGCAGTGTCCAGGTATACAAGATCAGTAATATAATAGACACATCTTAGATGCAAAGTGCATGTATGTGACTTCCCATATAGCCAAATGAGAAATATTATTTGCAGCAAATTGCATGCACTTGGCTTTTCACATGTGTCTGATTTCCAGATAGCCACATGGGAAATGGTATTTGTAGCAAATAGTATCCAATAGGGTTGTCTCATATGCACATGCAAATGTATAAAAAGGATTCTTACCTTCAACTCTCCTGCGGTGCACTATATTTCCTGGATGTTTGGCTTAACAGCACCTTATAGCATGAACATGAAAGAATAGGAATGACACTCCCATATATCCTTTAGGCTCCTTGCCATTTATTTCAAGCCACAGTTTTACTTGTACAATGTATTCAATGTTTTTTTGAGTGTTTAACCTCCTCTGAAATGTTGATTTCAATTTACAAGTGAAAATATAGCTTTAAATAAAGGGCAAGGAGCTTAAAATATATATGCGAGTGTCATTCTTATTCTTTCATGTTCATATCCACATACAGACATACACTGTTATGCACTCCTGAGTTTTTCATTTAGAAGATAGATGTTTTTTTTTAAATTTAAGTCAATTTAAGCTAAGTCAATCTTTTGGTCCTGTTTGCTGAGCTAACTGTGGTATTTTTTCCCTTTAATTTGGCACAACAGTTATTATAAAAAAAAAACTTAATATAAACTTAATTAAACTTTATTTTTAATATATACATAAGAACCCTTATTGGGTCATTTGCCCCTTATAATATACAGGTATGGGACCTGTTATCCAGAATGCTCAGGACCTGGGGCTTTCCGTTTAAGGAGTCTTTCGGTAATTTCAATTAATTTAAACAATAAACCCAATAGAATTGTTCTGCATCCAATCAGGATTAATTATATCTCAGTTGGGATCAAGTACAAGATACTGTTTTATTTATTATCACAGAAGAAATGTTTTTTTTGTTTTGATTCTTTTTTTAATTATTTGATTAAAATGGAGTCTATGGGACATGGCCTTCCTATAATTCAGAGCTTCCTGGATAATGGGGTTTCGGGATATACATAATACAAAAAGAAAAAATAACTCAAAATGCCTGTGTGGTAGTAATGCATAGTTAGTTGTTTTACAAAGAACAGCATTTATAAGGTCAAAGTGTATTTATTGGTTAAAAACCTCAACGTTGTTCAAAAGACCTTCAGAGTGCTGTACTTTGCAATATATATATATATATATATATATATATATATATATATATATTGAGTCTAAAGTAATTTACCATCTTTTCCTTTTAAAAATAAGTGAATAATTGTAGACTTGAAATGCCTTGCTGTGAAAGTAATTCTCCTTTTTAAATGTGTGAATCATGCAGAAAAGTTTTTTATTGTCCTTTATAAATAAAGGATTATGATAATAATAGTATACTGTGAACTTAAATCCAATTCATGTTATTGAAAGCAAAGTGGCAGTTTTTCTTTTCAGAGAATGCAAGATGAAAACAATGAAATCAGTATGGGGTAAGCTAGCAGCATCCAACCAGTGTCCATACAATCTGATTATTATCTTTACATGACAGTTCTCTGACGGAAGAATTCCTGTTGTTATGGAGACAGGCCATGAAATTTGCTTTTCAAGTCAAAGGGCCAAATGTGAATTAATGAGTTAAATTCAAGTTTAAGGTTTATGTTTGTTTTTACAAAACAAATCTAAAAATACTTGCTTACTCTTTAAACTAACTGAAATGGGTGCTACATATTTTGTGTTGTACATTGAAGGACAATTCAGGGAAAGTAATTTAATTGAATGTCTGCAACTTAAAATGAACATTGCAGTTTGCTCCTTAAGTCTTTATAAATAACAATGGAGGAAATAGTTGTCATCTTTTATTTCTATCATATGTACTGACTATACAAACATATGATTTGAAAGGATAACTGAAGGTAATATTGTAAAATGTAGTTGGGCTTATTTACAAAAAAAGAAGAAAAGTGTAAATTTCAAAGTATCCAAAAAGTTTTGTTTTTTTTTAATTTTTTTTGCTTTGTGAGTTGATTCTTGAGGTGCAACTCTTTTCACCCTTATAATAGAGCATGGAGAGTTGTTTGGCAGTACAGCCTGGATTGGTCTGCACCTCACAGGGAAGCTGGGGTAGGTGCAAAGCATATGGTTGTCTCTAACTGTGCCATTCATGCCTGGAAGTGATGAGTAACACAACGCACTAGAGAGTATATCTGTTTCTAAAGGTATTACATTTTGCCTAAAAGTCATTCTTGATATTGTATAAAAGACAGAAAAGCAGTCTTAGAAGAATGATTTACTTGTGATAGCATCATAAGTAAACTGCCCTGTGAGCCATTAGCTTTAATACAATTCTGCTTGGAAAAAAACATGGTTGAGTTATCAATGAGAGTGAAATAGATAAGGAAACTTACAGTGTAGCTTAGGAAAGTAAGGGCTAAACTACATAGGAGATATTGATCAGATTTTGTGGTTAGATTTGGACCCATAAAATAAGGTTACCATCAGTCCCCATTTCAGGGATACTGTCCTCGTTTCAAGTTCCCTGCCCCCGTGGAACATTGACAAGGGCAAACAACCCTGCATTGAAAGCTGTCCCCCTGCTACACGCATGGCAACAGAGCCTCCCCCTGCCAATTGTTGCTATTCCAGGACAGCAGAAGGAAAGAGTCACCTGACCCCCATTCCTCCTCCCACATGCTCCAAACTTCCTGTGCCAGCTTTTCTGCTGCTAAAGGAAGAAATATACATAGAATTATTTTTGAGCTTTTCTAGGGAAATATATTAATATAAAAAAAATGTGGCTGTGATGATCAGTAGGTTTTTGGCAATAGGGGAATTACCAAAAAGTGGACATGGCAAATAATGTTTTGCCATATCCAGTCCCTAGATTTCACTTTGGAAAACTGGTAACCTTACTATAAAACAGAAGATATTATGGGATCCTACAAAATCTGATCCCCAATGCTGTAACGTAAATCATCTACAACTGACAGTCAATGTGTTTCAATGAGAAGAAGAAATTTTTTAGACACCATCATACTTAAGGGCTCATTTACTTGGTTTTTCACTGACTGTAGAGAAATTGCACATACCTCAAATCAGTCCTATTATTCTTTAACCTGTGTGACTTCATCCATTTTATAGGTTGTGTTCTGTCCAACACCATCTTACACTATCTTCCTTGTAGTTTAGCCTTAAATATAGCCACAAGTTTATACAATTTAAACCTCTATTGTGAAAGAAAATAGTGAATCATTATTAGAGCTTGGATAAAAATTGGTACAGGTATAGGACCTCTGGACCAAGGGTATTCCGGATAAGGGGTCTTTCCGTAATTTGTATCTTCATACCTTAAGTCTACTAAAAAATCAATAAAACATTAATTAAACCCAACGGGACTGTTTTGCATCCAATAAGGATTATTTATATTTTAGTTGGGATCAAGTACAAAGTACTGTTTTATTAATACAGAGAAAAAGGAAATCAGTTTTAAAATTCTGAATTATTTGCTTAAAATGGAGTCTATGGGAGACGAGCTTTCCGTAATTCGGAGCTTTCTGGATAACGGGTTTCCGGATATGGGATCCCATACCTGTATTAAAATAATGCAATGACAGCACATTGTCAAAACAAGTTTTCCTTCTACCCTGGCACACATATATAGAGGAAATAGGCAATTATGCTTCATAATTGAAGTAGTATATAAATAATAAACAAACTATAAATAGCTGATGCTCTATTCATATGACCTTCATCCCTAAATTACAATTAGCTTAAGACCCATTCTTTGATAGCAGTCTCAAAATTACTAGTAATATGAATGTTAAAGGGATATGACTAAAATGATAGCCATGTCCTAATCAAGTGAAAATCAGAAAAATAGTAAATTAGCAAAGGGTTCAACTTTAAATTGACAATTCTAAGACAATTTGCAATTTTTGCTATTTAGCTTTTTGTTCAACAGCTCTCCAGGTTTGTATTTCGATGGCTAGGTCTATTTACTCTAGCAACCAGGCAGTTGTTTGAACAAGAGGTGGGAATATGAATAGGAAAGAATGCCGATCAGCAGAACAATGGGAAGGTAGCAGCTCCTTGATAGCTGTATTACTATAAATGGTAGATAGCAGAATAGTATGCAATAGTAAAAAATCCAAGTCCGGCTCCAGTTACATTGAGCAGAAGAAACTATAGTTTGTTTGAAAAGCTGCCTGAAAGCAGTTCTAAAGTGTAGTGCTGGCTCCCTCCGAGAGAATCAGACACAATGCACTGAGATGGCCACCAATATTACAAATAAATATTAAACAAAAAATTTTTTTACAAAAATAAATTTGTTGGTTCAAGAATAATATTTTAAATGGTAGAGTGAATTATTTGCTCCCTAGCTTGGATTTGTGTAACTTAATTAGGATCAAGTACAAGGTGCTGTTTTATTATTAGAGGAAAAGGGGAATGATATTTAAAAATCATTTGATTAAAATGGAGTCTATGGGGCAGATTTATCAAATACGATTTTTAGTATCGCGCTTTTTAAAATACGAAAAATTCATATTTTTAAAAATACGAAAAAATCAGATCTGATCATATAATGGCCGAAAAGTAAAATTTTTTCATATCTGAACAATTGTAAAATGCAGGAAAACCTTTCTGACTTTGATCCTTCTGTGCATGATTTTGGAAGCCTCCCATAGGACTCAATGGCACTCTGCAGCTCCAACCCGGCCCAAGGAAAGTCTCCCATAGGGCTCAATGGCACTCTGCAGCTCCAACCTGGCCCAAGGTAAGTCTCCCATAGGGCTCAATGGCACTCTGCAGCTCCAACCCGGCCCAAGGAAAGTCTCCCATAGGACTCAATGGCACTCTGCAGCTCCAACCCGGCCCAAGGAAAGTCTCCCATAGGACTCAATGGCACTCTGCAGCTCCAACCCGGCCCAAGGAAAGTCTCCCATAGGGCTCAATGGCACTCTGCAGCTCCAACCCGGCCCAAGGAAAGTCTCCCATAGGACTCAATGGCACTCTGCAGCTCCAACCCGGCCCAAGGAAAGTCTCCCATAGGACTCAATGGCACTCTGCAGCTCCAACCCGGCCCAAGGAAAGTCTCCCATAGGACTCAATGGCACTCTGCAGCTCCAACCCGGCCCAAGGAAAGTCTCCCATAGGACTCAATGGCACTCTGCAGCTCCAACCCGGCCCAAGGAAAGTCTCCCATAGGACTCAATGGCACTCTGCAGCTCCAACCCGGCCCAAGGAAAGTCTCCCATAGGACTCAATGGCACTCTGCAGCTCCAACCCGGCCCAAGGAAAGTCTCCCATAGGACTCAATGGCACTCTGCAGCTCCAACCCGGCCCAAGGAAGTCTCCCATAGGACTCAATGGCACTCTGCAGCTCCAACCCGGCCCAAGGAAAGTCTCCCATAGGACTCAATGGCACTCTGCAGCTCCAACCCGGCCCAAGGAAAGTCTCCCATAGGACTCAATGGCACTCTGCAGCTCCAACCCGGCCCAAGGAAAGTCTCCCATAGGACTCAATGGCACTCTGCAGCTCCAACCCGGCCCAAGGAAAGTCTCCCATAGGACTCAATGGCACTCTGCAGCTCCAACCCGGCCCAAGGAAAGTCTCCCATAGGACTCAATGGCACTCTGCAGCTCCAACCTGGCCCAAGGAAAGTCACAATACCGAAGCTTGAATGTATCCGAAACTTTCGTACTTGGTGCGACAATATGATTTTGTCACACAAATTGTAACGCTTTTTGTCGCAAAGTACAAAAAAGTTGCACAAATGTACGAAAAAGTCGCAGAAAATACGCAAAAGTTGTAACCAAATTTTTTGTATTCGGAGCTGTCATACTTTGATGAATGTGCCCCTATATAATTCAGAGCTTTATAAATACATACTTTCAAGATAATGGATTCTACATTTGTACAAACAAGTTAACCATAGTCCCAAATAATAGTTACAATGCAGAAAAATACAAAGTTGTTTTGGACTAAAAATAACTATAAATGAAAGAAAAAAAAATGTTACTCATTTTTAACCTGTTATTTCATGAGAAAAAACATGTTGAAATAAAAATTGCTTTTATAACCCAGAGTAAAATAAAGTAAGGCATTTTAGTGCAATTTAAATAAATGCTTAAAAAAGGCAGACCACATAAACCCCCATAACCAGCAAAATGACTTATTGAAAGGCTTTTATATTCCAGCTGGTTGCTAAGCAATTCCATAGATGAAATGCTGCACACATTAAAAGAGTGCCTTTGGAAAGTTACATTCCTGAGTACGGAGTACCCTGTAGAGGAAAGGATTATAATATTTATAGGAAAATGGCTTTGTAGGGTAGTGCATTTTCCCATTGTAAATAGATGTATGTAATTTAACTGCAATGGTAAAATAGTTTCTTTTCCTATTGACTGATCTACATTTAGCAGTACCAGTGCTATGAACTAACACAATAACAGTTAGCAAAATTGAAAAACAGTAGGTATGATTTCTGCTCAGATTTTGCATTGCTTATTATTAGCCAAAAAAAAAATACAATATCTGCATTATGGGTTTTCTGAAAACTAATATAGGTACATATTTATTAAAGCATGATACATTATTACAGTATTGAGGAGATAAATATAAGCAAATTTGGCATTTGAGAAAAAAAACATTGTTACTTGCAATGAGAGTTTTATTAAGTACTCAGCATGTTAACTTATGTACAGCTAAATGCTACAGTCAGTTCTTCAGATTTCCTAGTTATTTGAAAGGCAAACAGTTTGACTTTTTTTTTTTTAAATACTGTGTGTAGTTTTCATATAACTGTTTATTATTTCTTTATTTCCCTTGTGAAATAAACAGAAATAATATATGATATAGCATATCAATTCTCATAATACATAATTATTAAACATGAAAGGAACTTATTAGGAATGAATGTTTTTTTTGTGATTTGGATTTTCTTTTTATAGGACTGCCTAAAGCCAAAATACAGCATAACATTTATTAATCCTGTTTTACAACTAAATTATTCAAAAGTAGATAAATGCCAGTGGGCAGTGGTGTAGAGAGCTTGAATCCTGTGCCTTAAAGACATTTAAAGCATTGCTGCAGTAAAGCAAGAAATCCTCCATCTTGCTTTAAATGTTGTGACATTATTAAATGTTGTGGCTCTAGTGTGGCATTATTTCTTTGAAGTCTATGGCTAATGTGTAATTTACCTTGTCATAGAAAGTGTTGGGAAGCAGTTGGTTACTTTTCTTTTAATGTTGTTGAAGGAATGTTATAACCTGTACCAATACTGTAATTAATGTATGAAGAATAGAGTAAATTCTAAGCAGGGTGAGTTGCTGAGGGACGTAAGTTAAGGGAGGCAGCAACAGCCCAGCTATACTTCTTATTAATAGTGATGAGCAAATCTGTCCCATTTCAGCGAAAAATTTGTGAAACACCAGAAAAATTCACGAAATGGTAAAAAATTCTCGAAACACAGGTGTCGTGCTACTTTTTTTTTGTAAGGCTTTTACTTTTAACTTTTTTTATGGGTCTGCGCCTCTTTTGACTTGGCCGTGCCAATTTTTATGCGAACACTCCGATTTTGATGCGACCACGTCCATTTTGACACGACAGTGACTTTTTTTTTGATCCACAACAAATTTTTTCACAGCGAATTTTCACAAAACAGTTGTGGAAATTTGCTGTGAATCCATGTTTGGCAAAAATATTCACCCATCACTTATGCAGCATTAAAGCACTGTGTCCTGGTAACAAATTTTCCCATAGTTATACTATATAAGAAAAGCTCCAAAATAGTGTTATACAGCAACAGCATAGCTGGCGCAGGAAGTTTGGAGGATGTGGGAGGAGGAAAAGGTGTCAAATGACAGAAGATCACTCCTTCCTTTCTTCTATACTGAAATAGCAACAACTGGCTTGGGGGAAGCGTATTGCCATAGGGACAGCTGGGAACAACTTTCAGAAGTGGGGAAGCATGCCAAGGTTAATTTTCCACAGGGACAGGGATAAAATAGGGTCAGTCCCCCTGAAACAGGGATTGATGGTAACATTATATTAATATAAAGTCAGTACCTTCAACCCTTCTGGTAAGGTTTTTTCACTATAGTACAGTCTACTCTTCTGGTAAGGCTTTTTCATTATATTTCAGAACATTGTTTGGAGGATTTCCTCCATTCTCCAAGTTTACTGAATGATAAGACCTGGCTCACAGTCAGTATTCTAGTCTATCCAACAGGTGCTTAGTCAGTTAAGGTCAGGGTTCTGTGTAAACCAGTCAACTTCTCCTACCACCATCTTTGGAATCCAGTTCTGTACAGATATTATGCCTAGAGTTATCTGCTGAAATATAAAAGGGCCTTTCTCAAACTGTAGCCACAATGTAGGAAGAAAAAAATGATGAATATTAATATCAACTGTGTCAGCAGTGTTGAGTGTGGCTTAAATGCCTAATTTCAATCATTTGAAAAGATGGCCACAAACTTTTGCCCTATACTGGAAGTTTGAAAATTACCAGTATAATTTCAAATAAAAATTAGGTAAAGGTATGCTTGAGTAGTGATGGGCAAAATAATTGGCCAGGCATGGATTCGCTGCAAAGTTAAACGTTTCACCATTGGCAGATTATTTAGCAAAATGGGTGACATTTGTTGCATAAAAATGTTCATTGTGACAAAAAAGTCGCCTGCATCAAAAAAATGTATGAATTTTTTTTTTTACGCGCATTTTTCCCTTTTCACGGATTTTTTGTAGTTTCCTGAATCTTTTGAAAAATTTGCAAATTTTTTAGCGAAGGAAAACAGGATAGATTCGCTCATCACTAATTATATGTCATAAAAATAAAATATCTCTTAACTCATTACTTTTTGATGAGGCATATTTGATACCATGTTGTAATCTCCTTATAAATTACAGCAGAAAAAATATAAGGGTTCTACAGGCAGATGGATTTTGCAAAAGGATAGATATAGGGGCAGATTCATCAAAGTATGAGTTTGAATCCTGAAATGGGTAAAATTCGTATTAAATACGATCATTTTTGATGATCGGAAATGTCATGAAAATGCTTACGAAAAAGTCGGAATAGTCACGTATTGGTGATCCGAAAGTCCCAAAATTTTCGTATCCGCACGATCTTAAACGGTGGGAAAATCTTTCTCACTTTGATCCTTCTGTGCATGTTTTTGGAAGCCTCCCCTAGGACTCAATGGCACTCTGCAGCTCCAACCCGGCCCAAGGAAAGTCTCCCATAGGGCTCAATGGCACCCTGCAGCTCCAACCCGGCCCAAGGAAAGTCTCCCATAGGGCTCAATGGCACCCTGCAGCTCCAACCTGGCCCAAGGAAAGTCTCCCATAGGGCTCAATGGCACTCTGCAGCTCCAACCTGGCCCAAGGAAAGTCTCCCATAGGGCTCAATGGCACTCTGCAGCTCCAACCTGGCCCAAGGAAAGTCTCCCATAGGGCTCAATGGCACTCTGCAGCTTCAACCCGGCCCAAGGAAAGTCTCCCATAGGGCTCAATGGCACTCTGCAGCTCCAACCCGGCCCAAGGAAAGTCTCCCATAGGGCTCAATGGCACTCTGCAGCTCCAACCTGGCCCAAGGAAAGTCTCCCATAGGGCTCAATGGCACTCTGCAGCTCCAACCTGGCCCAAGGAAAGTCACGATAATGAAGCTTTAATCATTCCGAAACTTTCATACTCAGCATGACAAATACGATTTTGACACGCAAAATTCTCACGCAATTGTCACGCAGAATTGTCATGCAAATTGTCACAAGGTACGAAAAAGTTGCACAAATTAACGAAAAAGTAAAAAAAAATACACACAGTATGAATGTGCCCCATAATGTTACATTTCAGATTTCACAAACAGATGGGACAGAAAAGTCTTTTTCCTGCCAGATTTTAAATCTTTTATATTTCTTTTTGTGACACAAAAATATTTGTAATTGTCAGTAGCTTATTAAATGTAACCTGTTCTTGTTTGTAAAGGGAATTTAAGTTTCACTTTCAAGAAGGTCATGCAGGAGAAATTATATTGAGGGCAGCCTGAGACTTAATGGGGTTTAACAACATTGGAAATAAGAGATTGAAGAGGATGCAAAATGTTAATCTGTTGTGTGTAATCCCTGACCTTTCTCATCAGAATTTTCTGTGCTATACAGAACAAGATAGGAAAGAGATTGCTGTCTGATTATAACAATCTGACCCCTGCAAAGAGACAAAACCTTTCTTTATTAAATGTCACAAGCCTGTCACAGATGTTTTGTTGTAGAATAACCAAATTACTTTGATTTGTGTCATAAAACCTTTTAGGGAGTGTATATACCTCAGCCTGGAATTTACAGCTGCACAGAATAGATGAGCTGCAAATGAACCTTGCTAAGAAAATAATAAGCTCTTAAAATGGTTAGTCTGAGAATGGAGGCAAATAGATGCCAAGAATTAATTAGAAATATCTTTACATTTTAAGCAATGGCTTAAAACCAAAGTGCTCATTGCAGATCCAAATTAACTGTAGCAAAGATGAGAATGCACAAGGAAAAAATAGATATGGGATAATGCACCCCTGGTGCCAAACAAGAAGGATATTAGAATTCAGTAAATCTTATCCTCAAATGCTAGTCAATTTTGCACCATTGCTGTGACCCATAGAAACCAATCAGCAAATAGCTTTGAACAGTCTTCTGCCAGTTAGGAACTAAAAGCAAATGTAAGCAAATTAATTACTGCACTGGTGCAAAATTGACCAGTGAGTGTAAATTAAAACCCAGAGAGCTCTGTGATATAAATCAAAAGTCAGAATGTTCCTGTATAGTGTAGCTTATGGAAATGGAAAGGATCTTATACTAATACTGTATTTCGTAGAAAGTTTTATTTTATTCAAACATTTTGATGGCTAACAGTGAACTTGAAGCTACTCCTGGTTTGGTTCTGGTGAGGTAGATAATTAGATTATCAGTGCACAGATAAACCTTCTTCATAATCGATTTCTGATAACATCTCAGTCGCAACAAAGGGTGAAGGGATAGGGGGTGTATAAGGGTAATCTTATCTGCCTTGCAAGGTACTGGTAATCTTATCTGCCTTACTCCAAACTTGGAGTAGCCTTAATTTACATATTTGTCCTGTTTGGCTTAAGAAATAACAAAAATTGTATATTGTCTCTGGTTAAACCAATAGACAAAAATTAAGTCGAGCACAAGTCCTATTCACTGAACTTATGACATTGCTCGACCCAGGGTCAGGACTGTGGTATAATTTCAAACCTGTTGGGAGACCCCAACTCATGTGGCAGTTTCTTCAGGATCCTTTAGACTCCCTTTTGGTTTCCAAAGCCTGAAAGAACACAATTTGTTCTTCAGAGCCATGTCAAAGACTCCCTTTTCTTTCCCTCTCTAAAAAAGAATGCTCTTTATTGCTGGGGCCCCTTTTTTGCTATATTTACACATTTCAATTATATTATTTAAATATGTCTTATTTATAGGGAATAACGTATACCAATTGTAAGCTGGTTACTCAGGAGGAGTTTATGGAGGGAGATATATTTACGCTGGTTTTCTTCCTATTGCCCTGTGTACTTTGGTCCTGTGAGGGTTAAATTCCCCAACTATACTCACCCTCATCTGGGGGTTGTTGAGTATAGTGATTTTCTAGTGCACCTAATGGGGTGAGAGCCTCCTAAGGGCTAGACAGTACCAAACAGATACCTATGTTTAGATTTTAGATTACAAAGCTAAAAAAGGTATTGATATTTATTTTACTGCATAGAAGGGGACTTGTCCTTGGGAGGGATTCAAATCCTGTCTGTTTGTTAGAGCTCAAAAGTAGAAGAAGGTTTTGTTTGGTTTGAAATTTGTCACAGAGACTGGAACAGTCTGCCTGATCCCACTTAAACCCTACTGCAAACTATAGAATATTAGAAGTCACGTCATGAGTTCCATGACCATGCTATACCTTTATACAGGTCATGGAACTGTGAGGTTACTAGAAATATGATCATATTTTACAATAAAGGTACAATATTTATTTTAGACAAGTTGAAACAGCATAGTCCATCTTTAAATGGATAGAAATTGTTCCCCGAGGCATCATTGAAAGCTGTTCCCTCTGCTCTATTTAGCAGGGGCACTGATATCTTGCCAAGACATATGACAACTTTGTCAAATGACTGCTATTTTAATGTGTCAGAGTTAAAAAAATATTGATTTCCTCCTGTACATTCAAGTGTATAAGCAGACTAAAAAATGCTATAGTTTTGCAGAGTTCGGTTTAATAATGTGATTTGCCTAGAGGTAGAGATTTTAATAAAAGTGAAATAAAAACATGGTTTTTTAAGTGGTTGTGGTTGAATTTTTTGCAACCTGCTTGCAGTAGTCTCTTTTATTTCATTCAGAAAATCTGGACACTTTAATATATTGTCCTTAGATTAGATATAAAGTTCCCAACCAACACCAACATTAGAGCATTGTCTTGTGATTATTTAATGAAATGGAGAGAAATACTTTTTAGCAGCTTGGTCATTTTTAAAAGCTGGTGAAGTTGTTTTGTAAATTGTCTCGTAACTATGATAATTCTGTAAATTAGACTCTGCATCAAATTATATCTAAATAGGCAATTTCTTATGTTAAACATTGGTTTACCTGTGGTATGCTGCAATTCATTTCAGTGTTATGGGTCCTACTTTGGTTCCCATGCCCACAGACAAGAATGAAGTGGGAAAAAAAGGATTCTCACAGCTGCCACCCAAAACACAATACAGTTCCCTCCCTACTGCAATTCAGCTAAAACCCATTTTATTAAATTTTGGAGGCAGATAGGGTTACAGAGCAGCCAACTACAACACTGGCTGAGTTTCAGATTCAGGACTCAAGTTCAGAAAATCTTTTAAGCACTGATCACTGTTTGGCATTTTTATGTTGCACTTATATAAAAAGAAAACTGGAGTTTGAAAAAAAAAAAATTGTATCAGTTGTAGAAAAGTTTTAGCTGAATCAGACAAGGGGGCACATTCATGAAAACGTGAGTTTGAATCCCGAATGGGACAAATTCGGATTGGATACGAAAATTTCTGAAGATTGCAAATATCTTGAAAATGCTTACGAAAATATCGTATTAGTCATGATAATATCGTATTGGTGATCTGAAAGTCACAAAATTTGCATAACGAACGATTGTAAACAGCGGGAAAACCTTACTGATTCCGCAAGCATACGAAAAAGTCGCGCAAGCATATGCAAAAAGTCACGCAGGCTTCGAAAAAGTCGCGCAAGACACGAAAAATTTGGCGAACATACGCTCCGAGCGTTCGAATGACCGCTCTGAGCATTCGTGTCTTAATAAATCTGCCCCATATTGTTTCATGCATTAGTGCATAATTAGTTTGGGTCAATAAAACCTATTATAGAGGTATTTTTGCAGGAGGACATACATGGATGCATGGGCAGGCGTTGCCACAGAATGCCCAGTTAAATCAGGGACAACCAGTGACCATGGTCCAATGAAATTTGTTATGGATTTTAACAGCCTGCAGGGGGAGGTGCTGATCAGTGACATCACGAGGGTGGAGAATGGGCAGACCTGTGTGAACTCCGTCTTTAACCCACAAAAAATATCCCCACAGCTCAGTGATGTACTACTAACAGGTCAGATATAGGGGTATCCAGACAGAAGAAGTAAGTGCCCAGTGCCCCTTCTCTGTTGCATCCTAGGCATGTGATGCCAACCCCTTGTTCTGGTCCTGTGGCTACCTATGGGTTGAGCCTGCCTTGTATACATTAAGCTTGGTCATTGCACTATGTTGCAAAGGCTACTTTTGTAGTATCCCTACTATATGTATAACTATAGATGATGAAAGCAGCAGTGTTTCATTTTGAAACTCAATTTAGCTTAATTTTATAAACACCAGCTGAAAATCTGGGTGCAATCAAGGGTTGAATTATTGCTATTTGCACTGAGTTTTACAAATCATTTTGCACATCTATGTTTATAGGGTGAAATAATGATAACTGAGGCATTGACATGTCTACAATCTGCAAGAATTGTTCTAGAACTCTGCATTTGTTTTGCTTTTTATTCTGCTTGATAAATATGTCAGTTTTATATATGCAGTCAAAGAATACGCGTTGATGTATTTCCTCGATTTAAACCAGAGGTTCTGCTCCAGCTGTAAGACATTCACACTCTGTGATGTGATGGTAAAAATTCAGCAGGTTAATTTAGACTCCCTCTTGTTACATGTACGATATGCTCATCTATTCTCATAAATAGGCAGTGAAGTATGAGGGCATAGTTTATTCTTTGAGCACAAAAGTCCTTCTTTGTCTATTTGCATTTATAAAGTCATTTTCATTTAGTAGTTATCAATCAAAATGTTTGCATAAGACCTGTGAGGGCTGTTATATTAGAATATATTGAGAATGCCCGTATAAAAACTATTTTAGATTGTGCCAACCTGAAGAGAAAATTAAAGTAAGAAAAGCTCAATATGCTTCTCTGAATTTAACAATTTTCAGATTTCTCCATTTGAAAAGAGAATAGCATAGCAGTTTTATATTGCTAAAATGACTTACAGATGTTCTACATGCTACACATTCAATCCCAGAGATATTAACAGCTGGAATGACAGCCAAAGAAAGGCATTTTCCCTCTTACTTGCAATGTGTCATAAGCAGTGAGGCAGGGGAATGGGGAATGGCAGTTAGACAGAGTTAGAAATGGGGAACTGGAGTGTTTAAGGGATAGGAAATGTGGGGCTTTTAGTTTACAGAATGGTGGAAAAGAGGGAGTAGCATAGGGTTAACAGAGGAAGGAAAAGGGGTTTGAGACTAATTTAACCTGGGAAGTTCACACCTGTCTTTTCTGTACAGATTTTCTGTACAGTGGCAACTGGTAAATTGGTCATAGAGGTTCAGAGCATTGGGCATGGCAGGGGTCAGGCCTGGTGTCAAAGTGATGGGAGGGGCCTGCTATAAGGAGCTATAGGGGAGAGTCACACCTAGGAGTGACACCATGCTGACCCCTCAATCATTGTTTGTGCCCTTTAGTGGCAATTAACATTTGTTGTCTGGTATATATTCTTATTACACTTTTGTGGGTTGTTCTTATATGTATGTATGTATAACTTTATTTATATAGCGCTACAAGGATATGCAACACTGTAAAATCTTACAATATACACAATTACACACAGGGAGGACAAGTGTTATAATAAATACAATAAATAAGTATAAATACACAGAAATTAAGTGCCATGTGATAAAAGACACAGTAGAGCTTGATATTTGTTCAGGTAAATGTGTTAATTAGTGATGGGCGAAATGTTTCGCCAGGCATGGATTCGCGCCGAAATTCCGCATTTCGCCATTGGCGGATTGTTTCGCGAAACGGATGAAAAAATTCGCCGCACGTCCAAAAATTGTCGCGGGCGTCAAAAAAGAATAGTCGCGGGCGTCAAAAGAATAGCCATGCAACAAAATAATAGCCGCGTGACAAAATAATAGCCGCAGGCGACAAAAGAATAGCCCTTCGACAAAATAATAGCCGCGGGCGACTATTTTTTTTGCCGCACAAGATTTTCGCTGTTTCGCAAATTTTTCGCGGATCTTTTGAAAGATTCGCGAATTTTTCTGCGAAGCAAAATGGAACAGTTTCGCTCATCACTAGTGTTAATAAATAAGCTGCAGTCTTTTCTACCCAATATGATGTTTGGTCAGGTATGTTATTTAATGATGAGGGTGCAAAGGACTGGTAATGGAAAAGGTCCTATCAGTTGATGTTGCCCCATCAGGCATGTGAAAGAGAGCATTGGGTCTGTTAGATTGATTGGTTACTATAGCAAAGTCAGTGACATCTTCATATCTAGAGAAACAAATGTAAAATGTCAGTAATTGTAATGAACTTTTTGATATTTATGTTACTGTAGGGACCCATAGGGTTAAGCTCCCTATGGTGTTATCCCTTATCTTTTCCTTATCTGTGCTGTAATAGGGCAGAGCCCTCTACACTCAGATTACAGTATTAGGCTACCCCCTATAGGTTTAGCCCAGGTTGACCACTCCCCTTGTGCAGACTATATAGTGTCTTGCACAAGGAAGTGTCTTCCTCTTTGGCTGCTGTTCTCTCAGGCTGCATGTCATCGGGCCTGAGACACACGGTCTCAGTAAAGAGAACTGTCAGTTTGTAAGTCGGGGACAGGGCCCCGTGAATGAGAATTAGCCAGCACAGACAGGTTTACTTATAGCACCCTCTAGGAGTGGTGAGAGTAGTCAGATTATTTAGTAAGGGCAGTCAATAGCCCCAACCAGGAGTTGTAACAAAGGGTTTAGTCCACCCCGGCTCTGTAGTCGTTCTTTAGGGACCGGTTTTATTAGACGCCAGGTACCAGTGTTAGGAGCTCTCCCCTGGACCACAGTCGGCCGGAACACTCCCTTCTGAAAGGTCTATATCTCAGGTGTCAACTAATCCTCTGTGCATCCTCCAAGTGGGTTATTCTGTGCCTAAAGTGTCACATCTGCTGTACTATCTGTGAGATCATATACTGCTGTGTCTGTGAGTATAACCCTGCTGCACTATTAAGCTGTGCCTTTGTCCAAATAAATTGTACTATAGTTCATGAGCAAGAACCTTTCTGGCGTCCATTATTCCATCTGCACCACACAAGCTCTATCTAGTTGTAGTTCAACTACACCCTCAGCTCCATTAATACCTCCCATATAGCGGAGGCCCACTCCTGTGCATTAAGGTCGCATGTAACACATGCTCTATACCTATCACTAGCCTGGGTTTTGCCATATCATAGCCAAACAAGTGTTACATTACTTAAGTGAAAAGACAAAAATAATGAGCCCATAAAAAAGATATTATTATAGTCTGGCCAAAGTTTGAAGGTATGCTTTTGGCTAAATGAAATAGGGGATAAGATGTGACTATATTTATAGATTTTTAGCATACCCAAATCATGTTCACAACATGAATTATACAACTGTTCGACCTGTTTGCTGAATTCCGCTTACCCAGCCAGAATGGACCTTGCTGTTACTGTTGGTGTTTTACCATCTGTACATACCCTATGTATATTTTTTTTTTTTTTTTAAAAAACTAGAAAACTGGCAAGTTCTGGAACTCATATGGGTTTTCAGTAATTTATTGCTCTGGTTCAAAAATGGCAGGTTTTTGACAAAAAGGAAAAGATCCCTGGAGCTATTGCCTGGTCAGTAGGTGGTGGTAGGTTCCTGGGTGCCTGATTTGGAATGGAAGGCAGAGAGGACTGAGAGGTGCTAAGTGTGTAGAGTGCATTTTGATACAAATACCTTTAATGAAAGTGGTTTTAGTCGCAGCTAATTGCAGGAAAATTTACAATATTCTCACTGTGTCTACAGACGTAAATGAGCACTCTTATGTGATTACATACCCAACCCTACTGACATTCACTAAAGTCCCCCAGTAGGGACAGAGCATAAATTAAGTTGTGGAATAAAAGATACACTAGCTCTAAAACACAATGTACACACTGTACAATAAATATAAATGCGTTTATGGGGTTAAGATCCCCTTAATAATTGATACTTACTACAGTGTGTATTACATATCAATAGCCTTATTTTTAAACTCAATTCTTTATGCTTCCTGTGTGTACATTATGACATGTCTCATCTCTTGAAATATTAATTTCTACTCACATTAATTGTACATTTTTCCCTGTGAAAGGGGTTGCTGACTATTGTAAATGCTTTAATGGACTATTCCTTGTATCATAATGGAATTATGTGTACTATATTTCACCATCTCTGAATTGGAAAACTTTGCACTGAGCTTGGATTGTTTTGCTGTGGATCAATATAAAGATAAATTACTCATCTGTCTCAGTGATTAAAAAGAAAATGACCACAAATTACAAAGATGTTATCTAATGCAAATTAATTCCATATGTGTCTGCATTTCTAAATCAATAAACCAAGTTACCTTGGACCAGTTATACAATTCAATTTAGCGTGAGCAATCTTGATAGAATGATTAAGGTAAAAATCATTAAAAACTCATAAAATGTTATTTTAGGCTGATAGGAAAGTAGATTTTATTCACTGTGGCTTCCTGCTAAGCTCTTTTCTCTACCCTGTGGCTATGTGTAATGCAGGAATTTCTAAAGTACATCTTGATATGACTGTTCCCAACCAATTATTTCTTACACAGAGTCACTGAACTTCTACATGTCAAAGGGATAGTGAAGACCTTGGATTCATTGTTTTGACATTTATCTTTAGCCACATTAACTGTCAGTGTTTTAAAAGAAACTAGAGTACCTACTTTGGCTTCTGTACAATATCATATATACCAAATTGAAACAGAAACTTTAAAAAACACCCTTTGTTAAAAAAAAAAAAAAACACTATCGCGACACATTATACTGTATACCATATAGCTTTAAAAAATCTCCCAATATTTTAGCCCACATGTATCACCTTAGATCCCCAATGTTCTCTAAGTCCCTAGAAATTAAGCAAAAGCATTTGGGATGCATGTTGGGATGCATTTCCCTAGGACAAGCCCTTAAAAACACTGTTAGGACTTTCAAAAAGGGATCACAAATAATGTTTATCACTGCAAATACAGTGACCAAATAGTCTAATTTATCAGGAACAAAATATTTGTTACATCAGAGCTAACCTACCAGGAACTGATGAAGCTACATCTTTATTTCAAAAAATGAAATTGCCTTCATTGTTGCTATTCTTAAGGAATTGTAATGAGTGTATATGTACATTTCTTGTGTTGGCTTTACATGCCAAAAATACATGTATTTCAGAAATTTCCTCCTAAAAGCTAACTTGTCTGCAAGTGGTTTTGAAAAAACGAAATCAAATTCATATACAGATTATGCATAATTCAATATCTGAATAAGCCAATAGCAGTAAATATATTATTGGCTTATTTCAACTGTACATTGTACAAGTCTATAGGTTTCCTTATACATTTAGTAGCTGATTTGATACTAATTTTACTAGAGCAAATTTAGAAAGATTGGTGCTGTTACTTTGTGATATCGATTGGGGATATGTGAGAAAATAACTAGCATTACATACTTTTCGGAGAAAAAAAAAACACAGTACACTTGTGATTTGTTTTGGAAGTTTCTTCTCACATATAGTACATTTTCAATCATACAGCTTCTTGTTTAATTAGAAAATGATTGGCGGGGTCTGGTTATAAGACATTTCATTTAATATTATTATTTTTATTCATGCATGATCAGAAAGAATATCTAGAGGTGAGCACCACTTTAGGCTTGATAAAGGCCCAGTAAGGCCCGAAACATTGCCTTTCTCTTGTCTACCTTTTTGAGCCAATAAAACCATGTTGTAGCAAAAATATACAGATTAACAGTGTGGTACGGTTACTTGGACTTGTAATCACAAAGAATAATCTTGGCAATATTATCAGTTTTATATTGACTGTAATTATTAATATTAATTTATTTAATCTCTCAACTGGGAAGGTGGTCAAAAGTAAAGATTATGTTATTCTTCAAAGGTTCCAGATGGAATGAGGCATTTTGGTAGATGAGAACATTATGGGATGCAGATGTGGGCAAATGCACCTCAGTGTGTTAAAAAAGGTATGAGTTTACAGCAGCAGTTTTTGAGAAACAGCTCTTATAATTACAGAAAATCATCCAGTGGGGTACTGATGCTAATGGCTCAATTTTAGCACCTGGATGAGACCCTAGGCTTCTGAACTAACGAGTTGGGTCAAATGTACAATTATCCATTACTAAACAAATGATCTGATTATTTAATAACAATGATTGGTAATCATTCAATTATAAGACCATAACTAATCAGATAATTTGTTATGGATCAGAATCAGTATTTTATTTACAGCTGCATTCAACTATTAATTAAGCCTAGTAGGCTAGACAACAAACAGGAATTGCATAAGTTAGAAAACCTGCTCAGAGACATTAATCATGAGCAGGCCTAATAACGCAGCATACTTCTGTGAACACCTGGGCTAATCTAGGGCAAGGTAGAGTCAGCTGGGCTCAGCCTCACCTCTTTCCTTACCTCACTATGAAAAAACAAAACACCATTAAAGTTCTATTTCTCTCCTGGTGCCCCTCTTGCCTTCATGTGTATTTCTTGCTCTATGTTGTATAATTTCTCATACCTCAATTGCATCCAACACTACTAAGTACAATTTGGTCTGCTACTTGAGCTTGATTAAATTAAAACAAATCTATCCCCTCAGAGGGAAATGCCTGATGCATGTTTGGCTCATAAACATATTCGTTAAAGGCCTTTGACTGCATTATGATAGCTACTTAGAACACTGCCTTTCCCCCAGGATTTCCCACTTTTATTGCAGCAAATTTTTTGATGCAGTTTCGCCCCAAAAATTTGCCAATACCAAAATGCAGAATTTTTGCAAAAATTCCGCTCATCACTACATCCAACCCATCCAGCATACAGGCTTCAAAGAGACTGAACCTCCTCTTTCATCTCTGGCATTCCCTGAGCTGTATTTAATACTTAAATGGATTATATGGGTGATAATATGATCTTACTATCTTAGTTGTGGAACAATTCACACACAGGGTGTTATTTAATAAAAGCTGCTAAATTTGCTACAGTTCTAGTCATCAATAGAAACCAAACAGCTGGTAGAATTTATTGGTCCACCATATTGGTTGTTATGGGTTATTGCATCGGGGCAAATTGGAGACTTTTATTACATAAGGGGGGGAAAAGGGTTGTTTGAAATAATTTATGTTTTTTTTAAGGTATTGTATCTTGGTTAATAATCCAGGGTATACTAGAATAATTTCTTTAAATTGGTGGGTCTTAAGAAATGTTTACATTTTAAAGGCAGGGAAGAGTCTTACAGACCATGGAAGGGAATTTTAGACATAGAGGCATGAGAGCAGAGAGTATCCTGAATGTAAACCAAACTGTAGATATCAAGGTAAGCTGGGAAACAATAAGAATACTAAAAATATATATTAACACTTTTTCCATTAAGAACCAAACAAGCCATACATTATATTGCTTAGGGATCAATTTTGTGTGATAGATCGAGTGCCATATGTAAAATAAAACATAATTCTTTCGCAAGGAGATAAGCCATTGAATACGTCATTTTTCTCTAGCATCTTACAGCTGGCAGAGTGACTCATGATTCACTTAAACAACAATTACTCTATTTTCAGGCTGGAAAAAAAACAGTACCAATGCAGTCTCTGCACTAAAAATTCAAGTGAAAGAATGGTGTATAGTCATTTAAGCATAGTTTAAAAATGAGTTATCAACTACTAAAAATCTGGAAACAGCAACACAACTTGATATTGAATGGCACCCCCTGTGGCTGCACAGAAGTTTAATGACAAAAGCTATATTTCTAATGTAATTTATTACAAATTACAATATATTGCAAATACACACCTACTCATTGCATTATACCATACTGTATACCAAGCCCATAAAATCCATACTTTTTTGGTATAACAGCCCCTTTAAAATATAAAGGCTTTCACTTTTTTAAAATAGCAGATAAGTTGTTAATTGCATATTGCTATACAACTAAGATAATATACTGCTAAAGCAAACAAAACATTTCAATAAATTGTCTGAAACGTCTTGCAGATTTCCTATAATTAAATATATTGTAAAGGTTGATTTAAGATATTTAAAAGATTGAAAGTTATTTAATGAGCACTTCTAACACTTTTCACTGATAGTTAAAGCCGTGTAACTCCTATACATTTGGCAACAACATGTCATAGTGCAAAGAAGGGGGCTCAGCACACACTAGAATTGCAATGCTGTATTAGTTTTATTGTGACATACCAGAAAAACCACGACTTTTCAAAGGGGTGGGTTAAATCTTCCATCGTCAGGTAACCCCTGATAAAGGAAGGTGTATGGAAGGGTATTCCCCCCCCCCCCCAATTCTTCTGGAATGTTTAGGTTTGTACAGTGTCGGACTGGCCCACCAGGATACCAGGTTTCGGTGGGCTCCAGGTGTCAATGGGCCCTGATGCTTCTAACCGTTTAGCCTATTTAATAGTCATTCCCTATTTCTGTATGGGAACAAGGAAGATTGATGGATGGAAGAATAGTGTATAGTATGTAGAGAAAAGAAAGATAAGAAAGATAAAAAAGAGTTTGAGGGAGGAGAGGAGAGGAGGAATTAAAGTTTTGAGAGTGGGCCCATTGTCCAGGGTTTTCTGGTGGGCCCCTGGTATCTCAGTCCAACACTGGGTTTGTAAAATGTATACATCGGAAGGGTTTTTTATCAATTTTTGTTAATGAATTTTAGAGTTTTTTTTTCAATTCAAATAAAATCTAAATTTTACCAAACCCGAACATTTGCTTATTTAATAAAAAAAAATCATAAACAATAAAAATAATCAAATGTGAAAAAATGTGACTATGAAAAAAAACCCTCAAATGAACCCAATTCATATTTTTTTGGTCTTAATAAATGTATTGAAGTTTGTAAACCATAACCGAAATTTGGATTTTGCACACAAAAAAAATTGAATCATGAAAAAAAAGTTGACTGTTCATTTTTGTGCTAGTTTTATGCCATTCCTTCTTTTATCTTATTTTTTATGGAACAATTTGCAAATGAAATATCCATAAAGAATACAAAACTCTTGAAAACTGCTATATAAATTGGTGAAAGCCTGGAAAGAAATACAAAGCCGAAACTGTGCCTTCATGCCTTACAGATGTAATCTAAATGATGCAGCATGGAAGAATGCATATGGTGACAGTTCAATAAAATAAAGTTGGATTATGGATATCAGTGCATAGCACAGCAAGTGTTAAGCGTGTCTGAAAGCAGAAATTGATTAGAGGAATAATTTAACAGCAGCTGCTGAAAGTATAGCAGATGATTATCGCACATATATTTGATCTTATGTATCTTTAATTCACTAAACCATGCTGATTTTGTTCAGAACCCTTTAACACAATGCTCTTAGACTTTCCATACCTGGGATACCTTCAGGGTTCTGTTGTAATGCTAAACATTTGTTGCTTTTTTTTAGTTTAAAGATTTGACTTGCTGTGTGAAGCTGAAAATGTACAGATTTACCTTAATGCTAAGCCATAATAGTAGCTTCAAAATTCTCTTTACTCTAGTAGAGTGATACAGAGTATTGGTGATGCAAACTTTTAACCAGGCACATTAACTGTAGGGGGCACATTTACTAAGACACGAATTCGAATCCGAATTGGAAAAATCCGATTGGAAAACAAACATTTTGCGACTTTTTCGTATTTTTTGTGATTTTTTCGGCGCCTTTACGACTTTTTCGGAAATTGACGCGACTTTTTCGTTACCAATACGATTTGCGCGAAAAAACGCGAGTTTTTCATAGCCATTACGATGCGCTCGTATCTTGTCGCAACTTTTTCGTATTGAGTGCTCGTAAGCGGCGGGCGAAACTTTCAGACTTAGCATGATTTTGGAAGCCTCCCATAGGACTCAATGGCACCCTGCAGCTCCAACCTGGCCCAAGTAAAGTCACCATACTGAAGCTTGAATGAAGCCGAATCTTTTGTACTCGGCACGAAGGCTACGAAAAAGTCGCGACAAAATACGAGCGCATCGTAACAGCTACGAAAAACTCGCGTTTTTTCGTGCAAATCGTATTGGTAACGAAAAAGTCGTGACAATTTTCCGAAAAAATCGCCAAATACCGATCATTACGAAAAAAACCGCAATCGGACGCATTCGGCCGGTTCGTGAGTAAGTAAATGGGCCCCTAGGGGTTGCTTGTAAAAAATAACTTACAGCCTATGCTGTATCTATAAGGCTAATGCTAGACATGGCATATTCTCAGCAAGCTAAAAAAAACACTTGCTGAGAATCTGCCCTGCTACTGTAAAAAAGTCCTACTTGTGCCTGCACCCAGAAGCATTTAATACACTTGGGTGAAAGCATATGAAGTGTTTTGCCTGAAAATGCTTGCCTACGTTGTTTCAGGCAGAAATATGCTACATGTACCCTTAGCTGAGCATATTCAATGCTTCAGGGTGCAGGCACAAGTAGGAAGTGTTATAGTAGCGGGGCGGATTCTCAGCAAGCATTTTTTTTACTTTTTGCAAATAAACTAATAGGCAACATTAGGGTGATGTAATATTTTACAAAGCAACTACTATGTTTACATCATAACATAACAGTCTTTATAGAATCTTAAGAGCATGGGTTCAGCAGGCCTTAATGAATCAATTGAAATGATTCTACAGGGCCTCCTTATCTTGGTCAGATCCTAGCAGTAATCAGTGTCTTTCAAAGCATAAATGTTACCATCAAGTAGATGACCTAAGGGGTTAACACCCTACTGGTTCAGGAAGTTGTAGTATTTTTTTAGGGAAAAGAGCACATGGCTCTTTCTTTGGACTTCTTTGTGGTTTTAGGGGTGAATATGCTGTGGACCGTGGATATAAGGGCTTAGTAAAAATAATGAAAATAATTGTAACATGAGGACATTAGCCCATGGCCAAGTGATGGAAAGGTATGCTGTTTTGCTCCACCAAGGAGATCTAGTGTGAGGTAGTTCACCAGGTGGCATGTAGGGAAGGATTCAGGGAAGGATTCGAGTGGGTAGGACTCAAGGATGTTTGTCTGCAGTTCCTTGGAGCCTCTTTTTATCCTGAGAATTTACAGAATACATGTGTTGCCTTCTCTAAATATAAGCAGTAATATACAATAATAAATATAATTGTATATACTGTAATATTTTATTACACTTTTATAAATAGGTGTAATATCATGTAATATGATAACTAACCTTTGGATGGGGAAGTTAGAGAATGTTTATTGGATTCAAAGTAACTTACAAAATTGTTTAATAGTATGGATATTTAAAAAGAAGTTATAGTAACTCAAACTGCAAAGGTTGCAGAAGTGAGGGGGCAAGCATGTCACAGAGTAAGTGAAAGAGTGAGAGATCCACAGGAAAAGTGAGAGAGTGACCAGAGGGAGTAGCAAGGGAGTAAACGACCATCAGGGGAAGTAAGGAAATGGCAGCAGCAGGAGGCAAGCACCAGGCCAAGTAGTATTCCCTTGGGTGCTACCACTACTACTTCTCTTGGCTCTGCCATTCAGTCCCACCACATGCTTCAGTACTGCATAGCAATAAACATGAAAAATGCATAACAAACATTTCCTAGAATGGCTGCTGCGCATAGCATTCAATGATTGCCTGAAAATATAGGAAGGTGTTTTTTATGCCATAGACTGCTCATGATAGCAACCTATTGTGAATACTATAACTTTATAAACATAGAAATACTAGTGGCAAAACAACGTACCTGTTAACCATAGCTGTTTGAGTTTTAGTTATTGTATATATGTCATGTTCTGTTTCATAGCTCCTATGGAAATGTAAAACCGAGACAAGAAAATTGAGATGTTCATTTATTGGCAATATAATCTTAATGTTTGTGTGATTTTTGTAACCCATAATCAACCTGATTTAAGCTCTGGGATATAATAACATTTTTTTCTAAAAAAATCTAACCCAATCCCTTAGAAATTATATTTTTGCTTTAGAATTTTACACAGATACTGAAACAACAAATTTATTTTTCATACATTATTTTTTCTCACAAGTAACAACCTTGATAAGACATTGGATAACTGTATCTGTATTTGTAAGAATTTTGATATGATTCATGTATCGGTACCCTGAATTTCCTTCTATTATTTCCCTAAACAGCTTGAATCAGCAGAAAACATTGTATGTTTGTATCTTTATTTATTTTGGTCATAAAAAGTCTCAAAGAATAATTATGCAGAATATTTATGGCTCAGAGCCACTGGTCTGGTTTAAAAGTCGGTAATCTGTTATAATGTTTATTATTGCCATGTAAATTGCTGCCAAGCTCTGATTGATACAGCAACTTATTTAGCAGATCGGACACAAGTAAATTGGATCTATTTTATACTTTGAAACAACATGTATTAATTTGGAATTTTAATTACCTGTTAGGAAATTAAAGGGCATGTTCCCCTTGAGACAATAGTCTGAATTTGAACAGCCCTTGTGAGAAAAAACATTTTGTAATTCATCTTTATTATTTAAAATACTTTGTTTTAAAGCTACAGACCAGGATTAACACTGCTTAAATAAACTCTTACCTCTCTCAGTCGGGGATTTCCCAGACCAGGACTTGGCAGGCAGCCAAATTAAAACATTTACACTGAACTGGTTATGCCCATGCCTTTCCTCTCCTGCTTTATTTGCATATCAGTGATGCCATTGGCTGGTAAGATTCAGCCAATCAAATCAGTGAAATGTAAATTAAGCAGGAATGGGCATGACCAGTAATCTGTTCAGCGTCAACTTCCTGTTTGGTCAGAATGCAAGTTGGTGTTGGTGATGACTTTCAAAGAGAGAGCAGAGAGCAAAGTAGTGAAAGTCAGCAGCGCTGATCCTGGTCTGTAGCTTCAAAACTACACATTTTCATTAAAGATAATATACAAAATGTTTTTTTGAAAGGGGGTCCCCAAATTCAGACTATTGTCTGAAGGTGAACATCCCCTTTTATGGAGTTCAGGAAATAACAATGATAAAATAGCTAGATTTGATGTTCTTTGCATATAAATAAAGCAGGAGCAATCATATTGCTGTGTTTGACTGAGACAATGATATTTCTTTGAAAAATGTATTAAAACAAGTACCGTATTTTTCGCCGTATAAGACGCACTTTTTCTTCCCCAAAACTGGGGGGGAAAAGTTGGTGCATCTTATACGGCGAACTGCGCTTCCTCTATGTGCCGCGGCTCTCTGCCGCATTTTCGCTTTTATAAGGTTGCGCCCGTGCGTACTGATGTCACACGCACAGGGCGCAACCTTATAAAAGCACAGAAGCAGCTGGGAGCCGCGGCACAGAGAGGAAGACATCACGGGAGCCGGAGGCCGCTGGGGGGAAATGGAAGGTGCTTGGGGGCCCTGGGGGAAGCTGAAGAATGCTGGGGGTGCCGTGGGGGAGCTGGAAGATGCTTGGAGGCCCTGGGGGACACTGAAGGATACTTGGGGGGCCCTGGGGGAAGCTGAAGGATACTTGGGAGGGCCCTGGGGGAAGCTGAAGGATACTTGGGGGGGGCCCTGGGGGAAGCTGAAGGATACTTGGGGGAGCCCTGGGGGAAGCTGAAGGATACTTGGGGGGGCCCTGGGGGAAGCTGAAGGATACTTGGGGGGGGCCTGGGGGAAGCTGAAGGATACTTGGGGGGGCCCTGGGGGAAGCTGAAGGATGCTTAGGGGGGGGCCTGGGGGAAGCCTCATTATGTGCGAGCCCAGAGACAATTAACTTTATACAGTTGATATAAAATATTTTACTACAGTATTTGGTTCAGAATCTTTTTTTTCTAGATTTTCCTCCTTTAAAATTGGGTGCGTCTTATGTTCCGGAGCATCTTATAGGGCGAAAAATACGGTATTCTATGTGCAAGAGGAGCAATTAACTCTAATATTTTGTTGCATATTTAGGGCCAGATATATTTATTAAATTACTATAAATATGAGCTAGCTCCCTTTAAGGGGTCTAAGACTGATATTAGACTGGTATAAGACTGAAACTACTAGTAGGTAGTATTTACTTGTCAGCTGTTTGGTTGTGTGTGTGCTGTGAACTCTATGCAAATTATTTTAATTACTACAGTGATGGATACTCTGTGACAAAAAAGCTATCTTCCAGAAATGTGGCAACATTTACACAGGAGACCCAGATTAATCAGCAACAGTTTCTGTTGACATGCTAAAGTGATACTATAGTGGTGCTCATGCTCGTTCTGCCACTAATTTTTTTTTTCCCACATGGCACTGCTATTAAAAATAATTCCAATAGAATCTAATAAAGCCATATTAAAGTCACTCCTGATCTGAGGATCAATTAGCTTGGCTTTTACTTTGTATAAAAAATAGACATAATATGGTACTTTTTTTTATTACACCACATTTTCAATTGGAGCCAAGTTTTATTACCTCAAGAATGTAGTGACAAGCAGGGACCATATTTTCTTCATGTGATTTAGATTTCACAGATTTAGAATTCACAAACTGTGCTAGAATTTCACCATGTGTTTTGTTGGGAAAAAAATATCAGAAAAAGACTTATTAACTTGCATTTGCTGCAAGAAAAAAACACAAAGAATGACCAATAAAAGTTGACTTCTATACATTTGGTATAATTTTGGGTAAATGTCACCATTTTGCAGATTTTTTTTTTAACGGTTTTGCAAACAAACAGAGCAGTTTGCTGAGTTCATGTAGGAGTTGTATTAACAAAATTTAAGCTATTTTTCAATTAGAGTATTTAGATTCATTTTAAATTTGGCAGACTCATTAAAAACGAAGACTAGTATGCAATTTCACTGTTCATATATTTTTTTAATGTTTTTCCTCAATAAAGTTTTTGAAATGGGAGTTTTTAAGAAACACAAATTCAAGATTTTAAAGTTAGATTTTTTTTGAATTTGAAAAAATTGAAGATTCAAAATGCAATTTTTTAAAAATCTGCTTCCAATTATTTGTGGCTTACAAGAATAAAGGAGCGAGTGTGCTCCAAAAACACCCAAAACTTAAGATATCTTGTAGCATGTGTAATGCAGATCCTGTTCATTGAACCAACTTGATATTTTGGAAAATGGTGCATCAGTTTGCTAGCTTGCAGCTATTTTATATACCAATGCATGGGAGCTTTTAGACAACTTTGGCCTGACTGGATTTTACAAGAGATGCCCGAGTGTGCTTTAGAATATTTTGACAACTCAGTTTACCAGTGAATCAGACACCTGCTTCTGTGCCCTTTTCCCTGTCTGACATTTATATTGATTAAAGATTTACATTTACCCCATGCTTAAATCATCATATTTTAGTAGACTAAATAATAAAGTTTACCTTCTACTTATAAATAAGTGGCCATGTTTTGGTGACACCAACACAATCTTCTTTGGTGGCAACATTATATTAATTTAGTAGTGATTCATTTTTGTTGAGCTGCCTGCCATAGATGTTTCAGAAAACTGGCCCAACCTATAGGTAATATGTCTAAAAATGTAAATAAAAAGTAATAAAAAACCCTAACAAATGTAATTGTTTATTAACAAGACCTAGCGATCTCTTTAAGATTTGTTTTTAAAACTTTTTTAGCAATGCAATAGCAAAACTGAACACCCGAGTTTAAACAATGGCAGATAGAATTTTCATTTATGAGAGAATCACAGCTACAGACCTATTGTATTGTTAGCCATGTGTCTCTTCTCTAACAGTTCTCTTGAAAAATGAGAAAGAGAACAAACAATGAGTTCAACTTGAAAATTGAGGCAATGAAATGAAAAAGGATACATATAAGACAAATTCAGTATTGGCCCCAACTGTGTCTATGTTGTGTAAGAGTGTAAATTGCTATAGGAGAAAGCTTTCTTTGTCTGCAGAACAGGATATATTTTGAAGTAATTTCATACCATTTTTGTCAGGTAATCTTCTGTAAATAATGAGCAGTCTGGGAATTTTGTATTTTGTTAACACAAAAAAAATAACATAAATTCGTTTTTTGCTATTTTCATACATGCAAGGAAAATACTTACGTAATTATATTCTACAATTATCATTAGTATTTATTACATTATGGAGTAAGACTTTTGAAGTGAAGCAAAAATATATATTTTTTAAATAGTTACATAGTTACATAGTTACATAGGGTTGAAAAAAGACCTGTGTCCATCAAGTTCAACCCATCCAAGTAAACCCAGCACACCTAACCCACACCTACCAATCTATACTCACATACATAAACTATAAATACAACCACTAGTACTAACTGTAGATATTAGTATCACAATAGCCTTGGATATTCTGATTGATCAAGAACTCATCCAGGCCCCTCTTAAAGGCATTAACAGAATCTGCCATTACCACATCACTAGGAAGGGCATTCCATAACCTCACTGCCCTCACCGTGAAAAACCACCTACGCTGCTTCAAATGGAAGCTCCGTTCCTCTAATCTAAAGGGGTGACCTCTGGTGCGTTGATTGTTTTTATGGGAAAAAAGAACATCCCCCAACTGCCTATAATCCCCTCTAATGTACTTGTACAGAGTAATCATGTCCCCTCGCAAGCGCCTCTTTTCCAGAGAAAACAACCCCAACCTCGACAGTCTAACCTCATAGTTTAAATCTTCCATCCCCTTAACCAGTTTAGTTGCACGTCTCTGCACTCTCTCCAGCTCATTAATATCCTTCTTAAGGACTGGAGCCCAAAACTGCACTGCATACTCAAGGTGAGGCCTTACCAGGGACCTATAAAGGGGCAAAATTATGTTCTCATCCCTTGAGTCAATGCCCTTTTTTATACAAGACAGCACTTTATTTGCTTTAGTAGCCACAGAATGACACTGCCTGGAATTAGACAACTTGTTATCAACAAAAACCCCTAGATCCTTCTCCATTAAGGAAACCCCCAACACACTACCATTCAGTAGATAGTTTGCGTTTATATTATTTCTACCAAAGTGCATAACTTTGCACTTATCAACATTGAACCTCATTTTCCAGTTTGCTGCCCAGTTATCTAATTTTGTCAAATCGCTCTGCAAAGCGGCAGCATCCTGCATGGAACTTATAGTTTTGCACAATTTAGTGTCATCAGCAAAAATAGAAACAATACTGTCTATGCCCACCTCCAGGTCATTAATAAACAAGTTAAACAGCAAAGGCCCAAGGACTGACCCCTGCGGTACTCCACTAACCACACTGGTCCAATTAGAAAATGTTCCATTTACAACCACTCTTTGTACTCTATCCTTCAGCCAGTTCTCTATCCAATTACAAATATTATGTTCTAGGCCAATATTCCTTAATTTGATCATTAACCTTCTGTGAGGTACTGTATCAAACGCTTTAGCAAAGTCCAAGTAGATGACATCAACTGCCATTCCAGCATCAAGGTTCCTACTCACCTCCTCATAAAAGGCAACTAAATTAGTCTGGCAAGATCTGTTACGCATAAAACCATGCTGGCACAAACTAATAGTATTGTGAACTGCAATGTATTCAAGTACCCTATCCCTTATTACCCCTTCCAAAAGTTTTCCTACTACTGATGTCAGACTAACAGGCCTATAGTTTTCAGGCTGAGAACGGGATCCCTTTTTAAATAACGGCACCACATTAGCAATCCGCCAGTCTCTTGGCACCATGCCAGACCTCAATGAATCCTGAAAAATTAAGTGAAGAGGTTTGGCAATCACAGCGCTCAGCTCATTTAATACCCTGGGATGAATCCCATCCGGCCCTGGACCTTTGTTTACCTTTACATGTTCAAGTCTCTTTTGAATTTCCTCCCGAGTGACCCATGCGTCAGTAGCTAAATTACTAGAACTGGGCATATTACAAGGGAAGCCTTCATTATCTGGCTCCTCAGATGTATAGACAGATGAAAAATAAGAGTTCAAAATTTCAGCTTTTTCCCCGTTTTCATCAACCAACGTACCCCCCCGTGATAATAAAGTTCCCACCCCTTCTTGCTTCATTTTTTTACTATTCACATAATTAAAAAATAATTTTGGATTCTTTTTACTCCTAGCAGCAATATCCCTTTCCATCTCTATTTTAGCTTGCCTGATAGCTTTTTTGCATGCTTTATTTGCTTCCTTGTACCTGATGAAAGTTTCTGCTGTCCCAGCTAACTTGAATGCCCTAAAAGCACATTTTTTCTTACCAACCTCGACAATAACACTTTTATTCAGCCATAAAGGTTTTGCTTTGCGATGCCTCTCCTTGCTTACTAGGGGGATATACTGTTGCGTATACCTACAAAGCAATGTTTTAAAGATGTTCCATTTTCCTTCTGTGTCTAACCCCATGAAAAGCCTTTCCCAGTTGACACATTGCAGAGATGCCCTTATACTGGCAAAGTCTGCACGTCTAAAATTGAGTGTTTTAGTTACTCCCTTATAGCGCTGTCTCTGCAGCATTATCTCAAAGGAGACCATGTTGTGATCACTGTTCCCCAAATGCTCACCCACACAAATGTTAGAGATAAGTTCATTATTATTAGAAATCACCAGGTCCAAAATAGCGTCATTCCTAGTGGGTTCTTGAACTGCCTGAAATAAAAAGTTGTCATTTAGCATATTTACAAACCTACTAGCTTTTTCTGACTTAGCCACCCCATTACTCCAGTCAATGTCCGGATAATTAAAGTCCCCCATAACAACAACTTGACCCAGTTTTGAAGCCTCCTCCATTTGCAACAATAGCTGGGCCTCATCCCCCTCATCTATACGGGGTGGTTTATAACATACACCAATGATCATTTTCTTTGTGACCTTCAGCCCTACTGAAATTTCTACCCAAAGAGATTCGACGTTTTCATTGGTAATGTCTTTATTACATGGCTTTAAGTCTGACTTTACGTAAAGACAAACCCCTCCACCCTTTTTAATCTCTCTGTCCCTCCTAAAAAGTGTATACCCATTTAAATTCACAGCCCAGTCGCATTTATCATCCCACCAGGTCTCAGTGATACCTATTAAATCATAATTTTCAATACATGCAATAGCTTGCAGCTCCCCTAATTTACCCGACAAGCTACGCGCATTAGCCAGCATGCAGCGGAGATTATTACTTCTCCCTCTGATGTTTACATTAGCTAAGGGAGAATTAGAGCTAAGGCAATTATGAGACTGCTTTCCTTGTAACGGAAGCTCCTTATCTGATAAACTATATGCCCCCCTCACTCCTCCCCCACAACCCTTTGCTAGTCCCCCTACCCCGTCTACACTAATTTTCCCATGGAATTCTAGCTCACCCACCCCCCCCTTGTCTAGTTTAAACACTCCTCCAACCTCTTAACCATTCTCTCCCCTAGCACAGCAGACCCCCTTCCATTGAGGTGCAATCCGTCAGGGCTGTATAGATTGTACCCCAAGGAAAAGTCAGCCCAGTGCTCTAGGAACCCAAACCCTTCCTTCCTACACCAAGACTTTAGCCACGCATTTAGCTCCCTAAGCTCCCGCTGTCTCCCTAAACTTGCACGCGGCACCGGCAAAATTTCCGAAAAAATGACATTGGAGGACCTTTGCCTAATCTTAGAGCCTAGATCCCTGAACTCACTCTTTAAAGTCCCCCACCTACCGTTCATTTTGTCGTTAGTACCGATATGTACCAAGACAGCCGGGTCTTGCCCAGCCCCTCCCAATAATGTGTCAACCCGATCAACCACATGCCGAACCCTGGCACCAGGAAGACAGCAAACTGTCCGGTTGAAGCGATCCGCTTGACAGATTACCCTGTCCACTTTCCTAATGATCGAATCCCCTATAACCACCATCTGTTTAGGCCTAGCTCTGCTCTCCTCCCCACCACTACTAGTGAAACTGGTCTCCCGGCTGTTAGAGAGATCAGCCTCACCTAGAACCGCCAATCCAGAGTTCACACTCCCATCTTCTTCACACAATCTGGCAAATCTGTTGGGATGCGCAAACCCTGGAGCAGCCTCCCTTTTCCTTTTCCCCACACTAGATTTTCTAACTGTCACCCAGCTTACTGCCCTATCATCCTTTTGCTGCTCCCCTCCCCCCCTACTATCTGACCCCACTAGTTCTTGTTCAGTTAACAAGAGACCCCTCTCAAGATTGTTGATTGAACGCAGTGTTGCGACGTGTTCCTCTAGGACTCTAACGCGAGCCTCTAAAGTGGCAATTCGCTCACATCCACAACAGAGGTATGCACTTTGGAACTGTTGTTCCACAACTGCATACATGTGGCAGGCTGTGCACTGTGTCAGACCTTCAATGTTGCTACCACTCATTCTCCCAGTTACAAGAACAGTTAAACAAAAATAGGTGTAAGGACTTGTAGTAAATACCTTGTTTTACCTTATTTTTAACTCCCTTAGTGTTTAACTCCTGAGTTTATAACTCCACTTACAGAGTCCCCACTAACTCCCTGAGTTTATAACTCCACTTACAGAGTCCCACTTAAAGAGCAATCACTTACAGAGCACCTACCACCAGAGCAAGCTCCACTGGAGTGCCTGTGGTTCTATTTATGCAGTCTGTAAAGGTGAACTAATCAAACCCCACCCTCCTCAAGCTGAGGGTAATTACAAGGGAATGTAACCTGCTGTAAGCCTATGGATCCCACAAACTTTGTAAATTAGCTCCAAAAACAACAATTACTTATGAAAAAAAATAAATAAAACCCAACAGTAAAAAAACACAATGGTTTTGATAAAGTTAGTAAAGAATACTTATCCCTTTTTAGTTGAAATGAAAGCAAGTTGATTCAACCAGCCACCAGCCTGTTAGTAAATGTGTAAATGTTTTTCTCCTTTTATAGAAAAGGCTATTTATGTCTTAAGGGATTATTTAGCAATTTTCGAGTTTGTGAATTTGTTTGTTTTTCTATATCAAATAAACTAGCATATCAAATAGTTGCTTATTTATTGATAGGGAAACTTACTTGAAATAAAAAAAACTCGTAAAACTTGAAAAATTTGAGTTTGAGAATATGGCTTGACTTTGCCTGTGACAACTCCCATTGACTTCTATGGGACTTCTAAATTCAAGTTTTTTCAGCTCAAAAAACCCAAATTGAGAAAAAAAAATCAACCTTGACATAGTTACATAGTTACATAGTTACATAGGGTTGAAAAAAGACCAGTGTCCATCAAGTTCAACCCATCCAAGTAAACCCAGCACACTTAACCCACACCTACCAATCTATACACTCACATACATACACTATATATACAACCACTAGTACTAACTGTAGATATTAGTATCACAATAGCCTTGGATATTCTGATTGATCAAGAACTCATCCAAGCCCCTCTTAAAGGCATTAACAGAATCTGCCATCACAACATCACTAGGAAGGGCATTCCCCAACCTCACTGCCCTCACCGTGAAAAACCCCTACGCTGCTTCAAATGGAAGCTCCGTTCCTCTAATCTAAAGGGGTGACCTCTGGTGCGCTGATTGTTTTTATGGTTTTTATTATTGACAGTTAATAAATCACCCCCTAAATGTAAAAACAACAGCAATCATACGATGTTTAATGAATTTGTTGGCACATAGCTTTTTTATCAGGGCACACACCGAGGGGTGATTTATTAATGGTCTAGTTTGATTTTTTTCTCAATATAAGTTATGGTTTAAAAACTCGAATGGCTGGTACAAAAATCCCAAAAATTTGAATGTATAAATTTGCCATGTAAAAGCTTGTGAGTTTCTATAGAAGTCAATGGGAGTTGTCATAGCCAAAGTCAAATCATATTCTAAAAGCTTGTAAACTTTTCAAGATGTTTTTTATTTGAACAAGCAAGGGAAATGAACAATATTTGCATTTTGAACCAAAATTATATGTACTATGGAGTCTTTATACTCGTCATTTTCTAAAGTAATCATTAGAGGGATCACTGCTATGTTTCAACTTTTGGAATGGAATAGATGGATTTAGTATCAGGGAAGGTGTCACAATTCCGCCACTTCAGACGGACGTGACTGTAGGTGTGGCTGTCTAGAGGGTCACCTGCTCAGTCTCACATACCTTGCACACAGGTCAGACTAGCATCACAGCACCCCAAAGTCCAGCCAACACTCACAAACTCATACACAACTTGCTGCCACCACTCTCATACTTCTTACACTTGCGATAAGAAATGCCAAGCACACTGGTAGAGAAAGGGTTAATGTAAGGAACTGACACACACACACACACACTCTCCTTACCAGCATTCAAAGGGTTAATCAGCATACAGCATGGAGAGGGCTAAGGCACACAACACAGTTACACACTCAGAGGGTAGGTATGTTTTAGAGCATCAAGGACAAACTTATTAAATTTTAGATTTAATATTATAAAAGGTATAAGAGTGCATATATAAAATATGATGTTATAAAAAAGGACATACAATAAAATAAGTACAAACAATTTTCTGTTTTTGGCACATTAGGGAAGATTAACCCCTACAGGCCTATATTATGACAGAAGGCTTTGTAGTTTGCCATTTTAGGAGAGTTTTGTACATTAGTATAATTTCCATTTCTTGGATATAGCCTTTATTTAAAGCATGGATAAACATTTGAAATGATAAATAAGCACAACTACATTACATAAAGATTATTATAGCAGGCTGTATCAAATTCTCCAGAATTTTATAAAAAAAGAAAACTATAAATAATAAATATATTTGATCAATTGGTGATAATAATAACAGTAATAATAATTACATTAATTCAAAGAAATAAAGAGATAGTGATTCATAACCAATACTGCACACTAGGAATAAGTCAAGCTAGAATGCTAATCCCATAGCCCACAAAAAATACTAATAAATCCTCAAGATATTATTGTACTTAGGGGCCCATTTTTTGGGAAATGGTAATTTTTTCATTATATTTGAAATTTACATATGTTTTTTTAAAAAAAAATTCAGATAATTAATATTTTCTTGAAAAATGTATTAAATTTTTTTAAAAGAACAACAAATGTCCGAGATTTAGAAAACGTTGTGATTTTTTTAGACTGATAAATAGAACGTCAAGAACCATTGAAACCTAGGGAGGCTTTTAATATTTACATTTTTAGAGTTTTATTAAAAACTCTAGAACAAATAGTATAGCCAGTGACAGCCTGTTCATTTTCAAGGGGGAGTTAAAGACATTATTGTGTTCTATTTCACTTTCAAGGGGAAGTTAATCACATAATTGTTTTCTACACACTTTAAAGGGAAACTTAAATGCATTTTTGTTTCCAAAAATGAGCAATGCTCCTAAAACGGCAACTGGAACACTTGTTGCTTGGGAAAAATAAAGAGGATTCATGGAAATTTCCTGATTTTTTTGAGAAATGACAATATATTTTTGAAAATTTAAAAAAAATTGTGAGGAAAAAAAGGTTAAACATTTTACTTACAAATAACACAAAATTCAAAATGTTTGTATGATCAACTTACAAATTTGAATTTCTAAAAACAAAAAACCCCCACAAATTTTAAAGTACTCAATGTGGCCATATTACAATATGCATATACCACAGATGATATCATCATAGCTTATATATACATCTATTCTTTAATTACAACCCATGTATAGTGCAATTTATAGTACTATTGATACTAATAGATGATTTCATAGTTTATGTCTTTTAATGGTCCTTTATGATCATTTTAGTATGAGTATGGGTACGCTCTATGGGGCTGATGTTGCTGAGTTACATTTTAGTCAAGAAAATACAGAGCTTTCTTGTGACTTATGTGCTTCCATAGGTGCAGCCCTTCCCTCTTCCATAGTTTTCTCCAGATTAGCCTTCCATGTATAAATAAATCTTCCAGTCATCAAGCCTATTTACAACTAAATATATTTTATCCATGTCATATCAAACAGAGAGAATATTGTATCCATTAAGATATTAATATATAATATTGCATAATTAGACCTATGTATGCCAGTAACACTTTATTGTCACTCATGCAGTGAATATCATTAAAAAACAGGTCCTTATTTCTTTAGCTTTAAGTGGCAAGGTATAAATTCTAACTTCATTTGGTCTGCTTTGTTTAAAAGTGTGCATTATGCCAGTTGTACAAATTATATTAATATATGTTTCTGAACATAGTTACATTTTAACTTTTTATTCAGCTTCAGATAAATTCAATTTGAATAGGTTTCAAAGTTATGTAGAGAGATGATGTTGTTAGTTTCAGCTGGATGGACATATCCAGATCAGGGTAATATTTCTCAGATAAATACATAATTATGTATCATTTGAAGTGAAGTGGCAACAAAGAGAGAAACTGAATTATGTAGCCATGCATGTGCTTTTTTCATATGAAGACAATCATTTCATTGCATTGTAAGCATTCCTTTGAACATGAAAAAGTAGGTTAGGTAAATAATGGCTTTAATATTGTTTTTAGTAAAAAAAAATCAGGTCTGCATGTGCAATGAGGTAAAGTAAGAAACTTTCCACAGTTGGAATTGCGGAGGCAGCAACAAGTCACTAATGATGAGTGAATCTGTTCCGTTTTGCTTCAAATGATTTGCTAAATGGCAAAAAAACTTGCAAAATGGCAAAAATATTGCACGTCAAAAAAATTCTTACACGACAATTCTTATGACGGACGCCAATTCTTTTTTACGCAAGAGACAATTATTTTGATGAGAGAGACAATTCTTTTTGGCGCAAGACAATTCTTTTGATGCGAGAGACAATTCTTTTCTTTTTGGTGCGAGACAATTCTTTTGATGTGAGAAAATACTTATTGATGCAAGAGACAATTCTTTTGATGAGGGACAATTCTTTTTGAGGAGGGACAATTCTTTGGACACAGGCAAAAATCTGCCAATGGCGAAACATGGAAATTTGCCACAAATCCATGCCTCTGGTAATTTAAAGAGGCAGTTGTCCCCCCTTGGCCCAGGGGGACAGCATTTGGCCTGCTGCCTAAGATGGAAAATGGGCCAGGAGCAGTAAATATTGCATGTACACCTAAAAGTAGAAACTGAATATTCATTATTTCAATATTTTTTTTTTTTTAGAGGTTTTTTGGGACCACCTTTTTTTTGTCTTGGAATTCATAGCAAAACTTTATTTTAAAAAAGAGCACTTTTGATTTTGCTCATTCTTAAGCATCCATAAAACCAAATACTATGGAACATCATTTTTGTTAACAGCATTTTTCACAGTTAAGAGTTCATTTAATTTTTTACAATACCCATGTTAAAAAAAATCAGTTACTATTTAAAATGTAAAGTAGTTTCACAGAAGGGGATAAGTGATAACTGTTCTATTTCAATTAGTTGTGGATGACTGCATTGTTTCAGAGGAGTTTGCATCAGTACATTTTTCAATTGCAAAACACTCATCTATTTTACTGAATTACTGAAACCACAGGTGGATTAGCAAACCCTGTCAAAAACTGATTTTCTAAAACCATATAAATATTTATAGTTGGAATTATTTAAAGAAATACTAATGGAGAAAGTCAAGTTTATGCTGTAAAACAAACAGTATAAGAGTATGGAGATAATGCTTTCAACATAATGACTACCTCTATCATATATAGTGGAGAAAATATAACAATGTAACAGATAGTTTTGCAGATTGCCTTAAAGGCATAATAAACCCTCCTGCACAGCACTGCTCAACTAAATGTTACTTAGCTGTTGCTGGACTACAAATCCCAGAATAATGTAACATATAATGATGCTAGAGGCATGCTGGTAGCTGTAGTCAAACAATATTCTTTAAGCAATTTTGCACAATAAAACTTTTCAGGATCTCCGGTGCCCATGGCAGCATTGAAATGCAAAAAAAAATCCTTTAATGAGATTCCCATCTGATGTGTGTAAATCTGGCACCATATTCTCTGCGTTTTAAGCACAGTTTCCCAGCACTTAACAAGTCTGTCCTTTATCCCCATGTCTGATTCCTGTGTCATATAATGAAGAGAAATAATTACTTAATTATCTCTATATGTAAGATATCAGCAAGATGCCTGGCATAGTGCTGGGAATCAGCATTCTCATTGGTCAATTCTCTTGCATCTTTAAGTTTTTAGTCCGTAGAATTCTTATCGGTGAATTACAGTTGGGTTTAGCGTCCCTTTAATGTTAATTTATATTTCAAGTGTATTATTTCTGGGCATTAAAGACCTATACATGTGTTACAGAATAATTTAATTATCCTAAAAAGTTGTTTTATTGCTGTAGAAAATGTTACTCTGTTGGGTAAGTCTTACTCAGACCAAGCTTCTGCTCTTGTACAATGTTTACAAATGGTAAGGAAAATATGTAAAGGGTTAATTTTCTTGTATGATTAAGATAATCTTTTGAGGTAAAAGCAAACAAAAATTGTTAACTACTGCTATAGAATATGAAATAGAATTATTTGCTGGGCAATGTATAGCACAGCAAAAACAATTACATATATCAATGTTTACAAATTCCATAATCATATTTTAAGATTTTGCAGAATGTATATTTCTAAATTCTACTATGAATGTATTTTCTTGCCATACACTAGCACTGGCTATTCTGGCACTTTTCTTTTCTGATAAAGTTTACAAAGGTCACTAAATGTACTATAATATTAATATTTTAACTGGTCCTATGGTTATATCATCTTACTATGTAATAGTGAGCTCATTAAAAGATGGGAAATGTAGTAAATTATGTGAACAGGATAAGTGAAAAAATTAGAAAGATAAACTAAATTAAATATATATTTGCTGAATTGGGATTTCAAGGACCTCAATGAGGTCATTTATAGTTTAAAATATATATTATTTATTCACCATTTCTTAAACCTAACATAATTTCTTTCAGGCTTACAGTTCCAATATATTTAATTTCAGTTACTTTTTTATAGCTTCGACCATATTCCAAGCATTCCCTTTTAAATTCAGCATTTTTCCTCTACCTCTTCCTCTATTATCCTACAGTTTTTGGTAGCTAAATCTATTTGTAGAATACAAAACAGTGTGTGGTTGATTTTATTTTCTTCATTGCTTCCTTTTCTAACTTCATAATTTAGAGATAATCAGGTGCATTTGCAAAAGGCATATAGATTGTAAGCTCTACGGGGCAGGGACCTCCATCCTCTTGTGTCTTTGACTCTTAACTTATTGCAACTGTATCTTGTATTTATTTGTGCTTATTGTAATACTTTGTATTTATCTATTTTAATACCCCTGTTTATATTAATGTATTCTACTGTACAGCGCTGCGTACATAAGTGGCGCTTTATAAATAAAGTTATACATACATACATACAAAAGGCAGGGCTCAGTGCAAAAGTGCAAAAAAAACAGACACAAGGTGCAATGTTGTTGGTCCTTTACACACTGCCCTGACATGACTGTTCACAGTTGCAGGTTCTTCATTGCTGGAGCCTTTAGTGATTGCGTAGAGACTGGCAGAAATACGTTTATCTGGAAAAAGTAATTATAAAATACTATTACTATCTCTATGGAGGAATATGTATAAAATAAAGATTTAACAAATGCTTTCAATCAACATTGGAGGAACTTTTCTGCCTTTTAAGGTATTATTGGCTGCTTATGATAACATGTTTACTAATATTTTTAATAGTGGGGACAGTTTCCCCATATGTAATAAAAGGTACAGTAACTCATAACATCCAATCAGTCATAGTATAAGTTGGGAAAACTTGCAACTGGGTTGAGAGATTCTTGAGCAGAAACTACCTGGAAAGCTGAGCACAACATATTTTCAGCACCACATTTATTTTAAATGGCCTTAGGCAGTTATTAGAATCTACTTTACAAACTAATAAATGAATAATAAATATTTAATGGTGGTAAATTATCATTGTAATCGTGTACATTTATTCAAAATTGATTTTATTATAATAGCATTAGTTATTTTATACTGAGACCTGTTATGGTGAATGGTATCTCTAATCACTGTTTTATGTGGAATTCTGTTATAAGGATACTGATACTGACTAAATTAAGTACAAGATAGCATTCAGATATATAGTACCACAAGATATATATATAACTTTAAAGGAAAGGAAAAAAAGGAAGGAAAGGTAAAAACTAAGAAAGCTTTATCAGAAAGGTAATGTAACATACATAAAAGCTGCACCGAGTCTATCTAAAGAAGCACAGCATTCTTGTCTCCTTTTTTGTAAACATGTTCTTGGGTATCTGACTTCCTTTCTCTGAAAAATCCTTCATTCCGAGTGCCAGAGTTTGTGCAGTTCTCACCTGCTTCCCCCTCCCTAAGAATGCATAAGGACTCACTTCCCCCTCCCTTAGGAATGTGTAATCTGAGCTACCAACAGCTAGAGCTGCAAGCAGGAAGCTTCTTAAAATCACAGCTGTTGTCTTAAACAGAGGGAGCTTCTAGGGCTCTTTACTTAGGTATACGAACAAGCTAAAAGGATTGAGGAGGCCGCCTCATACATATGCAAATAAGTCATAACAGGATTCTGGGAAGAAATTCCTTAAGGCTCCTAGAAAAGTCCCATTTACATGGGCTTATCCTATAGGCTAAAGCTCACCCACTGGGTTTAAAGCAGAAGCCAGAATAATAGCTGATCAGATTCCCAACTACAGACCGGTTTCACCCTTTTCAGGGCTCATCAGTGTAGCACAGGGTTTTCTGATCAGCTTAGGTAGAGCCAGGAGTGGGGATTCACGAACAAGCTAAAAGGATTGAGGAGACTGCCTCATACGTATGCAAATAAGTCATAACAGAATTCTGGGAAAAAATTTCCTTAAGGCTCCTAGAAAAGTCCCATTTACATGGGCTTAGTCCCAGCCTATGATTAAGTACCAGGAGGTACGAAACGCGTAAGGCTCTCTGTATCATGTGTTAAATAAAAAGTTTTTTGATTTTACTCCTACTTCTCATGAACAATCACTATTCACTTTTGACTCTACCGGAGTGCCTGCCACTTCTCTATTTTTGAGACATATCCACGATGGCTCCCTTTGGCTGAAGGTCTGGGGCATGAACACCTGGGCCAACCTATACTATAGGTGAGATCCTTTCTTATGAGCATATGTACTACTATTATGTTATTTATCCTTAGTCCCATTTACATGGGCTTATCCTATAGGCTAAAGCTCACCCACTGGGTTTAAAGCAGAATCCAGGATAACAGCTGGTCAGATTCCCAACTACAGACCGGTTTCACCCATTTTGGGGCTCATCAGTGTAGTGCAGGGTTTTCTGATCAGCTTAGGTAGAGCCAGGAGTGGGGATTCATGAACAAGCTAAAAGGATTGAGGAGACTGCCTCATACGTATGCAAATAAGTCATAACAGGATTCTGGGAAGAAATTCCTTAAGGCTCCTAGAAAAGTCCCATTTACATGGGCTTTGTCCCATTTACATGGGTTTATCCTATAGGCTAAAGCTCACCCACTGGGTATGAGGCAGTCTCCTCAATCCTTTAGCTTGTTCGTGAATCCCCACTCCTGGCTCTACCTAAGCTGATCAGAAAACCCTGCACTACACTGATGAGCCCCAAAAAGGCAAAACCAGTCTGTAGTTGGGAATTTGATCAGCTATTATCCTGGCTTCTGCTTTAAACCCAGTGGGTGAGCTTTAGCCTATAGGATAAACCCATGTAAATGGGGCTTTTCTAGGAGCCTTAAGGAATTTCTTCCCAGAATCCTGTTATGACTTACTTAGGTATAGTAATACTTTCTGCAGAATAGGTATAGTGTTCTAGGTAGCACTAACATGGCAAATCTATTGGCAGTAAAATGTCAAAATGGCTTTCCTTCTCCTTTAAGCACTTTAAGTATATTTTGATCCCATTAATTATTTTGCTAACAAATACCTACAAATGCTATTTCTTGATGAAGAACAAACTTTATTTAAGGTTTAATATTTTCTATGTATTAGTGAAATACATTGTCAATTGTCTATTTCTTTGAATACATTTTTTTTTAAAAGTACTGTATTATCTGTATAGTTTATAGTCATATTAGTAAAATGAAAATATTTTCTTCACAAGTAAATATGTATTATAACATTATTATGAAGGTGGACAGTTTTATGGCAGCACAGAAAAGATGGCTAAAGTTTATGATCCTTCATAATGCTCTTTTTTTCTGATTGAAAGCAATTTTAAATGGTTAAACTATATGTTGCCTACATATTTATTTATACATGTATATACATATCTAGGACTGACTATTTCTTTAAAAAAAATTTAAAAAATGATTTTTTTTGTATAAAACAAAACGTTTTGTCACATCTTCAATGTGCAATGTGCTATCGGATGTAATGTAACACTTGCAGTATTTATTTTTGGTGTATGTTACATTACCTTTACAGAATTGTTTTCCCACTTTTTTTACAAGCCACCTGGTTTTGAATCATCTTGTTTCCTTTTTATTCTTTTTTTTACTGTAATCTATAGGAGCCACCACAAAGAAACAAGCTGATGATATAGCCAATAATGATCGTGGGGAAGATGAAGGTATTTTTTTATATTCAAGCTCAATTTTGATGCATGAATATTCTTTTTTTTTTTTTTATTCCAAAATAAGTTTTCTTTTTTCATTTTCTTATTCCCCCCAGAATGCTTTTGTGCTCATTTTGATTTTCTTTTTGTTTGGAAGGTGCTTACTTTCCTTTTATTTTTTATAAGCACTATAAATTAATTTATGGTTATTTTGATATTTTGAATGCAATTTTTTTTTTAAAGTCCATCTCAGAGTTAAACCAGTATCAACACATATACTGTAAGTAATTATTAACCTGACAGATAATATAATATGGGCCCGATTCACTAAAGTCCGAAATAAGGAGTGCTATTTATAGCATGCGCTAAAAATCTTATCTCTTCTTATTTTTCGCTCGATTCACTAAAAGGACACTTGTCATAATTAAGAAGTGATGTTCTTGGCGTTATTTATCTTGCGACGACATATTTTCAAGCTACGTGCTGCGTAATATGTTGTGTGCTGCGTAATATATTGCTTGAAAATATGTCGTCGCAAGATAAAGACCGCCAAGAACATCACTTCTTAATTATGACAAGTGTCCTTTTAGTGAATCGAGCGAAAAATAAGAAGTGATAAGATTTTTAACGCATGCTATAAATAGCACTCCTTATTTCCGACTTTAGTGAATCGGGCCCTATATGTTTAACTGGAAAATGCCACATTATCTACAATAAAGAGTTGATAAAACAAAACAAAAAAAACCCAACAATAAAGCTTTTTAGTTAGGTAAAAATCTTAAATATCTTTTTAAAAAAATCTTTTGTCTACTTTATAATGTAATTTTTATGTCTTTAATATGTAATACTGGGGTACTATCAATTATATAAATATCTATGGATTTTCCCAAAAACCAGCATGCTAAGCTTTTACTAACTTAAATATACGAGGAACCATTTTTTTCCAGAGAAGATTATTGAAAAACCCAACTTATGGAAGTTATATTCAAGATCAAGGGCTTGATTTTTTTAATACTACTGTATCTGATATCTTTTTAATTGAGGTGTATTGATTGAAAACGCTTTATTGTCTATCTATTATTTTAAAAATACATTTTCAAATCAGTCAATGTGATTCATGTTAAAAAAAAATTTTTATTTTATTTTACATTATTTTATCACAAAGAAGTCAAAATATACATTCAATTATTTTTAATGAACTCTAAGTTACTAACTGCCATCATAAAACAGGTAAGGGTCACAGAAACATTATATAGACCAGTGAGAATTACCACATTTGCAGTGAATTACTATGAGGACATTCTTCCTTCAAGCTGACATAATATCAGTATAATAGTGTATTCTAGCAATGTATACAAAATGAACTGATATTTATTGCACAATACAATACATTAACAACAACATAATCTTCTAAAATGTTTGATGTGATGCGCACATAAAAAATGCAAATACCAAAGAAATCTTATAGTTTACATTTCAGTGTTTATCAAACCGGAAAACAAATGGTGACAGTACATGTGGAAATGTTTTGTGCTGACTCTTATGGACAATTGCTACCTGAAATGTGGAGCGTATTCCTCTATTTTTTGCTTCCTTTTCACCATATATATTTCTACAATGTCATACTTTTTTTATATATCATTAATACATCTTTTTTCACTCATAATAAAAGATTACCTTTAAATTGTAGCTGTCTTTTATTGAAAGCTTGTTGTGCATTTTGTTGTATAATTACTTTTTTATTGCTGCAGATTGGATCTTATGGTTTGTTTATTTATTTATTTTTTGTAGCTTTTTTGATTAACATAAATCCATTCTTATGCTCCAGTAGAATCTGGGGTTTTTTTTTCCTTAAAGAGGACCCTTTTTATTTTCAATTAATAACAGGTGTGGAAAGAAGCTTCTCTAACAAAGGTTAGAGAAGGTAATGTAAGGTAATATTTTTGCTATTGCAGAGCTAAAAATTTTACTCGTCCTGTATCACAATGTTAGTCTAGGCTAAACAATAATATACAGCTTTATAAATACCTCTATTAGTGCTTTGTAAGACATTATTCCTATAATCCTAATTCAAATAATGAACCTGTGCACCAGTGATTTCAGGCCATTGCCGTAGCATGAAATGTGGGTGAATTTCAGGTCCTAGACAAAAGATAAAAGATGTATACTAAGGGGCAGATTTATCAAAACCTGAGTTCGAATCCCGAATGGGAAAAATTCGGATTGGAAACGAAAATTTCGGAAGATCGCAAATATCCCGAAAATGCTTACGAAAAATTCATATTAGTCACGAAAATATCGTATTAGTCACGAAAAAATCGTATTGGCGATCCGAAAGTCACGTAATTTTCGTACCAAACCATTGCAAACAGCGGCAGTCTTTCCAAATTTTTCGCGCGGGCGCACAACTTTTCGCACGACTTTTTCGTGCGCCCGCGCTCGAAAAAATCGGGCGCGAATCCGCTCGGCGCGTTCGGACCCGTTCGGGTCTTAATAAATCTCCCCCTAGGGATGAGCAATCATTATCCCCTGATATAGTTTTTATTATGAAATTTAGTCATCACCAATGGACATGCTATTTTAGCTAATAAAAACAGTAAGATAAACCAGCATATTAACCAAAAAAAAAATGGAAAACTTGTAATTGACTTGTATAAAGTAGAGCATTCTTTGTGTTTAAAAAAAAATGAACTTGTTTAATGCTAAATTGAATACTAGATTAAATAAGTTAAATACATTCCAACAATATATCAGTAGTGGAATCTCTTCTGCGACCAATGTCAAGAAATCAAAAAGGTCCGCAGACGCATCAAATAATTTGCAGTCACATAAAAAAAGTTGAGCATGTGAAAAAAGTTATGTGTTAGCCACATTTCAAAAAAGTTTTACCATTTTGTTTTCAAGTTTTCAGCAGTTTCACAAAATCTTTTGTGAAGCAAAATGGGACAGAATTGCTCATCACTAATAATGACATAATCTATTTTTAAAATAAGTGAAAATGAAAGCACATATTTTAAAAATACTTTCACTCTTTCATTTATTGCCATAAAAATTATAATCGACAATTCCCATACGAAAATATAATTTCTGGTCAAATATATAATCTATGATGCATGTGTATTTACATGGTCACGCGTGGCATAGATTATAGCTAAAATCGGAAGGGGTTAAAGAAATGTTGATTATGTCCAGAATATTCTTTTGCCCTAAAAAGAATAAATTTGACAGCAGAAAGATATCTCTATTCATATCCTCTTAGAACTTTTACTGTAAAATCATGGCATGATAAATGGTGTTTGGTACTAAAATGCACCAAGAAAATAATGCATACATGAAGAAATATATTAATAATCAATTATCCGGAAACCCATTATCCAAAAAGCTCAGAATTATTGGAAGGCCATCTCACATAGACTCAATTTTAGGCAAATAAATTAATTTTTATTTTTTAAAAAATGATCCTTTTTCTCTGTTATATTTAAATAGTACCTTGTACTTGACCACAGGTAAGATATAATTATTAAAAAAAATCATATTGTGTTTATTTCATGTTTAAATTCTTTTTTAGTACACTCATAGAATGGTGGTTCAAATGGCTAAAAGATCCTTTATCTGGAAAACCCCAGGTCCCAAACATTCTGGATAATAGGTCCCATACATGTGGTACAAATGTGTAAATAAATATATAATAGAGGGACTTCTACTAGTGATGAGTGAATCTGTCCCCATTTTGCTTCGCAGGAAGATTCGTGAAATGGTTAAAAATTTGCAAAAGGCCAAAAGTGCTAGAAAAATGACACGAGTGTCAAATAATTGTCGCATGCAGCAAAAAAATTACACTTACGGCAATTTTTTGGCGCATGCCGAATTTTTCTGTACCAAATTTTTTCTCCCAGTTTGTGAAACAATGCACCAATAGTGCAATTTGGAAATTGGCATTGAATCCATGCCTGGCAAATAATTTCTCTTATCACTAATTTTTACCAATAAGCACACGTTTTACTGCTCAGTATTTTTTATTAGTAAATGCTTCATTCCTGACAATTCAGACTAGTACCTGTATATAGTTTTCTAATATTGAGAATAATCATAGCAATAAATGTATCCACTGCCTGTCTATTGAGTTGCAAAGAATTGCACTTTGACAGCACTGAAGGACCATTTATTTTAGTTTTAGATGGCTAATTATGAAAATCTTAAAAGAAATTTTCATTTGTTTAATTTAAGATTAAACTTTAAAAATACTGTACAGTTCTGCTACAATGTACCTTATCTGAAATATGTCGGTGATCAGAGCCGGCTTTAAAAAACGACATTTTTAGAATGATTAGCATAAAATTCATGTTTGCAGCGTCTTAAAATTATGTAAAGCCTTTAGGATATGCAAAACAGCTCGTACACATTCATATGGAAAAGCAAGTTGAGAAATAAATGCCACCAACATTATCCTCTGGGCATTGCACACAAAAACGTTATAATTCTTTCCTCTGACAAGAAAGAGAAAAAGGGTATTTTAAGGTAACTTCATTTTACTTTAAACCATATGTTTTCAAACCTGTCCTTCCCTACACCTGCAATAATATGTATTGTCAGAGCAGCAGAGATGTAACAGTATCGTATTGGGATTTCTGGAAAACCCACATTGGCCTTTTACCTGTATTTTCTGTAGTGGGGATTCTTATACTTTGCCACTACACGGCAATGCAGAAGATAATTGATTTAAATCTTGCTTATGGATCTGGAGCTATAAAAGTGCTTAACACTTAAAAGTCCCAAAATGATTAACAGTTTTGGGGCCATGTGTAATCTACACTCTGCAGGCTTCTTGGTTAAAAGAGTTATAATGACTTAGCCTTTCACCCTCTGCTGAACTGCAGCACTGTATTTATGGTTCATTCTCAGGTCTATTTGCTTCGGTATAGTGCCCAGGGACCTGTGCCAGTTCAAAAAGGGAGGAAGACAGGGTGGTGCCCTTGCTGTTATTTATACTTTACACATATGCTGCTGGACTACCCAATTGTTTTTTTTCCCCTTATTATTTTGCTGAAGAATGCTGGGAGTTGTAGTCCAGCAACACCTTGGCACCCAAGGTTGAGAAATAGGGCTGTGTAGGAGCTGTGTATTTGTTAGGAGCACTGCGAGACCGGCGTCTCCCTACCTCAAAATGAGCCGGTCGAGCTCTGGCGCACAGTGGCCCTAAGCGCATGTGCGGACATGCTGATGTCACTATTGGTGCCAAATTCAAACTTTAAAAGCCCTATTCAGGTTATTGTCCTTGCCCAAGGTTGTTCTGTGTTTCTAGATCTTTGCTAAGTATACCTATTGATTGACTTTCTGGTTTTTGACTCCTTGCCTGATTTTAACTACGATTCTTCACTACCTGCCACGGACCTTTGCCTGATTTCGACTTTGCTTCTGCCTGATCTCTTTTGTACCGCGTTTCCAGGAATAACCTTCTGTCTCACCTAAGAGGTTATCCCTGGCAGTTACAGGCTTCTATACTTTACAGCCTGTAACATATTTATTCTTCATGATTGTGTAACGTTGCTAAATGTATTGGCATTAAATTGATATAGTAAAGTTACAGAGAACTAGGGTTGCTTCTAATAAATGCAGTCTCTGGCCTCATGTGACTTCACCTTTATTTGATCATTGTCTGTTTTCCTCTTTAGATATCCATGATCCAAACAATAAGAAACCAGTTATGGTATATATTCATGGAGGATCCTATATGGAGGGCACAGGAAACATGATTGATGGAAGTATACTCGCAAGTCATGGAAATGTCATTGTTATTACCGTTAATTACAGGCTAGGAGTTTTAGGTAAGTAAATTATGTTTATTTGCATTCCTGTAGCATTCTAAGCATTTTCTATCCCTCCAGAAAAGCTGAGCAAACAATGTCTGACAGATCTACGATCTGATCAAATCATATAGATTCTATTTGCATACAGCGTTCCTAGAATATTCGGCTGCATAGGCTAGTTCTTCAATATCCACTTTCATATTGCTTATGCTAGTGATGTTCAGAATACTGAATCAACAACAGAGGTGAATGAACATGGTAACCCAATCAGAGCCATGCATATATGAATGCACTTTATAGAAATTATAGAATGTTCTTGCAAGTTGACTCATTTTTAGAATCATGTGTAGATTTGTCTGAATCTCAGATTTACCCAAGATGTATTTTTTTTACAACTGTATTCGATTATTGAACTGACCAAGATAATTTTCCAGGTTCCTCCCTTTGCTTTGCAAGTAAGTTATAAAAAAAGCATGTGTGTGGGTGTGTGTGTGTGAGTAAAAAAACTATTTTGAATTTAAGCAGCATTAAAGGTTTGTAAATCATAAATTCATAAATACAAATATGTTGAATTGTATTAATGTATTAATCAACAACATATATTTCAGAGCTGTATATATTGACACTAAGGGGCTGATTTACTAAGACACGAATTCCGACCGAATTGGAAAAATTCCGATTGAAAAACGAACATTTTGCGACTTTTTCGTATTTTTTGCGATTTTTTCTGCGCCTTTACGACTTTTCGGAAATTATCGCGACTTTTTCGTTACCAATACGATTTGCGCGAAAAAACGCGAGTTTTTCGTAGCCATTCCGAAAGTTGCGATTTTTTCGTAGCATTAAAACTTGCGCGAAAAGTTGCGCTTTTTTCGTAGCGTTAAAACTTAAAAGGCGCAACGTTTTGCGCAAGTTTTAACACTACGAAAAAATCGCAACTTTTTGCGCAAGTTTTAACGCTACGAAAAAATCGCAACTTTCGGAATGGCTACGAAAAACTCGCGTTTTTCCGCAAAAATCGTATTGGTAACGAAAAAGTCGCGATAATTTTCCGAAAAAAACGCAAAATACCGATTATTACGAAAAAAACACAATCGGACGCATTCGGCCCATGGCCCATGGGCCCCTAAGGATTAAGTAACATGAAGTGCTTACTTTTTTTTTAATCTGATATGTGTATATTGTAACACAACTAGTTATAAGCTATAGTGATGAGCAAATCTGTAGTTTTTCGCTTCTCCGAAAAATTTGGAAACATTCACAGATGGCAAAATGCCATCTATAAAGTCTATGGGTTTTTTTTGTGGTGAAACTTTTTTGCTTATTACTGATGAGTGATTTTTTTGCAGTGAAATTCCACATTTTGACATCTGCAAATTTTTCCTAATTTTTCAGCCTCCAGTGCCTATTTAGAAAATATGGGCTGTGCTACATAAATCATCTTCCTCTTATCTATTATAGAGAGATTACTGTACAACTTTTTCCCATTATTACACTGTAATCAGTGCTATTAAGGTTTTTGGTGGTAGTAAATGTGTGTCAAAGTGCACTCTGTTGTAGTAAGAAAGAACATTTAGCGGGGTATACACAGAGCAAATATGTATTTCACTTGGCCATGTCCTTTAGATGACAATGAGTAAGAAGGTCATAGTTTGCATTCTTCTATGACCAGATGTGCAGACTCCTTTTTAAGATACAGCCCTGGTACAGATGTTTTTTGGTGTTAATTATGTATAGCGTGAACATTGTTCATAGCCCTCATGATGTTTACATCATTATCATATATACATTTAACAACAGGGCACATATAAATATCCCTATACTTCATGGCTAGTTAACAATATTACTACATATGGCAGTGCAGCCTTTTGCAGTCTGTATATAAAATTGCTATGTGAGATAAGAATTTAATTTTACTCTAGTTTTATTAGAAAGCTAGAAACTATAACAATTTGATATTAAACAGTTTAAGCCCCATCACCAACATCCAACTGAAATTATAATTGAAAATAATAAATAATAAAACTATATATGTATTCTTTCAATTCTGCTTTGGTAGCGTGCATTTTCCTTGGTTGACACTTTTCTCAATCAGTGGGATATACTGTGTCTTGCTGTTTTTATCACAGCAGGAATCAAGAATGTGAAAAGTTGTTCCTTCCTTTGACCTGATTAAATCTGCAGGTTAATAAAATAAGAAGAATACTGCAGTGTTCATTTTAAATCTATCCAGAACGTTTTCAGGCATTGTGAGACCTTCTATAATTAAGGAAGCACAGTAGCTTGCCTGAAGGTGCTAATACTAGAAAGCAATCTAGGCTAAATTAATTTAGTTCAAAGGTGAGGGGGACTATAATGCTCCTTCTGCCTAAGCATGCATTTCAGGGTTCATGTATCTAGTGACATTATTAAATATACAGAAGAACATCTCCAAATATAGAGACAGATGCGACTTGTGAACAATCTCTGTAAAGTTTTGTATAACGTCTATAATCAATTATTTAATAGCTTCCAGAGCTTGTTATATATTGTGTGCTTTTTAAACTTTGTAATAAACTTCTGAAATAAATAGTTATCAGCACATGAGGTATATTCTATGTTAAAGGGGAACTCTGGCTTTCAAACCAAAATTTGTTAAAGCGCCCCACACAACACAGACACTCCTAACATACCTATCACTGTAATCTGTTCCTTCAAAAAGTATGAATAAATGCAATTTTTTATGCTGAAATCCAGCTGCAAAACAGTTCTTCTCTTTCTGCATCATTTGAAATTCTAGCAGGGGAGGAGGAACTAAAACATTGATGTTACAAATTGTAACAATGTCTCTACAGTTTACAGACAGCATGCAGGAACTACATAACCCACAATGCACTGCATTGTGACAATTCTTTTCTTATTGACATCACATGTGCAGGGAGTTGTGGCATTTGGAGATTGCATTCTAAAGGCAGGTTGAGGACAGACTACTTTTTTTTTTTCAGTCTCAATGTAGTCAGCCTGATCAGCAGGAGAACAGGGGGCCGGGTTTAGGTAACTGTTTTAAACCATATTATTACATTAAAAATCATGAAGGCTGCATATTTTTTAACTGATGCATATTTCAAAGTTACTTGAAATTATATTTATTATTGAAATAGCTTAAGGTGTGTTTAGGTGGAGTTACCCTTTAATTTGAATATAATTATAATATTATACCTCAGACTACATACACTGTGTCATTAACTATGAGGTGAGACTGTTGAGGTTGGGGTTGTTTTCTCTGGAAAAGAGGCGCTTGCGAGGGGACATGATTACTCTGTACAAGTACATTAGAGGGGATTATAGGCAGTTGGGGGATGTTCTTTTTTCCCATAAAAACAATCAACGCACCAGAGGTCACCCCTATAGATTAGAGGAACGGAGCTTCCATTTGAAGCAGAGTAGGTGGTTTTTCATGGTGAGGGCAGTGAGGTTGGGGAATGCCTTTCCTAGTGATGTGGTAATGGCAGATTCTGTTAATGCCTATAAGAGGGGCCTGGATGAGTTCTTGAACAATCAGAATATCCAAGGCTATTGTGATACTAATATCTACAGTTAGTATTAGTGGTTGTATATATAGTTTATGTATGTGAGTGTATAGATTGGTAGGTGTGGGTTGTGTGTGCTGGGTTTACTTGGATGGGTTGAACTTGATGGACTCTGGTCTTTTTTCAACCCTATGTAACTATGTAACTATTATTGTACCCAAAAGGCACTAATATATAAAATACAATATGTATATAGAATGTTTAGAACAGCAGAGAAGTTTGAGAAACTAAATTACATAAAAAAATTAATACATTACATTTATATTCAACCTGTGCTTACATTGGAGCATGCATGGTTATCTTCTTCATTTTCCTTCAGCTGTGATCTCATGCCTAATGGATGATATCCTAATTAATCATTGTATTGATCCCACAACATATTCCCCACTGGCTGTTTGGGGGGGCTACAAAAATCACATCCAAATAAGAGGTTATTCTATTGTATCTAATAGGACTGGAGATCATTGGTTCAGAGTTATACAAAGTCAGCAGTAAACCATTACTTTGCATTTATTTATTTATTTATTTTTGAGCTGAATGTGAAGCATGACCTGCTCCCCACTCAGATCAATGAGAGCCCAAGGACTTGAACACATTAAAATCTACAGTATTTTCTTATAGATTAATCTATCATTTACCAATGATTATGAATTGGTTGACACTTGAGTTATAACTTACAAATTGTAATTTGAATATTCATTAGAAGATATGGGATTTTCACATATACACAAGAAATCTATACATGCTTATTAAAGAAAAAATCCAGTTATTCTAATTAAAAAGCTATAGCTTAGTTTATAAATAGAGGGAGATCTGTATCAAGGTGTAAGCTCCTATGCGCCCATGTAAAGAAGCTACTGCACTGACAATTTATTATAAAAAATATTTTCTCACTTAACAGGTGTTAAATGCTTCTGCATTACTAGGGAGTAATTTCTTTATTATGGAATTGAATTCAAGTACAGGTATTGAACTAAGTATTCATATCCCAAGTCCCAAGCCTTGCTCCACTGATGTGCAGATTTTGGCTTATTTTATATAATTTCATATTCATATCAATATCAGTTATGCAGCAGGCTTTTGAGCTTATATGTAACATTCTGCTGAGGCAGACTCTTCCAGAAATACTGTAAGTACAAAGGTTTTGCGTAGGTATAGATACACGCAGCTTAGTTACTGTTTTATTATTAAAGATAAAAAGGAAATATGGTTTAAAATTTTGAATTATTTGCTCATAATAGGCTCTATAGGAGAAGGCCTTCCTTTATTTCTGAGCTTTCTCAATGATGGTTTTCTGGATAATGGATCCCATACCTGTATGTATGTATATGAGACAATTCTGTTTAGGATTTATGTAAATTTTTATTTTAGACTCAAGGGATGAAAACATAATTTTATTCTATTTATAGATTCCCAGTAAGGACTTGCCTTGAGTATGCAGTGCATTTGCTTATATTTAGGGCTACATTCGTTCAATCATGAGTTCAAATCCCAAATGGGAAAAATTTGGATTGTATACAATAATTTCGGAAGATTGCAAATATCACGAAAATGCTTATGAAAAAATCGTATTAGTCACGATAATATCATATTGGCAATCCGAAATTTTCGTACCGAACGATTGTAAACAGCGGAAAAAGCTTTCCGACTTTGATCCTTCTTTTTGGAAGCCTCCCATAGGAATCAAAGGCACTCTGCAGCTCCAACCTGGCCCAAGAAAAGTCACAATAACAAAGCTTGAATGAATCCAAAACTTTTGTACTTGGCGTGACAATACGATTTTGTCGCACAAATGTTGTGATTTTTTACGATTTTGTGTTGCACAAAATATGCTCGGAGCGTTCGTACATTAATAAATGTCCCCCTTAATATATTCTGCCCAGTAAGCAATCTCACCCACACACTGTCTGTTTTGAGAGCAACATTTCTATTGTAAAATCTTTAAAAATGTGTAAGCTAATACAATAAATGGAGCAGAAATTTTGTCGCCCATTTCACGATAAAATTTGCCAATGGTGAAACGCGGAAATTCACAGTTAATCCATGCCTGGTGAAAAATTTCACCCATGGCTAGTTACCACCAGTTACAAAGTACTGTTTTATTATTACAGAGAAAACAGAAATCATTTTTAAAAATGTACCTCTCTATACATTTAAACCTATTTAAAGAAATCTGCAAAAAAATATATATGTATAGTGATCATACTACTTTAATTTTTGGTTTTAGTAGAGTAGAAATAAAACCTTTAAAGGGTGGAAAGAACAATGTGCTATAAATTAGGCCTTATGAATGACCAGCTATACTGGTAATCAATATTTCGTATTTAACATACAGTATAATGCTAAAAAAAGAAGAGGGGACATAAATCACTGTAGATATATATGCAATCAATGGAAAGAGTCCTGATGACAGAGAATAACAGGAAAGCAATAAAGTTAGTGACTGTCAGTGTGTTTACTTAGCAGTAAGATGGAAGAATAATCAAAAGGAAAAGATCTGCCTTAATACACATCTATTGCCTAATTATTAGAATTGCTAATCCAGCTCTTTGAGCTATGAAAACATTGACTTTAATGAATACCAGAAATAAACAGAGAAAGGTTACACTTTTATTGGCACACCACTAGGCTTATAGTTAAAATATCTAAAATAAAATATTTAAGTTTATGTTAAAATCACAAATTCATAAAAATTTGTGAAGCATACATTTTATCAAAATATCATATAACCTTATATTTTAACATGGGTAGTAAGAGATGTATGTAGTTTAATATATTAATTAGATTTTACAACTTCTGCATAAAAGGCCAAGTATATTCCCAGCAGAAATAATAGGGTAAGCAGTTTGTATTGACATTTACATCAATCTATAATTAAATTGTAGAATAAATGTGCAGTCTTTCTTTGCTACACTAGTTTGGATAGATCTTAATGCAGATGTCATTTTTTTTGGCAAGTAAGCAAATCTGTATATATAGGATATAATATTTTATTTTATGTTTTATCTGTTATTAGCACATCTTTACTTTGGGGGTACATTTTAATTAGTTTGCATGGCACTGAGAAGCCCTACTACCAGATATTACTTATACTCAGGTTATGCAACTATAGTGGGGAAAAGCAATGATGCAATGATGATGGTTCCAAATTTCAGGTGCTTGATACTTATTGGCTTATCACTCATCTCTCTTAAATTGTAACTCTGTATATTTGTAGATAAATGCTAATTTGTAAGTTACAGGTGTGGGATCTATTATCCAGAATGCTTGGGACCTTGGGTTTTCTGGATAGGAAATCTTTTCTTTAATTTGTAATAACATACCTTAGGTCTGCTAAAAAAAAAATTACACATTAAATAAACCCAATAGGGTTTTGCCACCAATATGGATTCATGCAGCTAAAGTTAGTATTGAGTACAAGGTACTGTCTCATAATTACAAAGAAAACAAAAATCAATTTAAAAAATAGAATTAATTGCTTATTAAATGGCCTTCTCATAATTTGGAGCATTATGGGTAACACGTTTCTTGATAAGGGATCCCATACATGCACTTTTTACAACCAAACAGTTTTTTCCCCACCACAAATCTTTCTCCCCTTCTTTTTGCACTTTATCTTTTGAGTTGTTTCTCCAAAAAAATCCATTCAAGTTTTAGTTCTCTGTAGATGCAATTGGTTCATCAATGCTATATCACTTTGTAAATATGGAACTTAATATAGGGAAAAAAATGATGGAACTGATAGAGGCACCATTCAGGTTTTCATGATGTTCATTTTTAATGTCAAAAAAGGCAGTTTATTGAAAATAACAATTTTGTGGGGGTTAAATAAAATAGTGCTTGCATAAATAAGCAAGAACAATAATAAAATCTGAAATTGGATACCGAGCAGAGAATGTATTTTTGCAGTATCCGGTAATTCATATTAAGTAGTAGACAGAAGCAAAGAAAGCTGTGCAGAGGCATATGAATATGCTTTATCTGTGTACTTAATACAGGAGCTTTGAATATATGTAGCTCTGCCTGAATATGCTGTTATGCTCAATACAAACCCACACACTCCTATTCACTTGATACAGTTCACTGCACATCTATAAGAGCACCATTACAGTTAGTAAATATGTCCTTGAAGGGAGACAAAGTGGTGACTAAACAAACCCTCAGTTGCTGATGAATGTAAGTGGATTCTTCAGAAAATATCTACAGGTAAAGGTTATTGGCTATGGCTAATCATCAATTTCCATCATTTCAATCTTATCCCTTAATCGAAAGTAATGACTTTCATCTAGAGGAAAGGAAAGACTCGTTCTCAAGTCATTTATCACTGCAAGCTTTATTAGACTAATAGTACACTGAGTAGTGCACACCATTGATTGGAAGACACTTTAATGAGCAGGCTCATATCACATATGAAAAAGAAGAAAAGAAGGAAAGCCTTATGAGGGCCAATTTGGATCTGGATAGCTTGCTGTGCTTGAAATGGAATACTTGCTGGGCCTGCAATTTAATACTCCCACAGGGAAGTAAACACACAGCACAGTATAAATGATAAACTATCCTTTTGGTGTTGTGGTAGGCTAAACATACAACGTTACATTAAATATTAAACATAAAAATACTCAAGGGTCTACTTATGATTTGCTCATTGATCGAAGATGTTAACAACATTATATATATCGACAGCTAAAACACTAGAAAACCACATTGTATGATTTCCACTTACTGCACCATTTAAACTTTTGGATATTAGCTAAGGCAGCAACTATTATTGCAAAAACTCTGTAGTATACAGCAATCTGTCATACCAAATGTAGTTCTCTGATTGTTAAATACAGTTTATGTTTTTTAAAGTAAGGAAAATACAAAAAAAAGCCTGGCTGTATCAAATATATTTATACCTAATGTTAAAGCAGTAATGTAGCATCCAATGCATAAAAATGTTGGATATAAAACCAAATGTAGAACTTGTTGGTGAAAATCTCAACTCATCATTCAAGCATTCAATGGTATGTCTGTCTGGATTAAAAATTATATATTGCGCACACATTTGACAGTTTTTCTGCTAAGTGTCACCTCTCTACAGCAAAGGGTCCTGTACTCTAATAGCTGTTTATATATATCTGTGTGAAATCGATTCTATGTACCTCTGTGTGTGTGTTTGTATGTATTTTACCTGGCTTTATGTTTCTCTATGGCCAGGGTTATAGCCCGACCCTGCAGGTAGAGCATGTTAAGCCTGTTGGGTTTCCTCTTGGTTTGTATTGATTTCAAATGCTGTAAAGTTGCCAGTGATGCTAGAAGGACATATTTTACATATGTGAGATTCTGTGGTATTTGCAATAAGGGAAGTGTGGGGTACAAGGTGCTAATGAATATGGCAGGCACAGACCCTATTATTTTCAACTGAATTTATGATAATTAATTTTGTATATAGCCCTGGCAGTGCTGTATTCATGAGGGGTGGATCAGAGTGGCATGTAGGTTTCCCTTCTCCCACCTCTCAGACCCAACTGAACTTTCATGGTTCCAATTTTAAATGCACTGAAAGCTTTTTATTGATAAATATATAACTGGCATAACAGAGTTAATAACCAATGACTGATACATAATCATATTATTATATCTTAACACCTACTCTGCTGAAATAAACAATGCACTTCTCTTGTTACACTTCACTTCTACTTGTTACAACAGATATAATGTTTTGAAGTCCTGCCATGTTACTGTCTATGAAACTAATGACCCATTGTTGATACAGACAGATGGCAATTTTTTTTTATGCGAATGCTTTTTCTTCTAGAAAGCAAGCTAATTTAAGAAAATACTTGAACGAAATAGTCACATTCATATTTTGTTATGGAAGAAAAGTCACATGTCAGCAGAAGTTGCTAACAGCAATTCTGTTTGACTTCTCATTTCCGCAAATGTTTGAAATTTACTTAAAAGTCTGAAATGAAAACTTCCATGTGGAAGGCACAGAAAAGTTGTGAAACTGTGATTTTTTCATATTGCCGCACCAAAACCTCTACTTTTTTGAAAGTCGCACAAAAAACCAATGTCAAAAATCTAAAACCTCTAAAGTTTTAAATCAAAAGAAGGATCCTCCAGGGAAGGACATCCACTATTGACTTTTACATGATCTCGGCAGGTTTTAGCTGGCAAATTGTTGGATTCAGATTTATTGCCATTTTGATGCAAAGTAAATCTCAAAAAACATTACTTTGCATATATTTGCATTCATATTTTTTTTCTTGAATTGTGAAAAAAACTTGTTTTTTTTTTAATAAATATGTCCCTTAGTGCAAGAAGAGTAACAGCAAGAAAATGTGGGGTTGTATCTCAACCTTTTTTGACTATATGTATTGGTTGCTCATGAATAACTCCATAGAGAGATTTTTAAAGTATATAAATGGTAAATATTTTATCACTTACTATATAATCAGGATAAACACTGAAAATTCTAGAACTTGCTAAATTGCTGAGTAAATGTATGAGCTTCATATTTAGAGTTGTATTAAGACAATGCACACGTTATTTAAATGTGTTTTTCCTGCATTTTCATATCTTCCTTGCCCTTCACGCTACAATTCATTTTAAGAATTAGTAATATTTATTACAAAGGTTACCTGTATCTTTTAGGCTTTGAAGCATGGAAATTTTAGACTTGGTTGTAAAAGTTCCAGGAGATTAATAGCTTCACTTCTAAATATGACAAGACCCATTTCTGATTAATGAGTTCTAATATTTAGATGTTTACAATTATTACTATCAGTGTGGAATAATATACAAGTACAGGCTTAGCATAGAATGGAATCATTTATATTTTGCTTGCTAATATAAAAAGTACTTGGACCTTCTTCATCATAATAAATAGAAAAAAAGGGATAAAAATCTGTATAACCCTCTGGATGCTACTCAAGCTGGGGAACTCTGGAGGACTCCTGGGTGGATAAATTCAAAGGTCTTCTGCTGTATATCAAGAAAACAAGGAAAATATCCAAACTCCTTGTCCAAAAATAAAACTGAAGTTTATTATTTAATTAAAAACATAGGTGCCTAAATGGAAAACTGAAGCCTGACGCACTTCAAGTCATGACCCTTAATCATAGGCTCATCATCTTTATCTTAATAGCAAAGCTGTCAACTCGGGAAGAGAGGGCACGGGGGGGGGCAGGAAAGTGATGTCAGTATGCACAGTACAGTATTAAAATGACACAAATGAGGGGGAAAGGAAAGTCATAATAACTACGGAAGGAATGTTTCTTTATGATATTTAAGTGTTTATATATCTGCATGTGAAACTCAGTAGTTGTGTAAATCCCACACATTTGCTCATTTACAATCATTTGAAAGAATCAAAGTAAGAATTTCTTTTTAAAGAAAAGTCAGACTTTTGTTAGAACCCAAACTTTGTGCCATCAGCAGGTGAGGATACTGTATATAATGGACTGCTAGAAAATCTTTATTTACATACCTCCCTCCAGCAACAGCTATATGTTTGTTCGGCTACTGATACATGGTAACCAATCCCAGACATTATTTACAGATATTTCGTAGCAGAGAATGGGGGGGAGATGGAGTGGTCAAAGAAGGGGTCCTAAATCACTAAATTATGTTAAAAATATGCCTTTATAAATAAGCAAATAAATCAATTTTTTCTTAAGAAAATTGCTAGACACAAATTAAATAGTGAATTTATCAACTTGTACTATAAACAGCATTTAAATTAACCATGCTCTAAAACTGAGACAATTTAATAAACAGCATTTTATTCAGTTCTATGTAATGTGAAAAGACAATCTGCCATGCACTTATTTCCCCGTGTTTCATGTTTATTAAAGATGACATTTTGTCATAGAGAATACAGTGCTGTTTCATCAAAAAGCAGCATAAATTGACAAAGTGCTTTTGACATCTCTGTCCCCATATAGTGTACGATTAAGTGGTGTTTACATGATTTACAAGTGCGTTTTTCTTTTTCAGCTTGACTTTGTTCATGTCATTTGAGTTTATTCTGGTGACTCTGTGTATTTATTTGTTTGTTATGCATCTATATTACAAAAAAACGGCAAATAGCAATTCCACATTGGCTTGAATACAATCTAGGTAAATGCTACTTATAATAAAATATTTCTTGTCTCCAAAGGTTATATAGAGGAATTGTCTTCTACTAGAAATGTTTGGGCCCCACACAAAAATCTTAATAGTGCCCCATGCTGCCACCGGACCTCCAGTGTTACGGCCATAAACTATTCATGGAGTTACACTAACAAAAAAACCTATGTAGCATCAGTTTTAAGGGTCTGTTTATTAAAGGTCTATAACTACACTTAAATATTAAATGATATGTGAGATCTTTTCACATAAAACATCAGTATTCTCTAATTCATCAAGCTAAAACTAGCAAAATAATATTTTAAAGTATTACTAATGTATAGTCATGTCTTATCACATATCTTATATTGGTTATAAGGTCATATTTATATATAAAATATATTCAAAACAGCTTACTTTAGTTTTGCTTACTGGCTACATGAAACTTGTTTTAGAACATGGTAATTAGCCTTTTACTTCTACTTTTAGGGTTAGACTGAATCTGGGGATCACACAGTAACAACGGGGTTTTAATTAAAGAAACAGTAACACCAAAAAATGAAAATATATCAAAGAAATTAAACTATAATGTACTGCTGCCCTGCTCTGGTAAAAGTTGTATATTTATTTCATAAACACTACTAGGGTTTATATAAATACCATGCTGTTTAGCCATGGGGGCAGCCATTAAAAAGAAGAAAAGGCACAGGTTATAAAGCAGCTAACAGATAAACTCTATAGAATACAATGGTGTCTTATCCGTTATCTGCTATGTAACCGGAGCCTTTTCTCCTTTTGTCCAGCTTGAATGGTTACACAGCAGCTTATTTATATAAACTTGGTAGTCTTTCGAAAGTAAACACACTAGGTTTACCAGTGCAGGGCAACAGTATATTATATTTTATTTACTTTAAAACACTTTCATTCTTTGTGTTACAGTTCCTTTAATATTCTAATTAAGCTCCTATATTACATCTAAAAGAGGTGTGTAATGTATATTTGTGAAACAGTACAAAGTTGAAACAATATTTTATACTAAACTTCACTTTAATTTTTTTTTACTGTATAAGACAAGTAGATGTGACAATGATCTGTGAATAAGATTTAGAGGAAACATAACAATAATGCATATTTTACTTAAATATATATTTATAGTGATGTGCAACCCAACTTGGCCCGCTGATTTGTGTCAGGCCCAAACCTGCCTGACCCGGGGGTCCCTCGGGTTGCGGGCCGGTCCACACTTTGCTAATATATACTATGTCATTTTCTCAAAAGTATTGTTATTCCCTTATAGAATATAGTGATATTTATCTGTAAAAAAATCTGTAAATATACTTATAATGGTACTAACATGAGGTACAAAAATATTTATTTTACTATTTACTCTTTTTTTGCCTTTTTAATCTCTAATTGTAACCAGCATGAAGTAAGGGATTGCATTGTTATTACTTTATTTCCAATTTTATGCATCTCACAACATCTACATCTTTTAAGCCAGAAATGAATGCTTCCATCAACTTTTCATAAGAGAGTATGTCAGCCAATACCAGCACACATCAGCTAATATCAGCTTGTGTTTCTGGGACAAAAAAAAAGGTTAGCTTTAGGCTAATAGAAGCTAGCTGTTTTATTGTCTTCAGCAGTTACATTGACATTGGGTTCAACAGCTGGGAGCAAGCAAGCATGGCAAGGTCCAATATCTGCTTATTGTCAACATTGTTGGTGGAGTAATTGCTGGCATGTTTGATATCCAGAGTGTCCATGATATCGTCTCTTGACCAAACATAATGGTTTTCCACCTAATGATAGTTGGCTATCTTGCAGTATATAACTGCACCCACACACTGCACAGGATATCTCAAACAAACCTGGACATAATTTTTATACATATTTGCACATCATAATTTCCCTAATTTAATTAGTGCTGCTTATTAAGATATTCAGTAGAAATGGATGCTAGTAACAAATCTGACCAAAACCCAACCTTATCCCACTCATTATCCCTAAACTTTTCCTTCTACCCATGACCTAAACTTGGGACCCTGGGTTAACTTAATGGGTTCTTCAGGTTATTGGTGCATCTTTGCATTGCTAACCAAAACTAAACTACAGACTAAAATACATTGGTCTGATCTGCAACATAATTTTTTTCCACTTGTTTTGTAAATGAGCCCACTGTACTCGCACACTTACCTTTACTTGCACTTGAATCTCTATAAAACACACTCACAGTTCTTTTTTACTCACACTTTCGAGCTCTCTGTATTATACACAATTATATGCTCACTCTCAGCCATTGCACTAAAACTATTTTTTATTCATAAAGCTGATGCTTTCCCCTCTGTCCTGGCACGTGTATCAGTTTTCTTTCTAGTTACATCAGCTACATTCAAGGCTTTCTCCTGCTTATGCATTAGCTTAGCAATGTATTTTTTTCCATGCTTAATCTCTTTATATGTAAACAAGCTTGATTCATTGATGCAACATAAAGTAGTAACATAAGAGGTTTATTTTTCCCTCTGCATGTGGGAGTAATGAAAGCAAGCAAAAGTAATTCAACAGTCATTTTAAATATCCTACTGAAAAAAAATACTAATACACAATATTTCATGCACGAATGTGCAAGTGAATAGATTAGGATCACTTCGGCAAAACCTGTTCAGAGCTAAGAATGCTAAAGCTCATCATTCAAATCTACTCATTTTCCTCACGAGAGACGCATGACAGTAAAAACTAATCTGGAACAATCTCTTCTACCATCTGCAGCCAAAATGAGAGCATTGCAAGTCAGAGGAATAACTTGGTCCAGAGCAGAAGAACCTGAACCAAACCTTATACTGTACATTTAGGTTGTTTTTAAGGATTTTAGTTTAAGGATTTACACTTAAACATACAGATACACATGCACATTATGTGAATACATAATCCTAAAAACCCTATTCATGCTATTTCTATGACAGTAAAATGGTCAGACTGGTGATTTTCATATGAATTGAATTCTTTCTCTTGGTAGCTACAGCTTTTTGTTAAATAATTCCATAAGGTTATCCTTTCTAACAAATAGAAAATTCATTCAAAATGTAAATTTCCAAAGGGAACCGGTTATATTTATGGTATATTGAAACATCACTTTCACCTCAATGATAGCCTTGTTATTATAAGTTACCTTGCTATGATAGACTATTGAGCAGTAATCAATATCTAATTACAAATCAACACCTGAAGAACTGAAGTGCTACACACACAGCATGAGAAGTAGCTAATGATCACATTCTAATTAGATTCCTTAGGAACATTGCAATTCTCTAGGTAGAACAGTAAATGAATAATTGGTTTATGCATAAGCCTTTTTTTCACAGGTTGTTAATACCTGTGAACAGTTCTGTATTACTGCAGTCTGCATACGAATTAATTTCTGCTTTATATATTACTTTTGATAATTACAGATGAGCAACATTTTATAAAATTAGATAATATATGATATACCTGTATTATGACATATTAGTTAGGCTAGATACCCCGTTAAAGCAAAAGTTAAGGCATTGCTTTACTTATACGGTATATAAGCTTGCGCAGGGGGGTAGATTTAGAAAAAAATAATTTTTGACTTTTTAGGGGGCATTTACTAATGCTCACAATTCATGTTTTTTGGTGCCAAAATAGAATTTTGTCACAGACAAAAAGACATGATTTTTTTCCGCGATTTATTATGTGACAAAACTGCAACAAATCCAAAAGCAAAAATACACCATCTTAAACCTGTCGAGATCTGTCGAAATCATGTAGAAGTCAATGGCAGATGTCCCTTTTACAGTTGGAAGATCTTTCTTTGCTTCATGGCTTTAGAGGTTTCCGGGGGGGTTTGGGCTTTGTGCGACAATATTAAAAAAAGTTGCAGTTCTCATATTTATCTGAATGTTGATAAATGTCCCCCTTTGAGTTCTTTCTACCTACTGAGACTTGTCATATTAAGTAAAATATACTCCTTCTGGCATCTGTTACCTAATGCTGTGTGGAAAGCTCTGTCTGTTGGTCATGTCCCTTCTTGTGCTCCCTGCATTTTACAACAATAATTTACAGTATGAAGGGCTTAATCCCTGGTACTTCACTACCTCAACTCCCTCCTTCTTGCCCATGGCCAAAAGAATAACTAAATGTGAGGTTGCTCAGCTTGCCAATTCACACAGAAAAGGCTATCTGCAACCACAGTTATTTTATACATCCTTCTTTGGCAACAAAAGCTAAATGCATGCACAACATGGGACCATGTTTTATATTTCAAAACTATCTTTATATAGCCAAAAAAGTGCAATGTTCAATAACTGCAATGGCTACAATATCATTACATTACAATATACAGACCACAGCTTTGCAAAAGCAAAGCAGACACCTAAGGCACATGCGAAAAAATATTTAGGAACCATGTCCTTTATAAAAGGGATCTATTTAGTGCCATTTTGGACGCATTAACACTTGTCCAAGCTTTGGGACTAAAGCTGGCCATACACGCACCGATAATATCGTACGAAAGTCTGCGAGTCGACCGATATCGCAGGAAGCTGCTGATATCGGTCAACTCGCCGATCGGCCCAGGTAAAAGATTTTGATCGGGCACCATAGAAGGCGCCTGAGCAAAATCTGCCTTCAGGGCTGAATCGGCAGAAGGATGTAGAAATCCTATTGTTTCTACCTCCTTATCTGCCGTTTCAGCCCTGAGCGGTTTGTGGCCGGTTGTGGCCGATCGCACCTTAAGTTCTCTCACAGCTAAAGTGTGCCCTTGCCATATCAAGTGACAAAAGATGCCTTAAATACTCCCATTATAAAGGATGCTGAGATTAAACATTAACTACTCATGTGCACAAAATTAATGGTTGGTCCCTTTACGATTCTCAAAGGGCTAAAAGAATATTTTCATTAAGTAATATAAAATGTGGGAATTGCTATACTCCTACTTTGTGAGATATGCATAGTCGAGTAATAAACCTTTCTATTTTTGCATTTACATTTTGCTCACAATTCTTTAAATCCTAGGAGTGCTGTCCTTGTTCCAGTGCATTTTTTTGTACTAGCACCCAGGTTTTGCTGCTGCAAATGGTGGATAATTTTATATATATATATATATATATACAAGGAAGAGTGGAGCACACCCAATTCAAGCTCAAATGCCTTGGGTGCTGGCAAAAATGGGGAAATATAAGGACAGAGAGCCGTCCTTGTGTTTAAGTTTCCTGCTCTGCTCTGAGCAGTATAAGTTTTCCAAATAAAAGTGCATTAAATGGTCTCTGCTCTTGAGAATGCAAGTAAATATTATAACAAAACAATTGAAACAAAGGCAGGGTACTCACACATATATACATTAATAGAATTGCAGTGAAAAGAAGAATGAAGTAAGAGGATCACTCACCTGCATGGCAGCAATCTTAATCACTAACATTTGGCACCCCCACTGTTTTTAACTGTCCTTCTTCTTTAAACAACAACAACTGTAAACTAAAAACAAGGAAAGAAGAGCTGTGGAGGTAATGTAATAAATGGTTTTAAGTTTGCTACTTGTCTAGTAACCGATTGCAAGCAATCATCATGTAGCATTTACTAAACATTTCTAGATGTCGACAAACTTTGTTATTTACCCATGTAGAATCTAATAAAATAAGCTACAATGACAGCAAAATGGAAGGTGTCTAGATGCTGGATTACGACATAAGGGTATTTATGCAGGGATAGATTCAGAACTGGAATAAATGTGGTAATGGGATGAGTCTGGTGGATAGAAAACTCCCCTTTTGTGTTAATGGAATAACAATCTGATTTACCATGCCATATTATATGTCCTGCTTTGCAGGCACACTGATCCAATAATAAAACAATTTAAAGCTGTATTGGAAGATCCAAATGAAATAGCATGCCATCATTGCGAGGGAATTAGTGGCATGTCACGCTGCAGGGAGTATTTAATCATACCCTAATCAGTAATATACATGTACACATTTAAAATACAGCTAAGCTTCTGGCTGGCGCAATCTACAGCTGAAAATAATGGGAATTAAGAGAGAATGAAAAAAAAAGGATTAAATAGGAACAGATCCAAGAGAAAAAAAAAAGATGAAACTCTAAGAATCGAATGAGAGAGGGAGATTGATGGTAAACCCACTATTCGTTTATATTCCAGAACCTGTAGAACAAAAATAAAGTAATGGTTGTGTACTTGTTAAATGTCCTTCCCATCTTTAGGGCTTTCTATGTTGCCTATATACAGTATATCACTTTGTACACCTTTGGTTTAGATTTATACCTTATTACACCTTTATTTTTCTCTTCTGTCTTGTTTAATTTTTTCCCAGTTCCTGGAGTTCAAATCAACTTCTCTAGCTAGGATAACACCTTCCAACCATACAACGGAACAAGATGTACAACAAACAATGTCTTATGTAAGCTGTTAGTTTGTATAGAGGCTACCAAATAGCCAATCTAAGCCCCCTGTGGCACCCCCATTAACTTTTATGATGTGTTGTTCCCCAAGTCTTTGTACATTTGACTATGGCTCTAGAGTAGACCCCTGGTCTTTTGTATCTGCCAGAACAACACTCTTTGGGAGAGAGAGTTTCACTTCTTTATAGCTCTCACTGTAAAAAAAAACTATGCTGCATCTTGGGGCGCCCCCCACCCTATAGTAATACAAACCTGAAACACTCCCTATGCTCTGTGTTGAGACTGGGTACGTTGTACACTCTTTAGGGCCTCCAACTTATTCTATGCTGTCTGTAAAACCAATAACATTTTGCCCCACACTCTGTAGCATGACATTTCTATCCTAACAGCAATGATGAACAGTCTCCCACTATATATAATGATGTGATAATTTGTTTTCTCTGAAAAGCATTGCTTGATAGATCCCACATCAGTCAATGGACGTTTTAGGAGCTTTTAATTTCATTCATAGCTACTTTCCCATGACTGGCATTACTCTCATATAGCAAGCACACACCCTATGAAGCTTACATTTACCTTCTGCAAGCTTTTAATCTATTGTTTCTGCACAAAAATTATTACTTTCTGGCAATGCACAAAGTCTGCAAGTCTACTAATTATGGAATAGGCCACAGCATCATTTTCTGCAAAGTTCCATTGCATATAATGGAGATATAAATTAGTTATTGTAGCATACTCCATCATATTATCTCTCTGACGTTTAATACCACTTTTTGCTAATGTTATATTCAGGAATTAGCATTGTAATAATAATCTGTGTATATCTGGTTCCCTGTACTTTGTTCATTCAATTGGAGTTGATTTGGAGAAGATTGGAGAAGGTTTAAGCACAGTTTCCTATCACTGGACAAACCTATCCTTTATCCCCATGTCTGATTCCTGGGTCATATTTGAAGGGAAAGAATGACATAATTATCTCGATATGTATTTGTAGTAAGGACTTCTGGGAAGACTTTACTAAAAAGGAAACTTATCTTTTGAAGTAAAGGTTGGGTAAAAAGAGAGGGTGAATAAAAACACATGGACAGTTAAAGGGGAACTCTGGCTTCCAAACCAAAGGAAAAAAAACAGAAACCCCTAATATACCTATCACTGTAATCTGTTCCTTCAAAAAATATGAATAAATACCATTTTTATATGCTGAAATCCATCTGCAAAATAGTTCTTCTCTTCCTGCATCAGGAGGGGAGGAGGGACTAAAACAAATTGTAACGGCGATCGAAAGGCAGCATATTTTTTAATTGATGTATTTTGTACAGTTGCTTGAAATTATGTTTGCTTTTCAAAAAGCTTAAATTGTGTTTGGATGGAGTTCCCTTTTAAAGAAATACAGATGGTGAGAGATGGGTGAAACACACCCCAAACTTAATATGTTTGGCCTAATTATTATTTGAAATGCATTCTATGTTTTACCACAATATTTTATATAGCACAGGTTACCAATGGGAACCTAATAGGAACACATCTATTTATAATTATTTTCCCCTATTCACTACAGCATTTTTCTACTTTAACATTGGTTGATTTAAATTAACAGTAGATTAATACAAACTCGTAGTTTAAAATGGTTGTAGGTGCGTATATATACAGTATGTGCTATTTAGCACAAAACTATATTAGTAAATTTGCCTCAGAAACTCTTTTGTATTTTTTAATATCTATTAACATTTCTCATTCATTAGTAATGTGCCATTATATCCATTATAAAGAAACTCAGCCTTGTTGAAAAGTGCTTGCATGTAGGTAAAGTACTGTTCCCTAGATAACAATGTTAAGATGCAGCGTGGGAAAATGACGGCAATAAGTGACATATGTTTTTGTCATGGAGTGCTTAATCAGAAATACAAACAACATGTGTGTATATTAGGATTGCGCAGTAAAGGCAGTCATTTTATGGCCTTAAATGGTTATCTCAGTGCAACGAGAAAAGTTATCTTTCATAAATATTCATCAAATTATGTTAAATCATAGCAAAATAAATCCAAATTGCTTTAGGTTTTGAGGGTTGGAATGTAGAAAACTGTGACACCTACATTATCTCGGTAATTGTTGGAAATCTGGGATATCTTATTTTTAGACACGACTGGGTTTTCAGCATTTCAGCATTTTTGGCAAAATGTTACTTTTTGAACAGATTTTGTTTGTCTAAACCTGAAAAAGGGCAAGTAGTCTGAATTCTATTCAAGATTTCAGATAAATTTAGAGATGTTTATTAGTTATAATCATATCATCTGTTATTGAGAGCCAAATAAATGATAGCTTTGCAGCTGATCGTAGGAGGAGACAGATTCACTGTTCCCATCTTGCATGTTTGTGTTCCTCTGTGAATCACATCCAAAATGAGTTCCATATTGGCTTTTTGCATTTTTATGTGTTTGTCTTCTTTTAGATTTTTTATTAAAAGGCTGAATAATGGATGTTGTTAATGGTGTCTTTCTGCAAAGGATAACTTAACCCCCTTGGACATATAATAGTCTTGAATAAGTATTTCTTTAAAACTAACTTACCTCAAAATATTCCCCAAGAAACCGAAAGAACACACTAGTGAAACTAGTACCTACATTAGTGTATAACTGACTTAGCGACTACTGTTAATACTACAAGCCTCAGCATACCCCCAGTATTTGACAGCTAGATGTTAGCATTTAGGACAGTTCCATTTGGTTAGGAAATGTTTAATTTTTCCTTGATTGGTTTTTAATTTTTCCTTGATTGGTTTTTAGACTTTCTACTGAGAGTGGTCTAGAGAAATCCCCACTGCTTAGGATTTTTACAACCGGGGGTACTATTATGAGACATTTAACATGAACATATTTGACAAAAATAACACCCCAAAATGGGGAGGTTATCAGGAAAATATAGTATAATCCTTACTTGTGCTCTCTCTTTAGTGTTTACCTTATCTAAGTTATGGAAAACCTCCCCATACAGCTTTCATTTCAAGCAGATCATGCCTCTCTGAAGTCACAGGGATATTAGCATGGTATTAGCATTAGCATTAGCATTAGCATGGTCTTTTTACTTATCCTAATCTAAAGAAGACTGTATTATATACCCCTACCTTATATAGTCTAGCTATACTGATACATATAAGAAGGTTCTGCAACAATAACAATAATTAGAGATGAGCAAATCTGTCCTGTTTCGCTTCGCTGTAAAACTTGAGAATCAAAAGATTCGCGAACAGGCAAAAAAGGCCCGCGACTATTCTTGCGACAATTTTTGGATGTGCGACTATTCTTGCGAAATTTTTGGATGTGCGACTATTCTTGCGAAATTTTTGGACTTGAGGCAAATTTTTCCATCCATTTCGCGAAACAATCCGCCAATGGTGAAATGTGGAAATTTGCAGTGAATCCATGCCTGGCAAAACATTTCGCCCATCACTAACAATAATCATTTAGTGGTACTACGGTAAACAGTGATGTTTGTATGAATGACAAAATACATAGGAAAGTTTATCTGTGGGCAAATAATGGATTACCTTACACAGAATATGGCGCGGGTATGTAATATCACTGCGTGTTTGCACTCAATGTTCATTGACTGCCCATGTAAGATCAAATAGAAAAAATACTTTCAACTGAACAGAGCTTACAAGCTGGTCAAAAATATCTGCACAATTGCCTCTCAAATTCAGGAAATAATGCAGACATAGGATTGCATATTCCATTTGTGTGTTTGCTCCCTTCTCAGTTCTAAATAAAGTTTTTGATAAGGGTCCATTTTATTTTTTATATTTTGTACTTATGGGTAATGGTGACCATACAGTAAAGAAATACCTACCATGTCAGACTTAAAAAGCTCTTTTCTGTGCTGGAAATCTGCCTGCAGCATGGCGCCATGTAAAACACAAACACATGTGAAAAAGCTCATAAACAGACAAAGGCAATGCAAGGTAAGCAACACAGATAAATTATAGTATGCTTTCTCTTAAACACTTTTAATTGGCATATAGCAGATTAATGTCTTTCAGTCTCTGCCATTACAGGATACTGATATTCCAATATCTCATGTAGAAAGAACTCAGTCTTCTGGGTATAAAATAAAAATAAGAAATTAGTCTTGTCGTGAGTAAAATAATGGTGCAGGCAATGTGAATGAATGCAAATTCTGGACTCACCCAAGGAATCTAGGATATTATTTATCCCGTCAGTTAAATTGAGAACCTGTTGGCTGGGACTAGAGATAAATACATATATTTAAGCAGATCTTGATTTGCATGAATTGCTTTCTTATTTGACACAATAATGTTTATACTTTTGCACCAATGTGCAATCTATAACTAGGATCTGGCCCTGACATGGAAATAATGTTTGCAGAAAAAAGATGACAAAGTAACAAAAGAAACCCTAAAGGAGTTCATTGTGTTTCAGCAAATGTATTAAATATTTTATGAGCAGAAATGTGAAAATCTGTCATGATTCTCATGTCATGTTAGCCCCAGGTTACACACTAAAATATTCATTACTTAACTTATAAAAGTGTTGATACTGTCTTGAAGTTTCTCCTGCTGATTGCCAATTCTTCATTTTGCATTATATTTACCATTGTAACTTTGTTAGGACCTGACCTGGCAAGGCCTGGTTTAATGAGTTTGACCTGTCGGCTCTAGCGGGATGCTCCTTCAAGGAAGCAAAATGATGCATAATGAATAAAAAATGAATTTTAAGAAACTTTACAGCGTGCATGGATTACATATTTTTGGTGATTTATAAATTATAAGTAAATGCAGTTTACTGAAATCAGTATATGCAGCATTTAAAGGGGATGTAAAGGCACAAAACAATATTGCATGTACTGATTGTAAACCTAAAAAGAAGTATATTTGCAGTGAACTTCAATTGGAATTTTTTACCGTTTCTTTAAAATAACCAATTCTATGCAGCTGACTCCACTGTTTATCTCCTTTCCCTCCTAAAGTTTCTTTTTAGGTTTACAATCAGTACGTGCAATATTGTTTTTACCTTATCCCCTTTAAATCTCAGTGACTTGATGCTGGAAATTTAAATGTTGCGTTTCGCATTGTTTTGCGAAATGGATGAAAAAATTTGCCGCGGAAAAATCTGCTGCACGTCCAATAATTGTCACCGGCGTCAAAAAATAATAGCGGCGGGCAACAAAAGAATAGTCGTGGGCGACAATTTTTTTTGCCGCACAACATTTTCGCTGTTTCGCAAATTTTTCGCCGTTTCGTGGATCTTTTGAAAGATTCACGAATTTGTCGGCAAAGCGAAACGGAACAGATTTGCTCATCACTAGTCATTATAGATACAAGAAAATTTACCAATGAGAATTCTACTGAACAAAAAACTTAATTATAAATGCAAAAGAATTTGCCAGTGAGAATGCTGATTTCAACTGCAGGAACAAAGAACAGGGAGCCACTAGTGATGAGAGAATTTTTTCACCAGGCATGGATTCTCAGCAAATTTCCGCATTTGTCTTGAGGAAAAGTTTTATTACAATTTTCCAACCCTGATGTCACTGCACTAAAACTCCCAGCATGCCTCAACCTTCATTATATATTTTATTATTCTGGAATTTGTAGTCCAGCAACACCTGAGTTACGTTTAGTTGAGCAGCGCTGTGCAGCAAGGTTTACAACCCCTTTAAAACAGAATACATAAGGGGAGGGCAGTGAGCAGACCACAAGAAGGAAGGAAGGAGAGAGTTTGTAGGAGGTGTCAGGCAATCAGCTGTAACTGATGCTTAATGTACTGTAGATCAAAATGATAAATAAGAAAAGAAATGGGTACCACAATTTTATATCTTTGTGAATAAAAAGCTGGAATTCTGGTTTCACTCTTAAATTTACATTTTCATCGAACAGCCTGTGGTTTAACGGTTTCTGATAGTGATAAACCTAATGCAACTGGACTGAATAATCTTGAAAATGTCCCACCACCCATCTAAACAGCTGCTTCAGTTCAAATCTTGAAGCATAATACAATGAGCAAAATGCAATCATATTATCCTGTTGAACGTATTTAGCCAGGTGTTAGCTGAAATATAGTGAGATGTAAAAGTATGATTCAGTACAATTGTATAATAAAACTCAGACAGGTTTTATTTTCCATGTTTCATGACTGGTGTGCATTGTTTTGAATCCTCTGGGGTAAAGATGCTAAAATGGCATTGTATGTGAAGGGCCCATCTTTTGTTTAGTCTGGTTGTTTTAGCTTGACATACTCTAAAAGAGTCTTCATGCCTCTTCCAAACCTTTTGTCTTCTTGGTCCAAAATGTGTAAATTCAAGAACAGATAGACTTCTGGGTCATAAAGATTTACCCCTAATATGTTGTGTAATTGGCTTTCTGAATGGTTGTTTTATCTCCTTAGTGTATATATCGTATCTGTACACTATTTACCACACTGGACAGCAAATAGCATGTTGCTTTACTGAAGGTCAGTCAATGGGTTCTAAAGAAAAACTGTAGTAACTGTTGCCAAAATCTCAACTACATACCAGCTTCCAGCTTTACCTTTTTTTGGGGCTCATCAGGGTAGGGCAAACATCTCTGCTTAGATCATGCCACCATGCAATGGTTAACCCCTAACAGGGACAAAATAACTTGTAGTTTGAATTAGCTCAGCAGCTGCTCTGGCAGAAATTCAAAACCCAGGAGACAAACCTTAGTTTCCTTCCCAGAAATCCTGTTGACTCAATCAAATGAGTAGATATTCCTCAATCCAAATGTAACAGTCATGTGAATAACATTATCTGTTCTAATCTCTGGAGATTATTAATAATCAAAGTAGTAATACTTTTAACATTTTTGCTACAATTTAGTTTGTTTGAACACTAAAGGCAGGGATGAACTGAAAATAATTCCAGATTAAATTGTAAAGAACAAATTAATGTGTAAAAAAGAGTTAATGTGGGAAGAATACCAAGGTGCAAACTTCTGCGGGAGGTAAGTGAGAATGCTGAGGAATGCTGAGAAAAAAGTTGAAATGATTGTGCAGTGTAAACAGGGACTGAGTGAGACGTTACTGTAAATAACTAATTTAGTCAGATCAGCTGAAAACTCCAGAAAGAAAGGTGCCTTTGGCAATACAAAAAAAGATGGGAGAATGAAGGCAGATGTATAAAATGATTTTGTATTGTGAAAGAAAACAATTTAATTCATTTGGTATAAGAGCATGCTTTGGAGATATGATTTTTTAAAGGTACCCTATAAAAAATTGTTGTGTCCAAAAGCAGATTTCATGATACCATATGTTATAATTTGTAGTTCTGTAAAATAATGGTATAGTGGTATTGATAGAGGGTGGAATAAAAAAGCATAAAATATACTTATTGGCAGTATGTAGTCTCCAACCGCTGGTACCATATATTGTGTAATCTACAGTAGGCAAGCAATTAACTATGCCATACAGTATGTGAAATATTTTCCTGCGTTACCTATAACTCGATAGTTTTACAGAATGCTAAAATTAGATTCCTATGGCTACATCAGTGTTCATGGGGATACAGTATATAATTATTATTGTTTGTGTTTTGGTGTAATTCGCATAAACCAAGGCAAAAATAAAATAAATAACACATCTTTTGTTATTGCGCACAGTCACATTTTTTCAGTGATTGCATTTTTTTTTTCAAAACCTCCTGACTAATCCTGCCATAACAGGAGGATAGTAATGAGCAAATTTTTTTCAGCAGGCATGGATTTGCAGCGAATTTCCGCATTTCGCCATTGGTGAATTGTTTCGTGAAACTTTCGCGTGTCAAATTGGGTGTGATCACATCAAAAAAGGCCGCGGTGGTGGCAAATTTGGGTGCGGTCTCATCAATATGGATGTGGGTCCATATGGATTGTGCGGCAAATGCGTTTCACAAATTTTCTGCCGCTTTGTGCATTTTCTTGCCGTTTCGCGATTTTTATGGCGAAGCAAAATGGGACAGATTCACTCATTACTACAGGAGGATAAAAAACAACTAGTTCGAAAAAATTCTAATCATAATAATAAATACATGTGCCCCTAGGTTTTGTATTTGTAAACATATTCAATTAATTTAATTTCCCTTAGCCTCTGGAGAGAAACATAAGCGTGCTACTTAGCGCTTAGTCACAGAATAGTACATGGCCCAAATGCCTAACAATTGTTAAGCATTTAGGTTGGGTCAGCCTACCACAGAACTGTAATTGGTTGGTCTTTCTAGATCAGTGATCCCCAACCAGTGGCTAGCGAGCAATATGTTGCTCACCAAGCCCTTGGATGTTGCTCTTAGTGCCCCCAAACCATGTAGTTATTTTTGAATTCCTGACTCGGTGGCAAGTTTTGGTTGAATAAAAACTAAATTTACTACCAAATAAAGCCCCCTGTAAGCTGATAGGGTGCATAGAGGCCGCCTAATAGCCAATCTTAGCCCTTATTTGGCACCTCCCATACTTCTATGATGCTTGTGTTGCTCTCCAAGTCTTTTTACATTTGACTGTGGCTCACGGGTAAGAAAGGTTGGGGATTCCTGGTTTAGGTTAATGTACTGGAGAAACTTTGAAAAATGTTGCACTTCCATTCCTTAAAAATGACATGTCTATGCTTTGTGGAAGAAAATAATAGCAGTAAAAAACAACTGAACTCCACATTGTCATGAGTGCTTGTTAAAAAAAAAAGACTCCGAGCATTATCTAGCTAGAACACATCCACATTGGTGTCACAGTTTCCAGTTTTAAAGTTAAACCTATTAAACATTTCTGGATGTCATGGCAGCTAATCAATATGTGATGCACCCGAGGCCAAGGTTAGTTATGGAATGACAATGTCAAATACCAGGCAACTATCAGGGCAATGTACAACCTGAAGTTAGCAATCTTTTTTCTTGTACAGTTATGTTTTTATGCAATACCATCCCATTGTAATGATTATACTATGTATTCTAACATCTATAAAAGGCAGATGCTTCAACCAGTTATTGATTTTGCAACTCAACTAATGCTTTGTGTAGCTTTTCTTGTCGTATATAACAAAAGAGACACCCAGTCCCAACTTTTGTATGATAGAAGGCAGTGATGCATTTTTAATTTTCTTAAGGCAGCTATCAAACATATATTTAAATATAAATAACTGTATTTTACAAAATAACATTTATTTTTTATTTTTTTTATTGATTTTGGAAAATTAAATCAATGTAACCTTCCAATAATTCAAACTCGTTTGTTTTTGCAAAGAGGTTTTTGCCCAGGTCAATAGGTGATGATAACATACTGTACAAGAATGGAAACTTCATTTTATCTTTATAAACACATGCACACACAAAATTGAAGTAAACACTTGCTAATTCTTTGGTATATGCTTAAAAAAATGCAAAGCTAGGGGTAAAAATGTAATAGACATTTTGCTCCATTATTGAATATATACAGATACAACATCATTAAAGCAACACAAATTATAAATTCACTATAATCTTTGCCTGGGTGCTAGAATTGTGAACTTCACCTTATATAGCTCTGTATATCTCTTAACACTGGATAGGTTCCCACCATTATTGATTCTGTAGATAGCTTTTCAGGACCACCTATACAGTATATTCCCTAATGTCATTACATAGGATATGCTCAGAAGTCTTATCCTGGAGCAGGAGTTAAGAACTGGACTTGCACTGCACTGTAAACCACAGATGTTCCATGTCGCACATATGGAGAATCCAGCATGTAGCCAAATACTGTCCCTTATTTGCTAAAATGCACATTATTTATTCCCCAGAGAAATGTTAGTGATTCTAAAATCGGGTGCAAGATTATAATTAACAAGCACAAGCATTCTGAAATAAAACTCCCACCACTATTCATGTCTTTAATAAATGTAATGTTTTATATGAAAATACATAATATTAGAAACAACTGATCATATAGTACCTTCCATTTTAAAATATAAATAAATGAGATAACATAAAAATAAATATATAATTCTTGCAGCATGCATTTTAGTACAAATCACTGATCCTTTGATTGACCTCTTTTTGACTTACTTCACTAAACAGGGTTAACTGAATTGTGACCAGTTAGCTTTTATTTGAGTCAGTTTTGTACTTTGTGAGAGAAATAAGAAACTACCTGAAGGGGATTAGGGATTTAAGCACAGCCGGAGCTCACTCTTCTCAACTTGTCTGTTAGCCATGCATCTGGTGTGTTCACCACCTACTGATGATCAAACTCAGTGCAGTCTGGCATTCATGTCCCTTCAGAAGAGCAAGACTTATTGTCAGAGTTGTGATAGAAGGAAGATCATGGTTGGTATCACAGCAGCACTTGCCACACAACACAATAGGGATCCAGTACAAAATTATATTCACAGAGGTAACTGCACCCATGCATGCTCTTAAACTGCCACCATTGCAAAGTGAGAGCTGTGAAGTTGTGGACTTTTGTTTCTGAAGCAGTTGTGCTGACAGTTATTATATTAGATAGCATTAAGAAAAGGTTGGATGCCATTTTAGCAAATGAGAAAAAACAAGGTTGCTGAAATGATCTTAGTACAAATTTGATCCAGGGACTGGTCGGATTGCCCTCTTGGAGCCAGTAGTTCTTGCATCTTGCATTAATAAATAAAGGGTTGTTCTGGTGTAAAATCCCACTGAGCAGAATGGTGCTCAGCTCAGAGCTATAGAAAGTATTCTGCTAAATTGATAAATCTATCGTCAGGAACTTTTGTGACTACATAGTGTGTGACTGCACAATTTAGCAGGTTAATTTCTTGCCACAATTCTTATTGTATCAATTTTGAATATCCCTTGACTGCAGTTTTCTGTTGATCTGAAGCCTAGTTTGCAAACTGCAGTCAGAATGTAATCTAGTGCTGATTGCAGCAAAATCTTAATAGCTGGTTCATGTAGTTATGTATCTGCATAATTGTGTTTACTTATTATTTCCCATATATTTATTTCAATGCTTAATTGGAATTCTGATTTAGTTTTGGCCCCGATGGTAAAAAAAATACCCTTTGACTGTTTCCTGTATTTTCATAGAACTAAAATTATAGCCTGTAATTTTAATAGCCATATTTAAAGGAGAACACAGTATTTTACAGTAAGTAGCATTCATCTTACCCTGAGTTTTCACTAAATAGCCAATAAATACATACATACAGTAGGCAATTCTTCTTCTGGGCATAGAACTGTAATTATCTGTAAAAATTGTATTTAAGTCAGTCTACGTTCCATGTTACTTGACTTAGCTAAAGTATTCTAAGAGACCTTAAGAGAAACAAGATCTTCCACAGTGACTTATTAACTTATTTTTGCCTATGAGTCTGGTTGGGTACTATGTCTCACCACTCATGTAAGGATGTCTCAGCAAGATTTCTGCAGGAGGGCTTGTTAAAGAACTTATACATTTTTTTAAATCAAACCTTTTTGTTTGATTTAAGATAAGCAACCTTTGCAATCAGTCTTATTCATGTATTAAATCACATGAAGACAGTTTGTGCAAATGCAAGCTTTAAAGTGCCCTGGGCTTTAATCAAACATGGTTTTTAGTCCTATATTAATTTATTTTAATTCAGAATTACAATATTATATTTTTGGCCATTTATAAAAGGACTAAGTCTCCTTTATTTGGCCTCCACAGGGATCACCTGAGAACTGGAGCTGGGAACTTGTAAAAGAAAATTGTAGTGCTGAGCACAAATTTCATTTTTGATAGTAATTTATACTGTGAAGAGATATTTAAGGCACAGAGAAATCAATTCACAGTTTTCTGTCAAGCTAAAGGGACATTATAATGACCAACTGGGGATTTTGACTTTAATATTATGTAAATCAAGGCTGCTTCTACAAATTGGGCAGATTTAATGTGGGCATTTAGAAAACATGACACATGTGGTATACGATTCCTTTAGTAGGAAACGGACATGTTAGTGTGCAGGTTTTGTCAGAATAATTACAGGTTAGCTAGGCAAGTGTTTCAATGAAATCTACCCATGACTTTCAGATTATATCCTTGGCATATGATGCTGTAGGAAAGCTACCTGTGAACATAATGTGTAGTTAAATGAATTATCTGTGTAAAACATACAGTAGTATGTTGTAAAGGGGTAAATTTACATTAAAGATTCTTTTAGCAACTTTATCAGTACACTGTATTAGAAATATAGGAGTATCACTGCGTGAAATTTTGGGGGTTGAAAAAGACCCTACCCAGGACCATAAATAATGGAATGGGCTCTGACAATGCAGTAAAATGCTGGTGTAGGTGTCCCAGCATTGAGTCATTTGTCTCACAATTAAAAAAAAAAATGGTAACAGAAGCTCATTACATCTTTAACAAATCTCAAACATCATTTTCAGGTACAGATTCTAAACAGCTAATTTTATGTCAATAGGGTAAGCAGAGAGTTAAATTCTCCTAAAGGAGCTCCACTGTCCCTTTCTTCTGCCATTTCTATTTCAACTATTGCAGGGAATCATTGAACTGTATTTGATATATTTCCAAACACAATAGTAGGGGTTTAAGTTTGGTGCTAGTTGGTACTGGTGAAATGTATATATGAAAAATAAAACACACTGTAGGTGGACTTACTGGGGTCTCTAATAGGCTTGGAAGATATAAACAGAATAGGTTAATTGATGTATTCGGTTCAACACAGTGCAACAAGGTTTTGTATAATAGTTTTTATTACTAAATTACATATGGTTATTGCAAATAATTCATTCTACCATTTAAAATTTTATTCTTTAACCAGTAATAAATGTATAATTTTCAAATTGTAAAATTGGTGTGTAGGCAGCTTTCTGAGTGATTTGTGTCTGATCCTGCCTGATCCTGAGCTTTCAGAAAGAGCCAGCACTCCACAATGCAACTGATTTCAGATAATATTATTTTGCTTACTCAATGCAATTGGAGGAGTCATGGGGCTCATCGTTGGACTTATTTTTACATATTCTACTGCTATGTGGGGCATGGGAGCAATTTTAGCAATGCAGGTATCAGGGAGCTGCTATCTGCTACCTTCCCGTTGTTCTATTGATAGGCTACTGGGGTGGATGGAGAGGGGACATCACTTCAAATCACAATGCAGCAATAAAGAGACACTGAAATTAATCAGAGCATAAGTCAGGACATGCAGGGCAGTTTTGGGCTCCATTCCTTAAGAAGGATATTAATAAGCTGGAGAGAGTGCAGAGACTGCAACTAAACTGGTTAAGGGGATGGAAGATTTAAACCTTGAGGTTAGACTGTCAAAGTTGGGGTTGTTTTTTCTGGAAAAAATGCGATTGTGAGGGGACATCATTACTCTGTACAAGTACATTAAAGAGGATTATAGACAGATAGGGGGTGTTCTTTTTCCCATAAAAGCTCACTAGGGGCCACCCCTATAGATTATAGGAACAGAACTTCCATTTGAAGCAGCGTAGGTGTTTTTTTTTTTACCGTGAGGGCAGTGAGGTTGGGGAATGCCCTTCCTAGTGATGTTGTGATGGCAGATTCTGTTAATGCCTATAAGAGGGGCCTGGATGAGTTCTTGAACAAGCATAGTATCCAAGGCTATTGTGATACTAAAATCTACAATTAGTATTTATGTTAGTATTGTATGTTAGTATATATCATTTATTATGTGAGTGTATAGATAGGTCGGTGTGTGTGTGTGCTGAAGTTTGCTTAAAAGAGTTGTACTTTTTTCAACCCATCATAATTATATGTAACTATGTACAGTATATGTATTAGTACTCTAGCCCTGTGGGAAGTTTTAACTATAGAATTTATTCTTAAGTATATTCATACTAATTACAATATTCTTAACATTTTTGGCACATATGTGTTTATATGTTAGTACTTAGAAAACCTATTCTAGTATAGAATAAAAGCACGTTACATCCTGAATCCCTTCACTGTATTGCTCCTTGATCAACACATTTGCCATATTCCTTATGGATACTGTATGGAATCCATAAGACATTTGTTATCTCCCACTCCCACTTGCAAAGGTTTCACCTGGGCTTCCCTGTAGTCCCAGAGCAGAGTTCCTGTTCTATTTTCCTGTTGACATCTTGGAAATAGTCAGTGGTATAGAATGCACTGTGACCCATTGCGCACTGCCTGTCATTCATCTGTTCAGTTGTCAGCTCTTGCCTGTGTTATACTGGAAGCCCAGTTTTTCCTTAGAGACATAACTCGTTGCTGGAGAAATTCTGGCAGCATCATTCACAAGCAAGTGTCTAGGATGACATTTGTTCTTGTTGCTGCAACCTGGCTTCAGTCAGATGGAACCCATGCAAGTTTTTTTTATATATTCTCTTTGACTTTCAAGAGAAGTTTGAAGGGATTAAAATAACGTTTGTTCAAGTGTACTAAGGATAAAAAGAGTTTTACTAAACTGTAAATAAAGCTCATTATAACTGTTCCTTAATACATCTCAAGACCTTATTGCTTTCCTGCTAATGAAAGCTTGAGTAAACAGCAATGTAAACACTTTTTAACCAAAATCAGTTTTGAAGACCATTCATTTACAGCTAGGATTATATTACCAAATCCAGTGAACTTCCATCTGTTTAAAATAATCCCATTAGAATTCCCCCATCAGTTGAGCTGTCATAAATATGCAGAAAAGATAAATAACATGAACGCATGGCTCTCCATGATAATTTGGATTCAATGACTGAGACATAATGTTAATTGTCCTAGCCAGCATGCTTACTGTGTTGTTAAACTGAAAACAGAAAAGCAAGGAAAATAAAACATCTCAGTTGTATTAAAACTTTACCGCTGCAGTTGACTCACATATAAATGTATTTTTTAACAAATATTATCCAGAAACCCAAAGTGCTATTTCTCTATAATATTTAGACAGTAGTTAATTTTATTTAAGATAGCATAAATCCCTTTTGATGGCAAATCAGTCTTATGAATTTGTTTTATTAAATGATAGGCACTCAATGCTCAGCCTTACTGCTGTGGAGGCTTGGAGCATGGACCCCTGAAAGGTGGAGCTATTCATCCATGTAATAATCTTAGCAATGAAGAGAAGAGGAAGGAGGTTTTTAGTACCTTTAAAGCATGGCGAGAAAAAGACCTCTGATCTTGGAAACTCCTCGAGTATTGTGTATAACAGGTTCTAAATACTTATTAGAAGTATTCATTGCAGGATTTCATGGATGTTCATTACATGGTAACAAAATAGAGTAATAACAGAAAAGATTTACCTATAAGTCCAAAATAGACTGCTACACTGCCATGGGTTAATGATTTGTCAGAAATGTACATATAAATATTCAGCAGGTGTGCATTTATTTATGTCAAATCTGTATCTATCTTGGCAGGTTTTCTGAGTACCGGGGATCAAGCTGCAAAAGGAAACTATGGGTTACTGGACCAAATACAAGCATTACGTTGGATTGAGGAAAACATTGGAGCATTTGGAGGAGACCCAAAACGAGTAACTATATTTGGCTCAGGGGCCGGAGCATCCTGTGTAAGCCTGTTGACATTGTCCCACTATTCTGAAGGTAATCTTATTAATAGCTTTCAAAGAATATATCATATGTAGCTATCAAATGTAGATTTATACTATACTTTTCATTTAATGATTTTACAACATACTTTACAGATCCCTTATAGGTGCACGGTGCAACAATTCAATAAAATGAAAAATCCAATTTAAAAACCAACTTACTTGGCTTTTTAACTGCATTATTAACTATTCAGCTCTTACACATTATTTTGTTTAATTATATTTAATATACTTGTGAAAATGTATTGTCATTTATATTGTCTCTTTTTCCCTGGTCTTCCTTGTTTGTTTTTTAGTACAGTATAGGTATTACAATAAGGGGGAGATTTATCAACAGTTTTTTTTTTGTTTTGTTTTTTTTTACAATTCAAAATTTTTTCTGGACTAAAAAAACTCAAATTTGAGTTATAGTTCAAAAATGAAAATATTTGGTATCTATTAAGCACAAAAACCAGCCATCCAAATGCTTGCAAGTTTCTATGGAAGTCAATGGGAGTCCTAGGCAAAGGCAAGCTATGTTTTCAATTTAAAATATATGTATTTTAAATATAAGTCGAAATTTCAAGGTATTCAACTTTTTTTTATTTGAACGAGTTTTCCTTATTAATTATTAAGTGAGCATTCGATTTGCGAGTTTATGCAATTTAGAAAAACGAACTCGAAAATTAATAAATAAGCCCATAAAATTATTAATGGGATTTTGAAATATACACATTTATTAAACAACACAAAGAGGCAGATCCTTGTATAATGATGCTTATTATATATTTCATAAAATACTGACAATGCCAGTCTTAAGGCTTTTTGAATAATTTAACTTTGTTTATTAAGCTAGTGGAGAGAGAAGCGGTCAATTAAAGGATAAAGGAGTAGAAAAACTTAACTTTCCCAGGCGCTCTTGCAATGTCATTTTCAGGGCCTGTCTTTACCACCACCCCCTACTCCTGCAAGTGCATGGATCAAATGGCAGAGGTGCTAGCAGTAGGTAGAGTACAGGAGTGATGCAGAGCCTTACCAGTCCCCCTGGCATGTCCTGCAATCTCTGCCTCTTGGGGTTACATTCTGGACCAGGTAGTAAGTAAGACTCCACTGTTAGTGCACTTTTATACACTATTTGCACTTTTATGAACTATTTGTTTTAGAGAAAACAAGTTTTCCATACTAGCAGTAAAAGTATATCATATCTATATTATGACCCTCTACATTCCAGGTAGCTCTTTAGCTAAAAAGTGCAGTTTCTTTCTCTCCATGAGAGCTCCACTCACTGTGGTACAGGGTGCAAAGTTGGAAATAAGCACCTGTTTCTTGGACTTTGCCCATTTGTTTGAAAATTACTCCAATAAATAATTAAGACCTGTACAATAAATATGTATTATATGAGTGAATTTCCTAAATCGAGGTGTGGAATTTCCATAGTTTTAACGTAGATAGGGTCTTATGGTACAATCGATTTCTGAAAAAAAAAGTTCATAGTGATTCATTCAGTGAGAATAGAAGATCAAATACAATAGTAACAGAAAGAATAAGAATGAAACTCAAATATTACTCCTATCACATGTAGTATACCTCAGTACCAAACCAATTTCCAAAACCCTCTATAATGAAAAAAATAAATAGGATTTAATAAAAAAAACAACTTTGTACCAATTTAAAGTATCTGACACATGATACTCATTTTGTCAAAAGATACAAAATTCATATCCATTTTTAGAATTGAGTTTAGAAATACAAAGCACCCTGCACCTCCAATTTGGTAAATCCAGTGGAGGTAGATTTAGCCAGGCTAATATCATCATGAAGATCTGACATGACACATGAAGTCATCATTGCATGCTGAACCTGCATTGGGCACCAATGGGAGGATTCTTGTATTCCAATTATTCAAAATAAATAACTTGCAATTTACAGAGTTAACTGTTTGGTAAATTGTGGTTCAGAAGAACACTTAGGGGCACATTTACTAATCCACGAATGTCCGAAAAGCGCCTGAATGCGTTTTTTCGTAATGATCGGTATTTTGCGACTTTTTCGCGAATTTTTCGAGCGCTCAATACGAAAAAGTCGCGACAATTCGCAAAAGTCGTAATGGCTATGCAAAAGTCGCAACAATTCACAAAAGTCATAATGGCTATGCAAAAGTCGCAACAATTCACAAAAGTCATAATGCCAATGCAAAAGTCGCGACAATTCACGAAAGTCATAATGGCTATGCAAAAGTCGCGACAATTCACGAAAGTCATAATGGCTATGCAAAAGTCGCGACAATTCGTGAAAGTCGTAATGGCTACGAAAAAGTCGCGACGGTGACAAAAAAATCGCAAAAAATACGAAAAAGTCGCAACATGTTTGTTTCCAATCCGATTTTTTCCCATTCGGGATTCGGATTCGTGGATTAGTAAATCAGCCCCTTAGGGACTGATTTATTATATATTAAACTGAGGAATCTCAGCAGTTTGATTTTTTTTAAAGAAAACTTTTCTAACTGTGAAGGACATATTCCTGACAGTCAAGAAAGTTTTGAAGGAATAGACACATTTATCAAGGTTGATACATGTGTCAGGCATTACTCTCTGTGATCACTCGCTCTGTGAGGCGAGAATGCTGCCTTGAATCTTTTTCCCATCCTCTCATCTTTTATTTGGAAGTAATACCTGAGCTGGATCCTTTCAAGCACCTCTGGTACTCCTGGTTTGGCACAACCAAAGTACTATTATGATTATTTACAAATGTTTTATTACCAGCTATTTAACCAATTTGGTCTTGAGAATATCTACAAGAATGAGCAATATTGTAATGATTGAAGAAAGGTGGATAACTTCACCCAAGAAAGAATATTTGCACAAGTGTGGATTTTTTATTACCAATACAATTTTCCAATGTTTTTTTAATTTTCTGTTAGGAAGGTATGAAATAAATGTATTTTATCTATTTACCTGTTATTTAAATGAAATTTATAAGTTTTGGAAATGTCTTCATGGTACATCTAACTAAATGTTAGATATGTGCAAGCATGGGCAGTTAACCAATAAATAAATCACATGCAATGTATCTGCACCACAGAGCTAAACTGATAATTTACTGTAAAAAGTGAACTAGTTGCCTTTTCTTTCCTTTTTTATTTTGACTGAAATCTAACAGTTTTTTATGCTCCTTCCTATAAGTATCACCCTTCCTCTGAGTTAGATACTAAATTTGGAGATCTTTTCATAACTATCACCCTAATAAACATTTTGCTATATTGATGCAGCATTGCAGTCTGCTATATGCATACCAAGTCTGTGTATGTCTGTGACCTGAGGTACTGAGAAAGTTCTTGTTTAATTAACATGAACTAATATACAGAGAAAATCCTGCACATTGGCACTGACAAGAATACATACTGGTTAAAATCATGAATGAAGTTATTATCTGCAGCATGTGTAGAGGTTTTTTTAAGGTCATTAAATGATATTCTTTAAGAACATGAAACCGAAGATACTTTCCTGTGGCCCTTTGAAAGAATAAAGATGAGTCAAGTGTCTATTAAATGGACAAGAGGGCATGATTGCCCAATAGAACAATTTTTAAATTACATAAGTACTTCAATAATTTAAGAACCATAGAGTAAGTTATTGTAAAAGAGTATTTTATTTGTACTTAAGATTTAAACACAGCTCAATATGAACATTTGCAAATCAGTTAAATAGTAGACTGGAAATAAGAGAAAATTGTACTAGGTGAAGAAACGTGCTTCTTTTACCAAAGATGATTCTGTTAGAGGCTAGGATGTAGATTACACAGACACAATGCATGTATTATCTGCTTAGTAAAAGCTGCATTGTTGTATTATTTTTAAGATTCACATTTGCATTTATAAATTTTGCACCTGCAGGTTTGTTCCAAAAAGCGATCATACAAAGTGGAACAGCCCTATCCAGCTGGGCAGTGAACTACCAGCCTGCCAAGTATACTAGGATATTGGCAGATAAAGTGGGCTGTGACATGCTGGATACTATTGACTTGGTTGAATGCCTTCGGGATAAGAACTACAAAGAACTCATTCAGCAGTCTATCACGCCAGCCACGTACCACATTGCCTTTGGACCAGTCATCGATGGTGATGTCATTCCAGATGATCCTCAGATTCTCATGGAACAGGGGGAGTTCCTTAATTATGATATTATGCTTGGAGTTAATCAAGGGGAAGGCTTAAAATTTGTTGATGGTATGGTAGATAATGAAGACGGAGTTTCTCTAAGTGACTTTGACTTTTCAGTCTCCAACTTTGTAGACAATCTGTATGGTTATCCTGAAGGAAAAGATACACTCAGAGAAACTATTAAATTTATGTATACCGATTGGGCAGATAAGGAAAATCCTGAAACCCGAAGGAAGACTTTAGTAGCACTTTTTACAGACCACCAGTGGGTAGCTCCTGCAGTGGCAACTGCTGATCTACATGCTCGTTATGGTTCTCCTACATATTTCTATGCATTTTATCACCATTGCCAAAGTGAAATGAAACCAACCTGGGCTGATTCTGCTCATGGTGATGAAGTCCCTTATGTGTTTGGAATTCCAATGATTGGGCCCACTGAACTGTTTAACTGCAATTTCTCAAAGAATGATGTCATGCTCAGCGCTGTTGTTATGACATATTGGACAAACTTTGCCAAGACTGGGTATGTTTTCTATCTTTTCTCATTTTCTATTACTTTATTTTTTTTACAAAACAATGTATTGTTAAATACTGTATCTAAACCACCAACTGTAGGTCAGGGTTCATTTTTCAATCAAGAATCCACAGTTTAAATGAATATGATAATACATTAAAAAATTGTACTATTCATTTTATAGTTTCAAATATATATCCTGAGGTCTGCATACTGCCTTGTACTACCACTGTAAGGTTTAGTCATGTTTTTTTGTACAATGCCTGTATCTTAGGGTGACCAGATCACTTGAAAATGCAGGTACACTCCTACACTCAATCTTAAAAATCAAGCTTGCAGGGCTGAACTGATTGCAGTTTTTTTAAAATGTATTTTAAACATGTATTTATTAGACGTGTCCCTGAATTTTTTAGTGATCTGTAGTGATGAGCGAATCTGTCCCATTTCGCTTTGCCATAAAATCTGTGAAACGACAGAAAAAATCATGAAATGGTGGAAAATGCGTGCAACTTTTTTTTACATGACCACACCCATTTTGGCACAATTTGACGTGACTGCAACATTTTTTTGACGCGCAACAAATTTTTTCACACCAAAGTTTCACTGAAGTTTTGCTAAACAATTCTCTAATGGTAAAATGTGGAAATTTGTGAAGAATCCATGCCTGGCAAAAAAAATTTCTAATCACTAGTGATCTGGTCACCCTAAACTATCTTTCCTCTTACCAAGTACTAAACAATACAGTTTTAAACTGGCATTATATATGAAGAGTCTAACAAGTAACATAAAACAATAGTATAAATAATAGTAATAATAATAGTATAAATAAAAATGGTAAAAGACATTTAAGTTTTTGAAGATATTGAAACTATTTTAATACCTCTTGTGACCCATCATTCCAAAGTTTCCACAGTAGGTCTTGATCTCTCTCATCGAGTTTTTTCTTAATGTGCTGTGTGTAAAATCTAATCTGCTGCAGATAAGCCATGTTTATAGGCCATCAAAAATATCAAAACAGGTTACTTTTACTGCATCACCAGTAAGTAGTAATATCAGATGTATACATCTGATGAAATCGGCATCAAGCATCTTAATTATATAGTCATCAAGCATTATTATTTTATTGTTAGCTGATCAAATACCTCTCTGGGACTAAACCATATGAACAACCTGTAGCCCAATACTATGTTAGGCAAATCTCTGTAGCCTCTGCAACATTTTTAAACCATGGGTCATATTTATTATGCTGTGTAAAACAAATTCTCTGAAAAAATGGCATAAAAAGCTGTGTAAAATAAAATGAGAAGATCGCCGTCCGAACGCCAGATTTTACACTGTTATTTTACGTTAGTTCCAGCAAAAGAAAAAATGTGTAAAACAATTACACCGATTGTACGCCATTTTTTACATGGCAATATGCCTGGCGATATGTGGCAGATTTTCTCACCGTTTTTTACACAGCATAATAAATATGCCCCTTAAGTGTCTGCTGACTAAAACATAGTCTGCTGGTCATCATGGCATAGGTTTTTAATGGGGATACATTATTCAGTGGTTTAGAAGATTGCTGGAGAATTTATTTTTATTTCCCTTGTTAAAGGGATGTTTATAAGTATGTTAAAGAGATCATCTCCTAAACCCTAGCTAAACCGTAGCTATATCAAATAGGTGATTTCTTATATCTCTTAATCTATTAAAACAAGCTATAATCTTACTGTATGATTCATTTAGCTTGCATAATATTTAAAGGGGTTGTTCACATTTAAATCGGATCTCATTTTTTTCTTTTTGTGTTTTTTTCAGTTATTAAGTTGTATTTTTTTTTTTCAGTAGCTCTCCAGTTTGGAATTTCAGCAGCTATCTGGTTGCTAGGGTCTTGTTTATAAGGAATAAAATGCAACAGTAATAAAATTGTAAACTCACAGAGCAAAAGTTTTTTGGTTGATGGGGTCAGTGACCCCCATTTTAAAGCTGGAAAGATGTACAAGAGGAAGGGAAATAGATAGATAGATAGATAGATAGATAGATGTGGACTCACAACAATACAATTAAAAAAGTTAAAATAGCATTAAAAACATCCAAGATGTCTTCAATGTAAATGCAGAATTTTCTCTGGTACCAAATAATGGTCTGTCTCAAAGTTCTTAAAAACACGGCAGAAATAGAAGTATGTCTAGTATATAGCATATATAGCCTAAAACAATAGGGCACCTTTATAGCAAAGACCACCCTTTTTACCCTGCTCCTAAGACTTTTCAGTTGGAGTGCTGTATAGGTGGAGGCCAGCATTAGAACCCCCCGTGGGTGTAAACCCCTTTAGATTTAACCTGTGCCTTGTTTAAATAAAACGTAAGTCATAGCAATATAAGTCAACTGCAGACACAGAGAGTCCCGCAAATAGTAACTTGAGTGCACTGTATAGTTTAGGTAAGTCTTTTGCCCTTTGCATTCAATTAACTAAATTTGTGTCCATTTTAGATGCAGGAAAACCATGGGCATAATGTTAAGGAAATTAAAAGAAAATGACAAACAAGTGTACCAATATGAGAATCTAGTAATAATGAAATACACTGAAGAACAGTAAGACTGCAGGAGCAATAAAACTTTTACATGAGCAATATCTCTGGGTTTTCCAGAAAGTCCAGCTGTTGAGTTATACTCAGATAATGCAGTGAAATTAAAATCATATAGAGAGAAGTGTGGGATCAAATAGTTTAGCTAAAAGCTTATATGGGCCCCAAATATCTATGTATATAGACACTTTTTTAAATGTAATGTTGTGCCTTCAAAAGACATGTTACCAATGAGTCTTTAATGGACTTCCAGTATTGTCTGCAATATTAAAACACTAGCAATACTGGTCTTTCCCATGTAGCTGCTGTTGATAAGTGGAAAGTTGTCAGAATATGATTTATCCATTTTTGTGAGGGGCTTGGGAGAAGTTCTCTCCTAATGTGCTACCTAAGAAAAATTGTAATGTTTCATGGGTAACAAGCTCTATATCATAAAAATTGCTTTTAGCCCCCAAGACTCTGCATTCCAGGTGGAATAGAGGGTTTTCAAGAATGGAAATCAGTAATGAATTTGATGTGTTTAAGGTTGTATTTTATATTTAATTCCCATTAATTCAATAATGTAGTTTTGTTCAAATTGAGAATAGTTTTTGGGAGGGCTACGGGTAGTCCGGAATTCCATAAAAAAGCTCCCATATGCAGTGGATAAAGATGGATCTATAACTTGTATACTGAAAGAAGACCATGCTGGAATTAGCCGTAGGTAGGCCCATGAGCTTCCATTTCATTTTTGATACATCATCATCATTAAACATGTTTTATATGAATAGATATCTTTACTTGCTAGTTGAACTGTAGTTTAGACAGTTTTGCTTCGCTGAAAAATTTGCATATCTTTCAAAGAATTCACGAAATGGAGAAAAGTTTATGAAACTGTTGACTTTTGTTGACGGACCTCATTTTTTTTTTGTATCGTGGTGAATTTTTCCATGTCTGGCAAAAAAATTCACTCATCACTAATTACATTCCCAAAGCCCAGATAAGCAGCAGTCCAATAGGCAGGGCTCTTGTAATCATATTATCTAACTCACAAGGACCAAACATGGAGTAGCTCCAAGTTCCCAGTTAATATAGTTTAATACAGATTTGTTTTGTGATAGGCAAAACGTATGTTCAGAATAAGTTGATTGCATTCATGTTGGGAAAGGGGGATACTGTTATTTTACGTCCATAGCTCCGTCAGTACAATGTACAGTGGTCACATGTCACAAGTCAACCTTAATTACTCAAGATTTATTGGAGATGTTTTGATTTTAAGTGACAATAAATGAATTACTTTTAGGAACCTAAAAAGGAAGCAGTGGAAATAGCAATATGTTTCTCCTGCTAGCCTGATTGCTCATTTTCTGTAAATGACAGAAACTGCCAGTATAAATGGAGTGCATTACACATCTCCTAATTAATAGGTGAACCAGAATATAGTTTATTTCAACAGAACATAAATATAATAAATATAAAATACCCTGCAGATCCCTGGAATAATAAGAATTTTATTTCTGCATTAACCTTCATCCTGCATCATTTTTTACAATATATTTTCAGCTTTTCTGCCGGCATACTGTTTTTCTTTAACCTTGAGTCTTTTACACTGAAATAAAAATAAAGGCACACTCAGTGTAGCACTAGAGGGCTGTAAATCTTCCCAATGAAGATTTTAATGGCAGGATTAGGCTTTCCAAACTGCAGTTCTACTGCAGTGCAGTGTGCAGACTGCAGCATTATTAAAAAATAATAATGTTGCCTGAAAATACAATGTTGAAAGGAAATTTAATATTATGATCATTATGATATCACTTATATCAAGCCCAGAAATTAAATGTTCTATAAAAAACATTTCGATAGATGTGCAGATAATAACATGAATAAACATAACTGTTTAAGTTATTCCTTTTCGGATTTATAAAAAAGATGCTTTGAATGCATGGTCATATTTCATTTCCAGCATCAGTTTATTTATGCTAGACAAATGGAATATTTTATACAAATGATAAAAACTGGCTATTCTTTCCATTGCTGGTCACATATGTGCACATGTCCATGTAATAAAGCTAATTTGAGTGCAATAGGTGAATGAACAGCACTAGGATCAGGGCTGGATTTCAAAGTTATGTGTGTCTAGGCCAGAGATCAGATACCCAGCCTGCCCCTCATCTCTTGCCAGACACATGCTCACACAAGAGAAAGAGCAGAAAGAGCAGAAAGACCACCCCACAAGTTGCTCTACATGAAGAAATCAGAGTCACACCAGGTGCAGTCGCTGGTGCAGTTGTTTAATATTGTGGAAAGCTGGTAACATGCCACACCTAAAACTTTGCCACCATAGTCCGGGGCCTTGGCGGCTTTCTCATAAGTTTGAGGATCCAACCAGACTGCTGAATTAGGGGCTTCCTGGCTTGTGGTGCTATTAGGGGCCTATTTATCATGCTGCATAAAATTGTTTATGGTGGAAAACAGGGTACAAAGTACTTTAAAATATATGGTGAATTTAAAAAGTGTTTACACCACCTGGTTACCATCTTTTTATGGTGTTTCCCATTTAAGACAATGGGAAAAATGTAGACAGCAGGTAAATTCTGGTGGTGAAAAAAAGAGCAAAAAAAATTGAGATGCATGACTGATGTATTTTACCCATCATTTCCAAGCAGGTGGTGCTTTCTAATCTGGACACTTCCACAGAGGTTTTTAAGATATAAGGAAATATATAGTTTCACAACTGTCCAGGGACCAGATGAACACCACACTGCAGCTGCCCACCATACTAAGAATGACACCAAAACTAATTTAGTGGATGAACTAATGACAACAGCCAAAGTGTCAATACACCCCCCATTTCAACATTAATTCAATTAATAGTATGCTGAACATTGCCTATTGTTTTAATTAAGCAATATGTATTTTTATGTTATTTCTTGCTTTATAATAGGACAAAAACTGACAAGGCACAATTTACTTCCTAGTTCATTCCAAAGGTAAAACAAATCAAACCCCTTCTTTTCCCATGCAACCTCCTTTCCCATGCTCCTGTAGTCTTTATTACTAGGTTTTTAGATAAGGAGCAGCTCAATAAGTTTATTATACTAAGACAGGGATCCCCAACCTTTCTTACTCGTGAACCACAGTCAAATGTAAAAAGACTTGGAGAGCAACACAAGCATAATAAAAGTTCATGGAGGTGCCAAATAAGGGCTTAGATTGGCTATTAGTCAGCCTCTATGCACACTATCAGCTTACAGGGGGCTTTACTTGATAGTAAATCTTGTTTTTATTCAACCAAAACTTGCCACCAAGTCAGGAATTCAAAAATAACTACCTGGCTTTGGGACACTGAGAGCAACATCCAAGGGGTTGGTGAGAAACATGTTGCTAACAAGCCACTGGTTTAGGATCACTCTACTAAAGGCTTCTCTGTTGTACATGTATGTTCCAGCAAGAAGACTCTGACTTTACATTCATTTTTATATGTATTTTGTATTTTTGCCCTTTGATGTTTCCTGTGATTGGCACAATGAAGTGCAAAAATTTTTGGTCCAGCTTAATATTCATCCCTCTGTCTATAGGTCTACAAATGTAAATGTAATGTGTCCATAATTTGTTGCCCATGCAACTGCTATTATGTGTGCATCTACTGTACGTACCATTAGCACTCCTTTCATCAAATTCACATTTCTATGTAATACACCTCCGGTTCTTCAGTGCTCAGTGATGACATTCAGGTCACGTGATACTACTGACCTTCCTGTTTCTCCTTTGTGTTCTGCCCCACAAGAGAGATCATGTTTAGTGATGAGTGAATTCGTCAAAAAATTAGCAAATTCTTTTGTCGCCTGCGGCTATTCTTTTGTCGCTCGCGGCTATTCTTTTGTCACGCAGCTATTCTTTTGTCTCGTGGCTATTCTTTTGTCAAAAGAATAGCTACGGGCGACAATTTTTTTTGACGTTTCACGAAAATGCGTTTGGTTTGTTAAATGTATTTTGACTAAATGTTGCATTTTTTCTTAAGGAGACAGTCTCTTCTTAAGGAGCAGTCTCTCAGACTCAGCTCTTCTCTTGCTACAGGTTTACAGTGTATGCGCTGTTATGGACAAACATGTCAACAGCTCTGCGTGATTAATTTTGGGGGAGTAAAGCCTGTAAAGTACATTGAAAATTGATTTTTAGATTCAGCACTTCAGGAAGAGAATCCCATAAAGATCATTTGGGGAGAAAGTTAAAACATAGGTTTTGTTCTCCCTTAAAACTCTGATAATATATACATAAAACATATTTTCAATAGTGGAGGCTGCAGTCACAGATATGGAATAAAAGAAAAAGGATGAACTATTTACAATAAAGAGGTTTCAGTACATATGGACAGGTACTGTAGTGGTAAGCAGTCAGGAAGAATTCATGTTTCTACATAACATATAGGTTGAAAAAACAAATCTGAGTACCTACTGATTAAACATGTTTTGTATAAAAGTAAACCTCCTGATGGTCTCCATGAGTAGTGACGAGCAAATCTGTCCTGTTTAGCTTCATTGAAAAATTTCTGAACTGCTTAACACTATCCATGAGCTATTTTCTATTTAAGTAATTCAAAACTGATAATAAAGCATGCATGAATATCTTTATATAGTGCTACTATAAATACATATTATATATTATATATACAGGTATGGGATCCCTTATCCGGAAACCTGTTATCCAGAAAGCTCTGAATTACGGAAAGCCCCTCTCCCATAGACTCCATTTTAATCAAATAATTCAGAATTTTAAAACTGATTTGCTTTTTCTCTGTAATAATAAAACAGTACCTTGGACTTGATCCCAACTAAGATATAATTAACAATCCTATTAGGTTTAATTCATGTTTTATTGATTTTTTACAAGACTTAATACCTGTATATATATATATATATATATATATATATATATATATATATATATATATTAAATAGTGCAATAAACAATGCAGTACATAAACATGTGGTTTGCACATCATTTAGAATTAGAACGTGGTGCACTGAGGGATTGTAGTGAAACATATTTTACTAAAGCCTGTTGGCAGGCCTAATTCTGCACTTCACCATCTTCACAGGGTATTAATTAGGAATTATTAGTACTTAACACAAGACAATTCCTAGTTATAAAGCTGTTACTCAAAAACTACAATGTGTCAATAATTGTTTGATTTTTGCAGTCACTTATTATTAACTCAAGTAAAGGTGACCTTGGCCTTGGTATGGAAAAAAAATATATCTCTCCCATGGCCCAATGATATAATAATGGCTATCGTTGGTGATTTCATCAACTCTGAACCTCATTGGGCATAGATATAGTCCTCATCTACTAGGTGTGGATTGTTAAAGCAAAAGTCTGCTGTTTTGTAAAGTTCACCACGTGTAGAGAAACTTAGAAACTGACTTATTTATAAACATGGCCCAATGATATAATAATGACTATCGGTGAACCTCATTGGGCATAGATATAGTCCTCATCTACTAGGTGTGGATTGTTAAAGCAAAATCTATTGTTTTGTAAAGTTCACCACGCATAGAGAAACTTAGAAACTGATTTATTTATAAACTGCAACCCCCCATAGAAAATAGCTTCATTTGGCTGCTTAAAGCTTTTGAAACTGTTCTGACAAAATGGATATATATATATTGCAGGTATGGGATCCGTTATCTGGAAACCCATTATCCAGAAAGTTCGGAATTATGGGAAGATCATCTCCTATAGTCTAATTTTTTAAAATTACAGGTATGGGACCTGTTATCCAGAATGCTCGGGACCAAGGGTATTCCAGATAAGGGGTCTTTCCGTAATTTGGATATCCATACCTTAAGTCTACTAAAAAATCAATAAAATATTAATTAAACCCAATAGGATTGTTTTGCATCCAATAAGGATTATTTATATCGTAGTTGCGATGAACTACAAGGTACTGCTTTATTACTACAGAGAAAAAGGAAATCAGTTTTAAATTTCTGAATTATTCGATTAAAATGGAGTCTATGAGAGCCGGCCTTTCCGTAATTCGGAGCTTTCTGGATAACGGGTTTCCGGATAAGGGGTCCGATACCTGTATTTCCTTTTTTGCTGTAGTAATAAAACAGTACCTTGTTCTTGAGCCCAACTAAGATATAATTAGTAATTACTAATTCTGTGAGGTTTAAATAATGTTGAAATGAGACCTAAGGTATGGCTAAAAGACCCCTTATCCAGAAAACATAGGTTCCAAGCATTCTGGATATCAAGTCCCATACCTGTATTTTAAAAAGATATAAATGCTTTGATAAATTTAGATGTTAAAGCACTTTAGTGTCAAGAAAATCAAATTGTTTGGAATCACTTAGGAAACACTTGTTTAAATTTTTGTAAATCTGCCCCTTTTGATCATATATATAAATGTTGGAAGTATGCAGTCTACACAGTTTGTATATTTCAAAAGAACAAAAACATATAATTTAACTAAAATATCTTAGAAATTTGTTTGCCAGCTCAGATCTTATTTCTTGTATTAATGGCTCTTCTTTAACATAAGCCCCAAGCATAACAACCCCTACTCTATGTCCAGATACTGTGAAAATTAATTCCCATAGCACATTGCCAGTAAACATGCAACAAAATGCAATCATGTAAAGAACCCATAACTTCTTACTATCTGAGTATATCAGCTTATCTTAATACAAATACTTTTTTATTCTATTGTCTGGGAATATTATCATGCCTGATGGTACACTTGCATGGAAATTTCTTATATAAGGTATGAATGAAAATTTCATTTACACAGGATTGGTATGAGAAAGAGACTTACTTAATGACCCAAAAGTATTTATTTTTGTAAGTAAATAACATTTATTGCTACACATGTTATAGTATCAGTTACTGAATAATAATAGTAATAATAATAGTGAATAATACAGTTAATTTGACTAATTAACTAAGTGGCTGCAGTGCTATTTTTCAAGTAATACAATCTGTAATGGATGTTTTACAGAGTTTTGTATAATTTTTCTAGAACACATCTGTGCTGAAACTGTTACAGAACATTTTTGCTGCATTGCTACATGTTTTTAATCTGTGTGTCCAAGTGACCACTCTTCTATTACCATTGTCCCAGGGCAGGTGACATCCTGTAAGGCCTCATCTGATCAATATACACTTCAACTGATATGGTATACAGAGCATGATTTGTCTTTTTCATTTAGGCAGTGTCTAACTTTCCAATGTACATGTCTGTTCCTGGAATTGACTTTTTCTTGTCCTTATTGGTATGCTTGACCATTTAACAACACCTTGACTTTGGGCTGACCCAGTCTGTTTGAGAATACAGAAGTTTATGTTCTAGCAGACTCCCAGAATTATAGTTACTTTAATAAATATTCCAGTGAACTGGCAGATTTACTCACCCTGTACCCTAGGGGCTGAAGGTGGGTAAGCATAAAGGGTTCTCAGCTGTATCCTTGCCATGAGCACAACTTCTCTCAAGAGCCTACATTATCATATATATATACTGTATATATATATATATATATATATATATATATATATATATATATATATATATTTAGCCTGTAGTTAAATACAAAGCAACTTTTTGTCTTAGCATGGCCTCAGGGGCAACAATACACCATTCAAAAATTCATATATCAGATTCAAACTATTGTCCCACGGAACTTTGAATAATTCCCCAATGAGGTAAAAAAATAGTACATGACCAAGATCAGCACTGAATCTCATTTATTTTGTTATTATTGTACATTATCATTTTTCTCTCATTGTTGTAGGTTTCAAATAACTTTAATCATTTAAGAGATCATTGATGTAGGGCAGAGACAAATGCATGAAAAAAGGCACAAAATTGCTCATGAAATAGATTGAATTAAATCCATTATTTATTTTGTATGAAGTTTCTCTTATGTATGATGTAGGAGATAACACACTCCTTGTTGTTTCCCTCTTCCTTGCTGCTTTGAGAATGGTAAAATCTCTTACCAGAAACATTGCTGTAAGCAATAACATTCATAAAGCTGTGAAATGTACAACAGTGTTTTTTTACTAGGTCATCATTTAACCTAACTATTGCATACTACAGATTGTAGCTATTTAAAATAAGTATATAGGGTCCTAAATTAGTTGAATGTTAACCTAACTTGGAGAGTAAAAGACAATTCACTGGATTTACTAACTCTTTTTAAGCTTCAAAGTAATAATATAACAATATATACAAGGAAAAGAAAAAAATTAAAAATTAGGTTATATTTTTAATAATTTTTTTCTTTTCCTTGTATTATTCTAATAGACATATTGAGATAAAAGTGTATATTTTGTCCTAGAAAATTATGTAAAAGTGTTACTGCCTAAACTTGACTAACCATTAACATACATTGCATTTTTTTACAGGCAGAAAAATGGCACCACTGCCATAGCCAGAAATCCACACTTGAGCTTTTTCAGGCTGTAATTCACCTTCACCCCATGTGTGTACTGACAGGCAGATGCTTTTGCAGTCAGTTCCATTAGGCATTGGTGATCATGGAATGTAGTGGTTATTTATCCACAAGTGCTTTTGCTTGGCAGATAAAATGCCATATGTGATATTAGCCTTAGGCTACCTGACCCTATAATGTTCCAGACCTCCCACAACAGTGTTAAATAAGTTGGTCTCAGAGAATGACCAGTGAGAAATAGGCAAACAAATTCTGGGTTTAGCATTAGTAAGAACAGCCAATTAAATTTGCATATGATTTTTATAGAGAGATATTGTAAAATGTACTGCAGTATTCTTATGTAGAACCATTCAGAAGGTATGAAATAATTTCAAATAACTAGTAATGTTACAAAATGCACAACACATTAGTAAATGCTAAAACAGATGTACATATCCCAGACTTTTGGCAAAGAGTGATAACAATATCTAAGATGGTGAGCAATCAATGAAAGTATGTAGGCAGGCACAGTTAATACATAAAGTATTTTATTCATATTCTGTAAGGTAGGGGCTGATTTACTAAGACACGATTTCGAATCCGAATTGGAAAAATTCCGATTGGAAACGAACATTTTGCAACTTTTTCGTATTTTTTGCGACGTTTTCGTATTTTTTGCGATTTTTTCGGCGTCTTTACGATTTTTTGCGAAAAAACGCAAGTTTTTTGTAGCCATTACGAAAGTTGCGCAAAGTCGCGATTTTTTTCGTAGCGTTAACACTTGCGCGCAAAGTCGCGCCTTTTTCATAACGTTAAAACTTAAAAGGCGTGACGTTTCGTGCAAGTTTTAACGCTATGAAAAAATCGCGACTTTGCGCAACTTTCGTAATGGCTATGGAAAACTCGTGTTTTTTCGCAAAAATCGTAAAGACGCCGAAAAAAATCGCAAAAAATACGAAAAAAAATCGCAAAATTACCGATCATTACGAAAAAAACGAAATCGGAGGCATTCGGCTCGTTCGTGGGTTAGTAAATGTGCCCCTTAGTCTGCTATGTTTTGCACTGAACAACATACTGAAAAATGCATCAGGCAGAATGTGGATAAACTGCTTCATGCTTTAACTATTACATTCTACATATAATTCTATGAGTAAGTGCTCAACATCTGAGATTCTACAAAATAGTCAACATCCTGTAATACTAGCTAAAACTAAAATAACAATAATTCTTTTATAAAAATTACACTGCATTTGATTAAATAATTTCAAGTGGAAATTTACAAGTATTACTACTAGTAATAGCATTCCATATTCCTATTTATCTCATCATATTTCCTGCAATCACTTTTGTAGAAATGTGGAGATTCTCATTAGCAATCAATAAAATGATTGCTATAAGCATATCTCTGAATCAGTTAATCATATTTTATTGTAAATTTTTTGGTCTACATTAGGAAGGAAAAAAAATATTGAACATTATATGTTAAGGTGATACATCCTATACAATAACACAGGATGTTTTTGGTTTTATTTGTAAAAAAAAAAATCTATATCTTTAAATAAACTGATGTACTACATTTTTTTCTTTCCCACAAAACAAAGATTAACAGACAAAAAAGTGTCTTTCATTTCTAACATATTAAAAAAATGACTATATCATTGATATATAGCTAAATATCAAGTCTACAATGTTGTGGGAAGCTATTATATTGAATTAAAGGAACTAATTATAACATCACAGGACCAACGTTGAAGTTTTTCTTCTTTGTATACTAAATAATATAAGCAACTTCAGCTAAAGCAAGTAAAATAAGCAGATCATTGAGCCTTAATTAAAACTGACTAGTTCACCAAAATAATTCCAATTGAAATATTTCAAAGAAAAATTTCTTTTGTCCAGCATAGCATTCAAATGTTGTCATTATTCATATACAAGTGGCAAAAATCCATCAACTTTTCTCTTATTTGTTAATGTAGCAAAATCACAAAACATTCTAACCAATATATTTTCTCAACAATGCCACCTTTAAATAAAATAGTCAGGCATTGTCCTATATTGTAAATCCATGTTTGCCCTCACTACATAGTTACATAGGGTTGAAAAAAGACCACCAAGTTCAATTTCTACATTATAATTTGGAATACATTAACTGTACAGGTATGGGACCTGTTTTCCAGAATGGTCGGGACCTGGGGTTTTGTGGATAAGGGATCTTTCTGTAATTTGGATCTTCATACCTTAAATCTTCTAAAAAATAATTTAAACATTAAATAAACCCACTAGGGTTGTTTTGCCTCCAATAAGGATTAATTATATGTTAGTTGGGATCAAGTACAAGGTACTGTTTTATTATTACAGAGAAAAGGGAATCATTTAACCATTAAATAAACCCAATAGGGCTGTTCTGCCCCCAGTAAGGGGTAATTATATCTTAGTTGGGATCAAGTACAAGGTACTGTTTTATTATTACAGAGAAAATGGAAATATTTTTAAAAAATGTGAATCATTTCTTTAAAATGGAGGCTATGGGAGATGGCATTTCTGTAATTCGTAACTTTCTGGATAATGGGTTTCTGGATAACAGGTCCCATACCTGTACAATATATGTTTCTACTTTTTACTTACAGGGGCTCTTTTACATGAGCAAGAATGCTAGGGCTATGGTACCTGTCATAACAGTGCTCCCTAGAATGTTGTTACCTCACACTTGGCTTGTACTTTCTTTGAGAGCTAGTGATGTAAGGGGACTGCCCATCTCACTCCCATATCTCACTTTCTCTTTATGCAGCACTGTGATGCCTGCAGAGACAATTGCACTCAATTCTAGTGATCCAAAGAGGTGTTAAAAGCAAATTCTAAGAGGACAAGATGCAACATGCAAAAAACCCTGCTTTTGCATTTTACACCTATTCATGAAAAAGCCATCTCCGCTATGATACTGAATATTTAGAAAATAAAGGCACTTATTACATAATATTCTTAACAGAATTAAAATGCATTTTATTATGTAGTATCTTACTTAGATAATGAAAACATATTCAAATACTAAAATGGTATATACATTCTTAAAGGGGACCTGTCACCCTAAGAAATAATTCGAAATGCTTTTCCATGGTGTTTGTTAAGCAAAATAAACTTTACTTACTCTGTATAAGTAATATAAATCTTGTTTCCTTCAGTCCTGGAATTACACAATCACATCAAATAGGCAGGTGCCATTTTGTGGACACTGTTATTAAGACAAGCTTTGTCTCACCCCAAAATCTTGTGTATGTGCCAGAATGGGGGACCAGATGCCCATGCACTGGCTACACAATTGTATGGTTAGGAGGGAGGGGGGGAAGTGAGAGCTGAATTGAAAGTTAAAGTACTTGTCTGCCCCGCCTCTATGCCTAAGGCATAGAGGCGGGGCACGCAATATATGATTGACAGCTGGTATGTTTAAATGCCTTTATAATGGGTTTGGATGTGTTAATATAGATATGAATTTGGGTTTCTCGTTCAATTTGAAAAGGACTTTTATTATACAGCTTTTTATGTCTGGGTGACAGGTCCACTTTAACCAAAAATCATTTTTAAAGCCATTACCCAATTACATGACATTAAGTCCTCAATAATTTTTTTTTATTATATCTCTATGCTTACACTTTGTTTACCTGCTGTTTTGAAAATACAGTAAGAAAAAAACAGTCTCAATCACACATAAAAGTCTTTAAATGGTCTAAACATTTAGATCCTTTATGTTGTGTGTTATGTTTTTTGCAATCTGTAAGAAACTATTTTTCCTGAATTCTTTCCTGTTACTAACTATTGGTAAGCTACTCAGAACTTGGCTTTTCCAATAAGAGCATAATATGCTGTTTGTTTCTTTTTCAAAAAGCTTGTTATGACATTAAACAAGGATTTAAAAAAACTACCTTCTATGTTCTTTTTGTCACTACCATAACTGTAATGTTTTGTAAGATCTAACTGCTGAGATACAATATCAAAAAATCAAAAATAATATGGTAACTGATGTTTAAACAGTTTTTTCCCTATTTTATTTTTGTAGAGATCCAAATAAGCCAGTCCCTCAAGATACAAAGTTTATCCATACAAAGCCAAATCGTTTTGAAGAAGTTGCCTGGTCAAAATATGATCCAAAGGACCAATTATATTTGCACATTGGCTTGAAGCCAAGAGTAAGAGACCATTATAGAGCAACCAAGGTGGCTTTCTGGCTAGAACTTGTACCACATTTACACAACCTCAATGAAATATTCCAGTATGTCTCGACAACTACAAAAGTACCTCCACCAGACATGACATCATATCCCCATGTTACAAGACGCCCACCCTTAAAACCAAGGATTACAACAAAGCGTCCTGCCATGACACCAGCAAACAATGCTAAGGAAACTCAAAAGAATGTCTTGGGAGAAAATACTATTATTACAGAAGACAAAAGGGATTATTCCACAGAACTTAGTGTTACAATAGCGGTAGGGGCATCACTGCTATTTCTGAATATATTGGCTTTTGCTGCTTTATACTACAAGAAAGATAAGAGGCGTCATGAAACGCATCGACGACCCAGCCCTCAGAGGAATACAACAAATGATATAGCTCACATACAAAATGAAGAAATAATGTCATTACAGATGAAACAACTGGAACATGATCATGAATGTGAAGCTCTCCAGGCACATGATACTCTGCGACTTACATGTCCACCTGACTACACCCTTACACTGAGGAGGTCTCCTGATGACATTCCCCTCATGACTCCAAACACTATAACAATGATTCCGAACACATTAACAGGAATGCAACCACTGCATACCTTTAACACATTTAGTGGAGGCCAAAATAGTACTAATTTACCCCATGGGCATTCCACCACTCGGGTATAGCTTTGTCACTTTTTCAACCGCTTGAAGAAAACAAAAACAAACAGAAAACTTGTTATGACATAGAAAGGAAGGGATTATTTTCTTATTCATTCCGTCCAGTGGATCAAATGTTTATAAAGATCAGCCCAAGACATGAAAAGTGTAAATTGCTATCATATTGTTGCCAATGAATTTATTCCTGCTAGACTATATTCAATAAGACATACATTCTAAACAGCCTCCTTAAATTGAATGAATGTTTCCTTTATGACATATGGTGAGACATATTATTCTGAAGCAGAACATGTGTCTTTACTGCTTTGTTTTTGTTTTCTAATTTCTCTGTGTGCCATAAGTGAATGGCCATTGGTCGAATAAATTCATATAATGAGCTTTTATGAAGCTGTAACTCATAATGGAAATCATATTTAAAAAAAGAGGACTGACTATGCAGAGAAAAATGTATAGTTCTGGCAATTAAGGTATATGCCAATCTGAACTGTATTTAAAGGAATCATATTTGTAAAAAATGTAAATAGATGTGAGTTTAAGGGGAAATATCTTTTATTGTTGGTTTTAAGTTTAAAAAGAACTTTTAGAAAGATTGTGTTTTAGTTGTTACCTATGTGTATATACATTGTCAATATCCATCTCTGTTGCCTCCAGAACAAAAAAAAGCCTTCTTAATAAAGAAGAAACATGTTTTGGAATTTTATAACCTATTTCATTTGTAGGAAACAATGCAAGTTCAACTGATGATGACATTTTGGATATGATAATTGAAGAAAACGCCCATTTGAGGTTATACAACTGCATGTATAATTTTACCTGAATAACTGATTATTGTTTCTTTTCAGCAACATTTTCTCTTTTTTATCTTTTGTTTTATAAAGATATTGTCATACCTGAAAACATTTAGAAATGACAATAATAAAGTAAAAATATATTATGTTTTTGTATGTTTCAAATAACTGTTTCCCCACTTACCCTAGGCATATACTTTCAGACAGTAAACCTGCCCTTGAGTCATAAAATAAGTCTCCAATTTTATAGCCCTTCATGGAGAAAGTCAAAGCAGTATTACTGTTTGGCTAATAGAAATTGTTAGAAATCATATTCCGCTAATTTTATTTAACATCATCAAACTATACCTGCCTGTTTGGCCTGGTTGACGTAACCTAGGAGACTCATCACTACATCGAGCATCCAATGTTTGTCATATAAATGTGAGTCTGTTTTTTTTTTTAGATCCTTATGTATCTGTCACATACTTAATGCACATTATTGAAAGATACAAAAGAAAGATCACCAAATGATTTTCAAATAAATCTTAAGCATTTTATTGGACAAACATCATTTTCCTCTCCAATTATTATAATCCATAAAGTTTGCTATATGTCAAAAGAAGAATAAACTGTACTTTCTGCTAGTGATTTTGTCATTCAACATATGATTACATATTTTAATAAAAATTGTTAATCAAAATGGTTGCATTATTAGATCATAACAGTCAGAAATAGAATTACATTCTTTATTGACTAAGTTGCACTGTGTACATCTATCTTTGCAATTTTTAACTTGTATTATGTTAAAATATGTCACAATATTTCAATAATATGATTATATGCTTATTGCATTGATAACAGAAAAATGTATAGAACGTATATGCAGTACAGTTTTAATGGTTCATCTTGCCTGAACACATTCAGCAATTGATATACCCCTTTTATTTAAATATTTTAAAGCTCCAGTTAGTAGTTCAGAGTTTTGAAACAGCTGCTAGTCATTTTTGGTGCTGGTTAGAAAGAAGAAGATGAACTGATCAACACTTGTATCAAGGTAAATTTGAAATATGAATACATGTTTGGCTTTGAAAATGAACTATCCAACAGATATGTAGGCATTTTACCAAACTTTATCAAAGTATAGATTAGTTTAGTGATAGGAAATCTTTCCCTAGAATACTTTATTTGGAAAAACATGTCTTTATTAAAAAGTAAAGGGCCATCAGAACTGACTTCTGGGGGCTTAACATAACACTGTCATTATAGGCTGATTGCTGTAGGCTCCACATTCTTAATATATAGAAACTAGGGAAAAGGGGAAAAGATGTCTACGTTCCAAACATTTTTCAGAACTGAGAAAAAAAAAACAACAGCAACAAAACAAATGTATTGTGCCATTCATACATACCAACATGAATGCACTATTAAAATATCATAAAAAGCAGCCCTGTACAATAAACAAAACATACAGTCTAACATTAAGCAATAAAAACACAAATACAAATGTGAGGCTGCTATAGCGACTTTAATTCTTTTTTTCTCAACAAAATAACAAGCAGTTCCTATGTTACCGATTCATGGTAATGTGTAAAGTGACTTTTACTGCTTTAGAATGTGCTCATAGAAGAGTATTGTATTAAATATAATTGGAAAGTCTTTAAACAGTTGACTCAGATTTGATAAATTAACACATCAGGTTTGATAATTAATCTGCATTGATACATAAGTTAATTATTTAACTTTTGGGAATCCTTCAGGATTTACCAGTTTAAATTTTGGTAAATCTACCCTTAGGAATCACGAAAGCTGATAAATGAAAAGTTAACTTTAATGGTCTTATGAGCTAATGTATAAAAAAAAAATATATATATATATATATATATATATATATATAAAGCACATTTATAGAGAGCACTCACGGCATCCAAGTATAGAAAAATCTGTTTATTCAATCACCGCATCAATTGTGTATTATATATATATAGATATATAACGGTTCCTTTATAATTAAATACTTCTTCGGGGCCTCCTGTTTAATAACCAAGGTGGTGTGTTATCCTTAAGGCATAATTATTCTTGTATCTGGGAAGAAAATCAGATCTCAAACATGTTCTGTCAGTACTTTTCCTGAAGCCCTGTATCTTCTCTTCCATATTCCTTTTATTTATATTGTTATTTTTAAAATCTCTGTGGCTGACACACAAATATCAACATGCCAAGACAGGAGATATGTAACCCACTAGGGAAAGAAGTTACTGAGCAATGCATGATATCAGTATGCAAAGGTTATAGGGGAAATGTTTTAATTTTAATTTGGTCATAAAAGTCCATGATTTTTAAAAAGTAAAATTAATACTAATAATAAAATGGACCATCTTGATGTACCTTTTGTAAAGAGTAGGCCTTTTATGAGACACAAAATGGAGTGGGCACTGGATTTTGGGAAACTTTGCACTCTTCCTCATTTCATTTTGCACTCGCTTTATAAATGAGCCATTCAGTCTTTTTACGTAAGACAGTCTTGGTACATAAGGTGATAAGGTGTGGGTACATGGAATCCCTTTGGAAATTTCAAATTTATATACAAAGAGGATAAAAAAATAACCCTTTCATAGACTTCTTCTTTGTATGACATCAGCATATCAGCATTTTAGCCGCACTCTTAGGGGCATATTTAAAATGTATTTTACAGCACAACATAGTACAAATTAATTAACAATACATTATGTATTATTATCTTTATATGTAAATTAATGAGATATATGGTAACCAAAAAACGAATCAATGAAAAGCTAAAATCATTACGCTGCTCTATAAATACATGTAAAAATGTCTATATTTTAAAACTATTTTTTTTTACACACTGTTATTAATTTGCCCTTCAGTTTTTAGATACTGTGAATTGCAAAATTGAATATTAATAATATTTAAATGAGAACCTCATCTTCATATTAACTGTCTTTGCTAAGGTTATTTCATTTAGGTAAAGCAGCAATTTACAAGGTCACAGTGCATAATTCCAATCAGGACATGTTAAAACAACAAAAAGTGCAGTGGCACAGTTTGCATAATACAGAAATCTATTTAGAGGTGTCTATTTAGAGGTGTACAGGTATCGGACCCCTTATCCGGAAACCCATTATCCAGAAAGTTCTGAATAATGGAAAGGCCATCTTCCATATTCTCCATTTTAATAAAATCACATTTTTAAAAATGATTTCATTTTTCTCTCTAATAATAAAACAATACCTTGTACTTGATCCCCCCAAAAATATAATGAATCCTTATTAGAGCCAAAACAATTTTATTGGGTTTAATTACTGTTTAAATAATTTTATTAGCAGACTTAAGGCAGGAGATCTGAGTTACGGAAAGACCCCTTATTATTAAACCTCAGGTCCCCAGCATTCTGGATAACGGGTCCAATACCTGTATATATATATTACTTAATACTGATTAACAGTATAAATCATCATAACATCATTACTGTTATGCCAAGGTGGCCAGACATCTCCATGTTCATGAATTTTGCCTTATTAGTGTCCACCATGGCTTTTAGCCAACTTTCAAACATGGTAAATGACAAGTTGCCAGCTGAGTATTATTAACCTATCTGCTGAGTACTCTGCTTAATAGCAAACTTGATTGGCTATCTACAGCAGGGATCAAGTGAATCTTTATATTAACTTTTAATATGATATAAACCATAGTATTCTAAGGCATTATGTGCCTAATCTTCATATATTATTATCTTTTTTTTTGCTGTAACATGTTTGTGCTGGAGATCTCCAGATAACAGCATTCAGGCTGCAGTGTAAATAACTTAAGTGGGCCTGAAAAGAGATACAAGTAATAGCAATAAATACCTAGCCTTATAAATCAGACTCCCTTGTGGCTGCTAGGGTCACTACTACAAATATATATTTTTAGTGATGTTGTAATTCTAGTTGATAGTTAAATGTATAACACAGCCTTCTAAAAGGAATGAACTGCATATCTGCAGGTACTATACATTATCACTCCAGTGTTGTTTACTTTCCATGATCTCTGTGATCAATGTGGATTAAAATCACTGTTGATGGCTTGGTTTTTTATTTATTTTTGTTACTTTAGTTGTTATAAAAATCTTTTTCTTATGTATTATTATAAATAGCAGGTAACTGGAGGTCTAATTATTCAAAAGCCTTGCTTTATACATAACTATGTTTTGTACTATATATTTTACCTGTATTGGAGTTCAGGGTTAGTCATGTTACCTTCTGGGAAATTTTATATTGCATCTTTAATAAACCAATAATATAGTTCGTTTTTGAATCAGAGGTAAAGTTCTTGAACATGTCATGTAAAGTAGACCAAACCCTAAAGACTGTGCTTGAGTTTTATAGGTGGTCATTGCACTGGCCATTGTAAATGTTTGAACTGAAAATGAATATCCATATAAATAATGGTTATCTACAGTATACATACATTTTCTCCTTTAGCACAGAGTGTTTTTTACGTTAAAAATATGGGGGCTCAGTTGTAGAATTGGATGCTCTATTATTACAGTGAAACTTCAATTTTACATACCCTGATTTTAAAGGGACACTAAACCCTGCTGCACAGCGCTGCTCATCCAAACTTTACTCAGATGTTGCTGGACTACAAATACCAGAATAATGTAACATATAATGAAGGGTGAGGCATGCTGGGAGCTGTCGTTCAGCAAGATCAGGGTTGTATTCTCAAAGCAATATTGCACAATAAAACTTTATAGGCTCTCCAGTGCCCGCGGCAGCATTGAAATGCAAAAGAATCCTCCAATGAGAATCCCAGCTAATGTGTGTAAATCTGGCTCCATGTTTTTTGTTCCTGCAATTGGAGTTGGGAGCATTAAGTGCAGTTTCCCAGCACTGAACTTGAATGTATGTTAATCTAAAAAAACTCTGAAAATTCAAATGTAAAACTTCAGCATATAAAAACATGCAAGTTCTAATCAGTGTAGCAGTCTCTGTCTGGTATATGTAAAGCTGGGTAGTTCCATATAAACAACTCATTTGTAGCGAACAAAAGAGGCATCATCATATTTGTGCAGAATGTTTGATCAGTATGAAAAGCCAGAGAAATGGTTCCACAAGAAACATTATATTGAGGAGAGATTAATCAGTGACAAAAAACTTAAAATTCTTTATATACAAAACAAAAGGAATACTGAACATTTTAGGATTTAAAATAAGGTTTACTTTCAGGTCTCTTAATGTAATGACTATCCAATACAGTTAGATGCTGATAAAAGCCCCCATAACATGCTGGTTCAAATTTTGGGATGGTAGGCATAAATAGTTGTTTTAAATGAACAGCACATTTCTGATAAGGAGAGCGCTGCTATTAGTAAATGGTTTTATACATAATGAGGGAGAGTCCTTGGGGGACTTAATGTGGGACTTAATGGCAGGTGAATGAAAAAACAAGAAAATGGAAGATAGAGAAGAATAGCATAATTCTGGATAACAATTTAAGGATATGTATTGAAGTATAGTAAAGTATTGATAAAAGTTCCAATTTCTAGGAAACCCTTTTCCCCGAAAGTTGTTAATTACAGAGATAAAAGGTTAGAGGATAAAACCTCTGAAATGAAACATAATAAAAGTGGAGAAAAGGTAATACAGGTATCGGACCCCTTATCCGGAAACCCGTTATCCAGAAAGCTCCGAATTACGGAATGCCCGTCTCCCATAGACTCCATTTTAATCAAATAATTCAGAATTTTAAAACTGATTTCCTTTTTCTATGCAGAAATAAAACAGAACCTTGTAATTGATTCCAACTAAGATATAATTAATCCTTATTGGATGCAAAACAATCCTATTGGGTTTAATTAACTTTTTATTGATTTTTTAGTAGACTTAAGGCATTGAGATCCAAATTACGGAAAGACCCCTTATCCGGAATACCCTTGGTCCCAAGCGTTCTGGATAATGGGTCCTATACCTGTACTGTTATTGGCTAACTCATTTTGCCAAGGAGGGTATTTACTTTCATGCCATTTGTTTATGTTTCATTTCAAAATGTTACCATGTATCTTTTGCTCTGGCAAACACACTATTTGGAATTAGTTTATCCACTAATCTATTTTTATATATTTCATGCTTTGCTAAATGCTAAAACTGCAAGGGGTATGGCACCTGAGAAAGAGAAACAATGTACTGTGTAGAGGCTTTTGTTTTCCCTCGGGTGCATTTAAGTGTTGAATGAAAGTAGACTGGCCTATTGTGAGCCACAAAATTTGGCATTTGAAAATAAAACAGCAGAGAAGGTTATGGCTGTTGATGGTTGTGGTCAAGATGGTGGCTACGAGAAGAACAGAAAATGTAAGTAAAAGGTAACTCATTTTCTGACAAACAAAATGAGCTGAACTGTAAGAAAATGATGGCCAAAATGGCTAACCAAATGAAACATACATTAGAAAAGGTCCCTGGGAAAGCTGTTGAGAAATTACAAAGATTACTAAAATGGCGCAACAAGTTACTGCACAGGGCAGCTATTTTACTGAAATGCAAGGGACCCTGTAAATGGAAAACAGAATAAGGAATACCTAAATCTTTTATAACAGGTTATCTCATAAAATTAATCTCTAAATGGCTACCCCCTAATCTTGAATGTCAATTCAACTATTAAAAAGAAAAGAGAACACAGTATTGGTCCTCCTATAACAAACAACCAGAGACAAATAATTGAAATTCTTTAGACAATGCTGAGAAAACAAAAGTACAACCTTATAACAACCTTACTACAACCATATAACAGGGCAGCAACATATTACTAGAGGCGCACTGAATTCTAATATTCACAGTTTCTCTATAAAACTCTCAAAAGATAGTTTTCAAAAACTTGTCAATAGCAATTTAAGTTGATGTTAGGTAAGGATTGATTTATCCTGCAACCCTTAAGATATTTTTACAAAGCAGGAGCTCTTCCTTTTAATAATCCCCTAGAGGCTGAAAAGTTAGCTTTAAAACTTGAACAAACTATCCAGAGACAATTACCATACCTATCCTTTCCCAACAGGTCAGATTTATCTACAAAAAGAAAATCATATACATTAAAAGCAAATCGTAAACAAAATACCAAAATATCTAGATCAACTTTACTTTATAAACTATATTCTTGTGGTAGAATGTATTTGGCTTCTGATTTTTTACTAGGAAAATGAAAAGCCACTCACTTATTAATTATGAATCTTTCATATTTACATTTTGATATCAATCTGTTGTAATGTTTTATTGTAAATGTATTTGGTAATTCATTAAAAAAATTAGATTGCTGTTATATCGGATTTGAATTCTATAAGCTGCTGAGTTTACAGCTCCTTGCTTCTTCACTACCTTTTATAAACACTATAAACAAAATATCCTGGATGCACCCAGAATGCATCCAGATTGCCAGTTTTGCCAAGATGTCACCTGGATGTACTTAGAAAACATGCATACATTGCTTATACATTATTGAACAAAGTGAATACGTGGACCCAATATAGAACCTTTTGGTATCCCACTAAGACATTTACTGAAAGTAAATAACCACCATTCATACACAATTCTTTAGCCAGTTTCCATCCACATACAAACATATTTACTGATTCACAGACCTAAGTTAAGATGAAAATATTTATGTGGAACTGTTATCAATGCTTTGGTAAAATTCAAGGAGGCCAGATTAAATAAAAGCCCATCAATCCCCTACTTACTTGATAATAAAAAGCATTAAATGTGTTTGACATGATCTGTCCTTCGTTAAATCGGTAAAGCTTGTTGTGCCATGTGGGTTTAATAATTCAGGTTTCTATAATAGTGTATACCCCCACCACAGGCGTACATGCTCAAATCTACTTGCTTATTAAAGCCTTTGAGAGAAAGCCATGGATGCAGTACTTGCTGCTTAAAAAAGTTCTTAAATCATGTTTCATGCTTGAATGGCTTTTTATAAAGTGTAATAAAGCACTTTTTAAGTAGCAAGTACTGCATGAAGTACATGCAGAACATACTATTGAATATGATCACTTAACAAATCTTCAAATAACTTTCACATAACAGCTGTCAAACTTATAGACCTTTAATTGCCAGGTTGAGCTAGTTATCCCTTTTTTATATATAAGAATGACAGTATCCATTGATACTAGGTGATAGGGAGTCTAAGAAAATCAGAAGAAAGTGTCCTGGCTAAAACATAACAAAGCTTTTTAATTACATGTGGGTGTAATGGTTTTCATCTGGATAAACTAGCAGTTAGGCAAGTTTACTTTAGACATAAAAGTTTGAACCCGATGGGCATGTATCTTTTTTTTTTTTTAATCCATTACTAAATATGTTACATGCTCTACAGATCTATGTCATGTGCTAACCCATTCATTCCTTTACAGATTGTATACATTGGGAAGAGGAACTAATCAACCCTTGAGTCACTTATAACCAAAATATGTCCAAATTTGTTTGCAATTAGTCTTTGCACATGAAGCAATTAGTTCATCATATTCGAGTATTGCCTTTTGATGCTGCTTTACACCATTAAGTATTAGTATTAATAGGTCCCCCCCATAGGTACTCATGTGGTACTTGTACTAGAAGTAAATACACATCAACTTATATTTGATTAATCCTTTAAAGTACATACTGTAAAACTTTCTCATCCAAACCATGCTCCTGAAAGTATTCTTGGAAATACTTCCAAGTATTTAAGGGATACTTAAAAAAGCTACTAATGTACTACAGTACCAGTTTAATAATAGAAAATACATTCAGTTAATTTTAGTAACTGAAGGGAAAATTTCAAAACCAAAGCAAAAAACTTTACAAAGAGGAACCTGGTGAGGATGTGCCTCTTTTTAAATTTAACAATTACACCTCAAATTAGAACCCAATATGTATCAACTTAAAAGAAAGGACTGACTTTTTTGAAAAATGTGAATATTTCCAAACTACATTTATTCTATAATAAACCTTCTTTTGCTGGTATCAAATATATTAAACTTATGCAATCCAAAATACAAAACAAAATTGCCAAAATGGACCAAAAATTCAGGTACTTAATATTCATTATAAAATACAGTGGTTTTAGAAAGATTAATAATACAGTACAATACAATACAGAATAAAAATAAAAGGTTTTGTATATATATAAGAAACCCTTTACAAAGATATTATGGGCTGAATTATCAATATTTAAATTTGAATTTGTGCAGTGATTCAAATTTGGTTTATGATAAAACTTAGAAATGAAATTATACTTTCAGAAATTTTCAGAAATTTTAAGAAAAAGAATGTTTGGTATTTATCATGTGCAAAAAACTCAAATAACTCAAATGTAAAACTTTCAGCATCCAAAAGCTTGTGAGTTCACATAGAAGTTAATGGAAGCTGCCCTATGCATTTTTTGTGATTTTTTTTTTTTTCAAATTGAGATTTTCAAGATTTTTTAATTTTTCATTTGTATACCCAGAATACAAGAGCAGAACACAAATTCATGCCTTATTTGACTGAATTTTTTACATTCATTAATGATTTAAAGACAATAGAAATAACTCATCCAATGTTTGTTGACAATTTAAAGGTTAAATGTAAAATGAAGAAATAAAAAACTGAAATATTTCACAATTTATGGGAAAATTCAAAACATTTTGGAAAAATTACATTAATATAAATGTCAGTATCTCCAGAAACCTATCTTCTAAACACTATAATTAAGATTAGTGAAATCTAACTATACCAACATTTTTTACAATAGCAACTACAAATCTATTCCTAATTCTATTTTTTAATTCCTTTAGACTTATGCAGTAATACTTATATTTATAAACTCAAGAGGCTACAAGTTTTACATTTGAAAAGGCACAACTTTATTATATAGAGAGAAAAAGGAAATTATTTTTAAAATGATGATTATTTGCTTAAGATGAACTCTATGGGAGAGGCCTTCCCCTAAGTTGGAGCTTTCTGGATAACAGGATTCTGAATAAGTGATACTATCACAGTACCATAAATAGGGCATTGTAGTTATAAAAATAATCTAATGAAATTGAAATTCAAAGCCACATAATGAACAAAGGTCACCAGAAATAATGTTTTATTGGTTTTGATTAGGAATATAGAGCCATTTCAGAGGAGGAATTAATTAGTCATTTTTAACACTATCCTCCATGATCACTTATTTGTAGTGATGAGCAAAATTTTTTCATGTGGTATAAATTTGCATTAAAATCCCAAATTTCACCATCACCTAATATTTTCATGAAACTACCACAAAATTTTGCAGCAAAAAATGCTGCCACAAGATGTCCATATACCTCATGTATGTTACATGAAAAAAATAGTCATTGTGGGGAAAAAAATTTCATCACTAATACAGAATATTGCTTTTATAGGTTTCATTCAGAGTATTTTTTCAGATTTTTCACTTTACAATAAAGTTTAGGGGCAGATTTACTTATCCACGAATGCTCCGACCGATCGCTCGATCGGTCCATTCAGGATTCGAACTCGTGTTTTGATAAATCTGCCCCTTAGGGGCTGATTTACTAAGACACGAATTCGAATCCGAATTGGAAAAATTCCGATTGGAAAACAAACATTTTGCGACTTTTTCGTATTTTTTGCGATTTTTTCGGCGCCTTTACGACTTTTCGGAAATTATCGCGACTTTTTCGTTACCAATACAATTTGCGCGAAAAAACGCGAGTTTTTCGTAGCCATTCCGAAAGTTGCGCAAAATCTGGCGATTTTTTCGTAGCGTTAAAACTTGCGCGAAAAGTCGCGCCTTTTTCGTAGCGTTAAAACTTAAAAGGCAAGATACATTATATTTTAATTAAACACTTTGGTGTTACTGTTCCTTTAATAGTCGCGCCTTTTTGTAGCGTTAAAACTTAAAAGGCGCAACGTTTTGCGCAAGTTTTAACTCTACGAAAAAATCACGACTTTTCGCGCAAGTTTTGACGCTACGAAAAAATCGCCAGATTTTGCGCAACTTTCGGAATGGCTACGAAAAACTCGCAAATCGTATTGGTAACGAAAAAAGTTGCGATAATTTCCGAAAAAAATCGCAAAATACCGATCATTACGAAAAAAACGCAATCCGACGCATTCGGCCCGTTCGTGGGTTAGTAAATGTGCCCCTTAGTGTTAGAATTAGCTAAAACCTTCTGCTTCAGAATTTGTGTATTATTAAAACAAGTTATATAGTTTTCACCCCAGACATCCATATATTTTTAAAAAGTACACATGCTCTTAATTCCAAAATAGGTCATTATGTCTTTCTACTCCAAACTACAAGCTGCAAAGCTTTCCAAAACTTTTTTTATATTTTGTTTAAATTTCCAAAAATCACCACAAAGCATTCACTTTGCATCATCTTATCTCTTAAATATCACAATGTACCAAGATAAACCATAAATAAATAAATATGAATGCCAGGGGTCCACTGAACAGTTTGATACCCATGTGCATAGGGTTACCTAAGTATGTAGCATGTAGGGGTCCCAAAATGCTACTGCAAAATAAACACATTTACTGCATTTTATGTGGTATATAGCCACAATAAATGAAGTTCAACCCAGATATCCATATGTTTTTGGAAAGTACACAACTTTGCATATTGCACTTGCTTTGAAAAAAAGCCATTTTATGTTCTAACATATGTAAGCTTGCTAACCTAATGCATAAATGTACATACATTGAAGTTATAATGTACCTTGAGTACACTTTGTAATCATTTGTATTTTGCCTGTCTCTATACATTATAAAAAGGTCACAAAATACCAATTTCCTTATGTGCAAATGGTTACAAAAACAAATGAGGTAACGATACATATATTTTATTTTGGCTATTTCCTTGAACATATGATAATAGGTGGTAACAGAGAGCTTATATTCTTGTCTGAACTGTTTTTTAAAATACAGCCTTCAGACATTTAAATTACAAAGCCTCAGTCAGTTTTTGCATTTAATTAACCTTTATCAGAAAGGACAGAAATGACTAAATATATAACAAAACCCTAAAGGGAAGAGTTACTGTTCATTAAAAATAATTATGGCTTTGATGTACAAATAATTTTCAGCTTTACTATCAATGTGTAGTAACATAGAAAATGATTTGTACCACTTCGGAAAGCCCCCCATAGACTTACTTTTCATTAAAATGAATGCAGTACTCAGGGACTTACCAAAAATATGTGATTTTATAGTTCAACTCTGCTGTTAAATTATAAAACCCCAACAAAAGCAAAAAAATAAATTTAGGCCAGTCAGGAAAGTATTAATGCATGCGATTAAATTTGAACTGAATTTCCTAGTTTAAATTTCAGAAAAATTGCTCCAAATCAATAACAGCTTAGCCACAGAATGGGGGTAAATCAGAAATTGTAAATGTCTTTAGTGTTTGCTAGTGCTCAATTTATGGGCATCAAAGGCAAGATACATTATATTTTAATTAAACACTTTGGTGTTACTGTTCCTTTAATAAGTTTGTTTAATTTCAGCTGAAGCAAAAATGATGCTATACATGCATCATTTATGCAAATGGTATATTTTAGAGTATCATACGCAGACATATTAGATTTATTTTGCTGGGATCATATGTAATGTGTGTATTAGTGTGTAGTTTTGTATATAATAACATTTTAACACATATGCGACTGTAACATGTAGCCAATCTAAATGTAAAATTGCCATTTACTTTTTCTACAAAACCATGCAGTATTTACATATTGCTAGGCTGTAGTGATGAGTGAATTTTTTCGCCAGGCATGGATTCGAAGCGAATTTCCACATTTCGCCATTGGCGAATTGCTTCACGAAACATCTGTGAAAATGCGCTGTCACAACAAAAAAGGATGCAGTCACGGCAAATTGGAAGTGGTGCGTCAAACGGACTGCAAAAAAATAGATGCAGGCGACAAATGCATTTCACAAGTGATAGGAAACTGTGCTTAAAGCATCCAACTCCAATTGCAAGAAAAAAGAACAGGGAGACAGAATTACACAGATCAGCTGCAATTCTCATTGGAGGATTTCTTGCATTTTAATGCAGCTACTCGCAATATTGTGCAATATTGTTTCAAGAATACAACCCTGATGTTGCTGGACTACAGCTCCTAGCATGTCCCGATCCTTCAATTTATGTTAAATTCATCTAGGATTTGTAGTCCAGGAAAGCGGAGTATGGTTTGGTTGAGCAGTGCAGTGCAGCACAGCACAGTTTAGTACACCTTTAAGGACTTTTATAACTTATAAAACACAGGCAGTGTTTTGTGTTTTAAAGTTGCCAAGAACATTTTTATGCACTGTTCATGTTGGGGGTCTCTACATTGCACATAGATCATTATATTCTTGCAGCCTGCCCCTCATAAATAGAGATGTAGCGAACTGTTCGCCGGCGAACTAATTCGCGCGAACATCGGGTGTTCGCAAGTCCGCAAATTGGGTTCGCCGGCACCGAAAAAATCGCAAAACTTACGATAACGTTACGAATGCTCCGAAAAAGTCGCAAAACTTACGATAACGTTACGACTGCTCCGAAAAAGTCGCAAAACTTACGATAACGTTACGAATGCTCCGAAAAAGTCGCAAAACTTACGATAACGTTACGAATGCTCCGAAAAAGTCGCAAAACTTACGGTAACATTACGAATGCTCCAAAAAAGTCGCAAAACTTACGATACCGTTACGAATGCTCCGAAAAAGTCGCAAAACTTACGATAACTTTACGAAAGCGTCGGAAATTACGAAAAAGTCGCAAAATTACCGATCATTTCGAAAAACGGCGTGTGTCAATTTTTCAGAGAAGTTTTTGCCCTTGATCCCCCTCCTGCATGCCACTGTCCAGGTCGTGGCACCCTTTAAACAACTTTAAAATCAGTTTTCTGGCCAGAAATGGCTTTTCTAGGTTTTAAAGTTCGCCTTCCCATTGAAGTCTATGGGGTTCGCAAAGTTCGCGAATATTCGCAATTTTCGGCGGAAGTTCGCGAACAGGTTCGCGAACTTTTTTTTTGAGGTTCGCTACATCCCTACTCATAAATAGAGTGAACCATCCCATGCATGCATAGTGACACAGAAGAGGGGCAAGAAGAGAGCACAGTGACAAGTATTGGTGGGGGGGCAAGAGAGCAAGGAATAGGGATAGATAGAAAAGCTACCTGCCCAGAACCTCCACCACCATTGCACCCTAGGCAAGTGCCTCTTCTACCTACCCCTAGTTCTGGCCCTGTTTTTGGCCAGTGGTAAGTAATTAAAGTGGAAAGTGAAAAGAAATAGTCAACCAATAAAAAATGAATTACATGTTTCTCAATATCATTCTTGACATGAAACACATAAAGGGTACTTTTTATGTTCCAGCTATAAATCTATATCTATAGTTTAAATTAATGTCTAATGGCAAGGCTAAAAGCATTTAGTAAGACCTTCTCCTTTAAAGATCTTAAGGTATTTAAATTTTATACACATATCGGAAGATTTACTAAAAATCTGTTTTTTTTGTTTTTAGAAAATCAGATAAACTCATGAGCGTTTTTTTATTAAAAAATTTGATCAATGATGTATTTATTAATAGTCGTAATAATTTGTAAGTTGATCATACAAACGTTTCTCGAAAAATTAGAGAGTTTTGGTGAAAGTTTTACGAAATCTTTAAAAATAAATTGCCATTTCTCGAAAAAATCGTCAGGTTCATTTCCATGAACTTCCAAACAGGATGTGCTGCAGTGGCCATATTAGGAGCATTGGAGTTCATTCTTGGAAACCATAATGTGTTTCAGTATCACTTGAGACTGTGTGAAATAGAAAACAATGATGGGATTTACTTCCCCTTGAAACTGTGTGAAATAGAAAACAATGATGTGATTAACTTCCCTTGAAAGTGTGTAAAATAGAAAACAGTTATTGGATTAGCTTCCCCTTGAAGGTGTGTAAAATAGAAATAAATAATGCATTTAACTTCCCCCTTAAAATGTGTCATAGACAGGCTGTCACTCACTATTCTATTTCTCTACTAATTTAAGCCTCCATAGGACTCAATATTCCCTGGTAGGGATGTAGCGAACATCGCCAAAAATGTTTGCGGACCCGTTCGCGGACTTTCGGCTAAACTCGCAAATATTTGCGAACTTTGCGAACCCCATAGACTTCAATGGGAAGGCGAACTTTAAAACCTAGAAAAGCCATTTCTGGCCAGAAAACTGATTTTTAAGTTGTTTAAAGGGTGCTACGACCTGGACAGTGGCATGCAGGAGGGGGATCAAGCAAAAATTTATCTGAAAAATACTTTGTAAAAAAACCGCCAAAAAAAACCGCCAAAAAAACACAAAAAAATAACGTAAAAAAAAACCCACAAGCTATTCCTATGTATATGCATAGGCGATAAAACGCGGTGGAAAAACCAAGGCGAAAAAACGCGGCGCCAAAAAAAACGCGGCTAACCCAAAGTGGCGAACATCGGCAAAAGTCCGCGAATTTGCGCGAACGCGAACACCCGATGCTCGCGCGAATTAGTTCGCCGGCGAACAGTTCGCTACATCTCTATTCCCTGGCAGATTAAACCTGGCATGCTTTTTATCAGTCTAAAAAGTCACATAAAGTTTTATAAATCTCGAACGTCCGTGGGTTTTTAAAAAATCTCTAATTTTTCAAGAGAATACTTAGAATTATCTTTATTTTTTTTAAGAAAAAAAGAAACAATCTTACAATGCCAGAAAACACATATATAAATAAAAAAATTAAAAAAAACATAAAAACATTTGAACATTTCCCAAAAAACCTTAGTAAATGGGCCCCATAGTATTACCTAAAATAGGTAAGATATTACAGTATATCAGTCTACCAAGTTGCACATTGAATATTATTCCAATATATCATACAGGTATAGGACCCATTATCTAGAATGCTTGGGACCAAGGGTATTCCAGATAAGGGGTCTTTCCGTAATTCGGATCGCCATACCTTATGTCTACTAAAAAAATCAATAAAACTTAATTACTTAATTCCAAGGTATTGTTTTATTACTACAGAGAAAAGGGAAATCAATTTTAAAATTCTGACATATTTGATTTAAATGGAGTATATGGGAGACGGGCTTTCCATAATTCTGAGCTTTCTGGATAACAGGTTTCCGGATATCGGATACCATACCTGTACTTTAATGTTCCCTTTAAAAGCATCTTGCATAATTGGTCTATAGAGCAGCCTAATGTGAATGAAATAATGCTATTGTGATCTGGCACACCTCTAGAAAGTAGTTCCTTAACGTCAAATACTCTAACCTCTTTTTTCAGTTAACTAATCATTTATGGTTGCTACTCTGAGTCTAACCTAATTTTCATAAACAAACTTAGAAAACATATACATGAACAACTTTAAAACCTTTTGCCTTATTATTGTGTAATATTAGGTTTAAAATAATTTATTTTTTATTGCCTGAATACTTTTGAGCAGGTTTAATTCAACTTTACTTAAATAATTGCTAAAATGTTCGTATGATTCTGGTTAACCTACAATGCACATTTTTGCCAATCCCAATTATAACCTTTCTATGTAATGTAAAAAGATTTCCACTTAACATAGTTAACACACCGGCCCATTATATTGTACCCTTGATATTTGCCCTTTCTCAAAGCTCAGACTCAGGCACAATGAGCCAACATACCAATATTATAAAAAAATACATTTATTGGGGAATAAAGAACATTTTAAATGGTACAATTAATTATTTGCAATGTACACAGTGTAATTTAGTAATAAAAAACCATGCCATAAAAATTATGACAAAACTCCCTTCATTAAGTACTTATGTAGTTACCGTGTAGTACTACAGAAATAAAAGTAAGAATACCCTATGTGAAGCACCTATTCAAAAATGTTGGTTCTCTTGTTTGTTACATTTGGTTTGACCATTATTTGTTTGGGATTTGATATAGTTAAAACAGCAAAAACAATTATAAAAAATGTACGACAAAACTGGAGAAAACATTCTCAATAGGCAGTATGACACTTGTGCAAATTAGTACAGAGAAATCTCGCTGATATCTCAGAGGAACTTATAAAAGTATAAGCCCCAAAGATCAATTAAATGTTCACTAATGCAAAAAAGTTGTGGTTACGTCAAAATGGGTGCAGTCATGTCAAAATAGGCGCGATCATGTCCAAGATACCAGTAGTCGTGTCAACATAGGTGCGGTCGCATTGAAATAGGTGCAATCACACCAAAAAAACATGCACGTGACAAAAAAAGACGCGTGCAACAAAAAATTGCGATACAAACGTGTTTCGGGGACAAATTCGCTTATCAGTGTTGGAGTAAGAAAATTGTGGATTATTTCCTGTTGATAGATCATTGTTAGAATTGCTTCAAAAAGTTTTAGACACCCTTGTAAAATAAAAGAAGCAAAGCTACTATTAATATTATATTACTTTTTTTATTGAATGCATGTGAAAATGTATGTGATCTGAACAATTAAAGTGTTGACAACATTTTACAAGCAGTGGAACAAAGTGAAACACCTAATTTAAATGAAAATTAAATTTGAATTATATATTAGCTTACAGTTTCAATTTTTATTGTTGGCTAAGGTATAACATTAAAGTAAATTAGCTAATATGTTATAGACTAATAGGAAATGGGAAGTTTAGAAGCTAATTTCAGGTATTAAATTCACTTAATAGAGAGAATGTTATCATTTTTCCAGTTAAAGGTAAGTGAAGGAATATTTTCATGCCTAAATATAATCTCCTTTACAGATTTCAAAGGCTGACTAATTGTTTCTGTTCATGGGATTTTATTGGCAAATTAAGTACTTTAGCCAATTTGCCAATATGCTAAGAGCCATTAGCCTGATTTTTGAAGTGCTAAAAAGGCAAAATTATTTAAAAACTTGATAAAGCAATTACAAAATAGAAAATGTTAATAGGATGCCGAACATCTCAAATGAAAAAAGCATATTGTAAAATAATAAAAAAAAAATTACAGTTGAAGTTATAGGGCCTTATCATACTGTGTAAAAAATGGCAACCAAATACACCAGATGACTTTGAAGATTTTCATTTATCCAGGTCATGGTATATCTAGTATAAGTAAATCTGAAGCAACTGGACTTGTTAAGTAATCATTGAAAATGTTTCACTACTCATAACTCTCTGAAGAAGTTACAATGTGCCATTGTGATTGGATTAGTGGAAGAGTTCCTATGCTGGGGACTTCCCATACCAGTCAGTTGAACTGAAGAAGCTGCTCAGATGAGTAGTGAAATGTCTTCAATGATTACTTAACAAGTCCAGTTGCTTTAGATTTACTTATACAGTACTAGACAAATACACCAGACATCACTAGGCATTGTAGTCTAAAAACAGTATCTAAAAGCTGCCAAACTTTGTATTATTTAAGAAAGCTCACTCAGGGAAAAATATCTCAGCGAAAAACAAATTTTTTCCCTGAAACTCTGTGTAAGTTTCTTAACTCACTTCCAGGTTTCCTGGTTGGTTTGATGGTATCATTTACACAGTGTACAGGGTTAATACCAAGCCTTGGTACTAAGCTTGATATTAACTCTGTACACTGTGTAAATGATATATTGGGGGTATAAAAAGGAAGTTACACAAACATGCCACACCTCATCTGATGAAGCACCCATTGGTGCGAAATGCGTTAGGAGAGTGGGTACCATGAGGCACTGGGATGCAACTTTCCATTGTTTGGTATAATATGGTTTGCTTTATTTGTAAATTGTTTGTTTACATTTTGAGCCATTAAATGTTATTTTATCTCACTGAAACATTTTGTTGTCTGTTCTTGTAGCATACAATTGTCACATAATAATCCTTTTAGAATTAAATAGATATTGACTAATAACCTCTAAAGATACAGTAGCATTGGTCACTAACATCAGCTGACAAGACTTAATGGACTTAGCCTACAGTAGATGTTAGGTAGGAATCATTACTGCAGAAAGCTAAATTTGACAAGCATTTGCTTTGTCTCAAACTCAATTACTATGTAACTGCTTACCCTGAAGTTGGAGGTTGGAAATACCCAGCCACAAGTCTCCTAAATAAATGCACTTTTGAAAAAATAAGTCATGTGAGTGTGGATCTACTTTGCAAAGTTTGCGTATGAATGTGTTCCTGTGTGTATGTATGTATGTGTACAGTGTGTGAACTGCATATATAATGTGAAAAATAATTGCATTTTGTATGCAATATTTTCCTTTTTGCTGTCTGCATAGAATTCAAACTACAGCTTGAAAATATCTGGTAAAAATGTGCATGAATCAACTTTAGATACAACAAATGAGATATACGATTCAACATTTATTTCATCAGACAATTATTATTTTATTTTTTTCTTCTTCTTTTAAGACATCTGTCACCCTGCTCTGTGAAAATGAGAAGCTTGTATCGAGGAAAGGGAAAGAACAGGATGATGGAGAGCTAAAAGGACAGAAAAAAACTGACAAATTGAGAAAAGCTGAAGTGGGAGGGAGAGAGATTGATTAAAGCGGAGAGAATAAAACTGTGTGGGGGAGTTTAAGGGCAGTAAATTTTGAAAACATTGCACTGCTTTAAAAACATGAACAACTGCAAAAAAAGGTTTACTCATATTTGAACCTGGGTCATCAAATGGGGGATCAAATAAATTAACCTAAAATATGTATTACTTGGCTCTTTTCTCGTGTTTCTACTGTATATTTTTACTGTAACTGGAAAGCCATATACATTGAATATATATATATATACAAGGAAGAGTGGAGCACACCCTACAAAGGCTCAAATGCCTTGGGTGCTGGCAAAATTAGGAAATATAAGGACAGAGAGCCGCACGCACAAGGACTTAGGGATTAGTGAAAAAATTTATTTGAAAAAATCCAACGTTTCGAGTACTGACTGTACTCTTCTTCAGCTATTCTTGTTATTTTACTTTGTTTTATTAATCTGTAGCAGTAAATTACCACATATTTGAAAACATTGTACAATAACAAATTGATACATGGGAATCATTACAAAGTAAAAGTCACACACTTTCTATTTAATATATACTATACTAGTAAAGTAGCAGTCCTTAGATTACTTTGGTATACTATCCACATTAAACTACTACTAAGCACTCATCTGTTGAGTGAAATTATAGATCTGTTATGTCAGTGTCCCTGGTTCTTAGTATTAGGACTGTGCTTAAGTGGATTGCTGCTACAAATATATTTTCTTCATCTTGCAGAAGGTTTAGCATTACAGTATTAAACTAAAGAATTTGTCTGGGATTATGCAAATACACACACACAATAGAGAAAAACAAAAAGGTCCAGACTCATATAATAGCGAAAAAAGGATATTTTTCTGCACCATGCAGACTAACTTATTTTGCTTTTATATGAGTCTGGACCATTTTATTTTTCTATATAAACTGTCCAGGACTTCAGACTAGTTACAGTGCTCCATTCCAGATTTATCAAACCATAAAAAACAGCTTACCACAGGAAAATGTAACTGCTCTTTTTTTAGATGTATATTTTATCAAATGGTGAACACTAGTTTGAATTTTAAATGGTGAAGTTACCAGCATACCATTTGGCTTTATTTATTTTACCTGTAATTTATCTCCGTCAGATAAGCTTGCGTTTATAGCTTAATACATAAAAACTCACCCACGTTCTATTCCTCCCTAAGGGATTTTTAGAAGCATATCTACCAATGGGTAAAATGTAGAGTTCACCATTTCATAAATATGCTTCTAAAAATCCCATAGGAATGAATAGAACGTGGGTGAGTTTTTATGTATTAAGCTCTAAACTCAAAGTTTGATAAATCTGTGTGTGTGTGTGTATGTATATATATATATATATATATATATATATATAGTTAATTAGGTGACATATTATATATATTATATATACAATACTGGGGTCTAATCAATACTTTGCGACCTTTTGTTTATGTAAAAGTAGTACGCTTAAACAAACTTTAACACAATTTGTTGATGTGTTTTGGAAACTCAGGATGAATGAATATTTAGCTGTCGGCAAATGAATAAGAAAAAAAAAGAATATTTACTTTGGATAACTAGGCCAAAAGGATATTGATTTCCCCATACTCTGGATATTAAAGATATCTTGAGCTTTCAAGTTTGGTTGCATTAATTAACAATAAATAATGAGAAGCCGTTTTATGCTCAGGGGAAGCTGGATTCAAGAAATGCATTTCATGTTGAAATTATAAATACATGCTATTCAGTTGTGACTTATGATAAATATTATATATGGTAGTAAAATTGCATTTTATTGGTTGGGATCAAGTACAAGGTACTGTTTTATAATTACAGAGAAAAAGAAAACCATTTAAAAAAAATAATAAAATTATTTGCTTATAATGGAGTCTATGGGAGATGGCCTTAGCGTAATTCAGAACTTTCTGGATAATGGGTTTCCGGATAAGGGATCCTATACCTGAATAAATAAACCTTTCAATTGTGTTAAAATAAGTATAGTCTAAAATATTTATTTTAACATTATTTCCTAAAACAATACAGGGAAACTAGTCAGAGTAGTTTCATTACAGTGATATTTCCATCCCTACTGCTTAACATTTATTTTGTGAAATGGTAACGTCTTTACAAAAATGTCACAGAGCATTTGGCAAATGTAAGGGAATCAATGGGCCTTTTTTGTGCCAAATGCATTTAAGTCAGTGGGTATTTTTTTGTTTGTTTGTTTCAAATGCTTTGGAGTCAATGTTTTTCATACATTTTTTTCTTGTGCCAAATGCAATGGAGTCAATGTCAATTTTAAGTTCTAGAGCATATTCACAATAATATTTTTCAACTCTTATAAAGTTAAATTTTGCAGCAAATCTGTATAGGGTGAATACAGTTGCTCATCCCTACTCATATTAAACAAATAACAGAATTTCTATAGGACTGCAGTGCTTAATCCGGCCCTGTGACAGAGTTGCTTATTTAACATGCAATCCAGGGTTGCACATTCCTTAATTGACACATTTGAATTGTTCTTTCAACTAATTGCAGACAAATATGCATTGAAAGTTAATCCCATGCTTAAAAGAAAACTCTGTAGAAATTTCTGTAGATACAAATGACAGAACTTTACTACTTGGTTATCTATCCTATAGGTGTTTAGAAGTAAAGATGTGGGGAACAAATCTATAGACTTGGTATAAATGATAAGCTTCTACTATAATAGATGTATTATTAAAAAGGTGAGGGATCATGATGTCATAATAAAAGTAAATGCAGAAAAATGCTGACTTGAGATCAATACCACCACTCTGTCCCCTGCCAATGTATGCCCCATTATATTTAAAGACACTGAGGGGACCATTTATCAAAGTACGATCGCTTCTGAATACAAAAAAAAATCGTATTTTTTCTAAGTTTTCGTACTCTGCGTATTTTTTGCGTCTTTTTCCTTCATTTGCACAACTTTTTTATACTTTGCAACAATTTTTGCGACATAATCATATTTGTTGTGCTGAGTACGAAAGGTTTGGATTCATTCAAGCTTCGGTATCGTGATTTTCGTTGGGCCAGGTTGGAGCTGCAGAGTGCCATTGAGCCCTATGAGAGACTTTCCTTGGGCCAGGTTGGAACTGCAGAGTGCCATTGAGTCCTATGGGAGACTTTCCTTGGGCCGGGTTGGAGCTGCAGAGTGCCATTGAGCCCTATGGGAGACTTTCCTTGGGCCGGGTTGGAGCTGCAGAGTGCCATTGAGCCCTATGGGAGACTTTCCTTGGGCCAGGTTGGAGCTGCAGAGTGCCATTGAGCCCTATGGGAGACTTTCCTTGGGCCAGGTTGGTGCTGCAGAGTGCCATTGAGCCCTATGGGAGACTTTCCTTGGGCCAGGTTGGAGCTGCAGAGTGCCATTGAGCCCTATGGGAGACTTTCCTTGGGCCAGGTTGGAGCTGCAGAGTGCCATTGAGCCCTATGGGAGACTTTCCTTGGGCCGGGTTGGAGCTGCAGAGTGCCATTGAGCCCTATGGGAGACTTTCCTTGGGCCGGGTTGGAGCTACAGAGTGCCATTGAGCCCTATGGGAGACTTTCCTTGGGCCGGGTTGGAGCTGCAGAGTGCCATTGAGCCCTATGGGAGACTTTTCTTGGGCCAGGTTGGAGCTGCAGAGTGCCATTGAGCCCTATGGGAGATTTTCCTTGGGCCAGGTTGGAGCTGCAGAGTGCCATTGATTCCTTTGGGAGGCTTCCAAAATCATGCACAGAAGGATCAAAGTCAGAAAGGTTTTCCCGCCGTTTCCGATCGTTCGAATACGGAAATTTTGTGACTTTCGGATCGCCAATACGATATTATCGTGACTAATACGATTTTTTCATAAGCATTTTCGTGACATTTCCGATTAACAGAAATTATCGTATCTAATCCGAATTTTACCCATTTCAGGATTCGAACTTGTACTTTGATGAATCAGCCCCTGAGAATTACATCATCTTTCAAATGGAAGATAGAGTGCAAGACTGGTACTGGTTTGACTGGTACTGGGGTGATACAAAGCTTGCCTTACTGACAGTGTCCATAAAATGGCAGCTGCCTGCTTGCTGTAATTATTTAATTCCAAGACTAAAGGAAACAAGATTCATATTATTTATATTGTGTAAGTCAAGTTTATTTTGCTCAACTATCATAGTATAAAATAATTTGTAGTTATTTCTTTGGGTGACAGGTCCTCTTTAACGTCTTTCCTATTAAAAACCTAAAAATAAGTTGGGTTTGGATTTTAAAACATTTTCTGAAAGAGTGGTATTATAAAGGTGTATGAAGGATACAAGTACAGGGGCAATTATTAGGTGACTGATACAATTGTCAACTAAATGTGTTTTTAAACTTGCCTGATCAATTATCATCAGTTATCAGTTATCAGTTAACAAAAATACAAACCCACCAATCCACTCATAGTCCCGTCTTGAACTGGTTGATTTAAAAATGACCCAAACTAAATGACAATATTAAAAAATGTTTGGACAACTGTACAATAATTCCTAAGCCACCATGCCATCTAGTGGATAAAATTGGAAACACTGCATTTTTTTCTTTATTTAACTAGGTACCCAATATGGGGCTTGATATTATTGAAAAATGAATGGAAATAGTTCATTGCAAACAGTAAAATTAAAATATGGATTTGTGTAATTGCAAGCAAAGTTCATTCCGTTATGTTTGTAGACGTGTTGTTCCTTTAAATTGCATTATAAAGCCTTCTGAAAACAAAATGTATTCTCATGCTACACATATGGAACTGCCTTAGCATCAAAAATGACTTATTATTGGCATATACTGTACTTGAAAGTTGTTTCTTTTTACCCCATTGCTTCTTTATGTCCCCAATTATGCATTTTTACATTTACTATCATGTTTTTGCAAAAAATAAAATTTTGCTAGTAATGGTGAGTGACTATTTCATCTGTTGCAGATTCATGGCAAAATTTGCTTTTTTTCGGAGTGGTGATAAGCTCCATGAAACTGTGCTAGAATTTCTTCATGTGTTTTTTGCTCACGAGAAAAAAACATTTTCGAAAAACTGCTTTTTGATTCCAGTGTATTTGGCGCAAGAGAAAAAACAACTATTGACTTCAATGCATTTCACTCAAAAAAAAAAAACAAGAGAAAAAATGGCTATTGTGTCCAGTGCTTTTGGTGTGAGAAGAAAATGCAATGAAGACACACTCGCTGACTTCAATGCATTTGGCATGAAGAAAAAAAAACTGGGTGAAAAAACATCCACTGACTCAAATGCATTTGGCTAAAAAAAACAAGCCATTTGGCAAAATTTTACCTACTTACCAGGCTTTGCGAGGCAAGGTTGTATTTTGTTTTTTTTTTTAAACTTGATCTTGAATACATTTTCTTCTAAAATGTCCCATTTTTGGTTCTGCCTCTTCTTTCTTATCCCAAGGAAGTTGGTTCCAGCCAGAGCATCACAAACCAATGCTTTGTTTTTAACATTTATAAAATGTATCAGTATCCTTGTAACCCTACATTCATAGGATTCATTGGTTTTTGATCCTACATAAAGGGCCAAATAAAAACCAGCCTTACAGGAAGTTGTGATTGATGTCATTTTCGAAGAGATTGTTGCAAGCAGCGCAGTTTGTTGCTTTTTAAACTGCTTTTTAAAGTAAATAGTTATATAACTGAAATTATATGATTTATATTTTAATGTAATTTATGGGTGAGACAGATTGCAAATATAGTACAGGTATCGGACCCCTTAGCCGGAAACCCATTATCCAGAAAGTTCCGAATTATGGAAAGGTCATCTCCCATAGACTCCATTTTATTTAAATAATTAACATTTTTAAAAATTATTTCCTTTTTCTTTGTAATAATAAAACGGTACCTTGTACTTGATCCCAACTTAGGTATAATTAATCCTTATTGGAGCCAAAACAATCCTATTGGGTTTAATTACTGTTTAAATAATTTTTTTAGCAGACTTAAGGTGGGAGATCTGAATTACAGAAAGACCCCTTATCCAGAAAACCCCAGGTCCCAAGCATTCTGGATAACGGGTCCCGTACCTGCAGTATGAATACAAGGTGACGTACATTTTCCACTGTGTATATCAGTGTATACAATGCAAAGGGATGTGTATGTATGCTACATAAACAGTAAAAAAATCTTTTTCATTTTTACCTAAAATCAATCACAGCCTGAAATACAGCTTGATAAATACCTTGGAGTGGTGCATAGCACTCAGACAGAGAAGTGTGAATCGCAACAGCTTGATAACGTTTGTACATTAATAGATATATATTGGGTTGTTTTTGTTCACAACACTTAAAATATAACATATATCACACACTACAACTATGAAATAATACTTTAAAGTAATAAGTATTTTTATAAGCTGTGTATCAATGCAGTAGCATGATGTATTGTGAGTATATCACTAGTCAGCAAATACTTTATAATATGTTCAAATATGGGAAGAGAAATCATTATACAAGCTTATTTTTAGCCAGTAAATAAGAAACAATGGCACAACTCCTATTGCTGGAGGTTAATGGCTGTTTCAAAGCACAGCACTGCATTTTCCTTCAGTGACATTGGGAAACTATGCTACATGGCATGTACTGACTTAAGGCCATATTCTCTAGTATAAGGATATGCTAACACTGAGCCACAAAACTCTAAAGTCAATCAGTGTTGCTGAGTAGACATGCATTGTAGATGTCAAGGTTTTGGAAATCAGCAGTACAAAAACCTAGCTGTATTCCTTCTGATAAAGAGTATAATAGAGTTACTTGATGCAGAAATGAATAATGATATGCTGCCAGCTTCAGAGTCATTTGTGTCAGTCAGTTCAAGCAGACCAATGAAATAGGTACACCATTATTTACCTCAGGTGGGTTTGAAGGATATTAAATTATTAGGCTGTCTCTGTTTTGAAATGCATGATGGAAAACTACATTTTCAACATAATGACAGCACCCAACCATTAATCAAAGCCAGCACTTCAATGGTGTAATAATGCTCTCAAAGCCTCACAGAGTGGCTTAACTTACTTTTGGATATGATCCTGTATGCCTTCATAACACAGGGGTGTCTCATATATATAGAAAATTATACACAAATACAGTATATGGATAATTATGTCTGATGTGATTCCATTGAGAAAAAGCCAGTTCAGACTAGCTAACTGCCATTATTAATACAGAGTAGCATTTGCGTCTCATTATCTATGTTACCTCCTCTACATACATCATTTTTTATGGCAAATATTTTCTAGATATCTTTCCCCAGCACAAATATATAGAAAATGGTGAATTCATGGCAGGAGAAAATTCACAGCATTTCTCTTACAACAGTGTACTTGTAATTTTTAGCAATGCAGGGGCCCATAGCATTAATGTCACCTATGGCTTTAAATCCCTATACTTCCTTATTTCCTAGTTATTAGTTAGATGCCCAAGTAACTAGTTTAACTAGTGTTTGACAAGGGGCAGTCCTTCTTGGACTGCATCTGTTGAACCTGTTGGATGTTCCACTGAGTCTGGGACCAACAAAGCCAAAGTGAGACAGATACAACTAGCTAGCAAGGGCAGCCTGTACTCCAACTAGGAGAGGTAGAAGGGAGCAGCTCTAGGCGCTGCTTGCCTAACTAAAGGGGCCACAGTACTGAAGAGAGAATTAGGCTATATTAATTCCCTGATACATTTCTGCTGTATGGGATCCAGTCACACTGTGCTGTCTCCTCATTGACTTTAACCCTGTGGATTGTCTTGAACAATAAAGCCCTGTTTTGTTTTGCAAAGAACTTCTGGCATACTTTTTATTTTATTACTTTTGACATTGGAGAGATGTAGGCACACAACACTGTTCCACTTCACCCTTCCACTTAGCAAAGGCCTATCCTGTGTGTTAGAGTCCAATGTAATCTGACTTCTATCTCATCTAGCCAAACAAGGCCTTTTCTGGCCAAGGTAGAGTTACATTAAATATGATATCTGTTGTGAAAATATGCCTGGTGAAGTTAGACAAGAAAAGAATTCACACTTAACCAGGTATCATTTTATTTTCTAACCCAAAACGAAACTTGTTGCTTGTTTTTTTTTAATGGTAGTTCACTAAAATCTGTTATTATCCCCAATGGGGATATGAAATTACATTATGGTTAAGGTAATTTTGCCTGAACCAGATCAAATACAACAAAGGGTTTTGTGCAGGCTTTCTGCTTCCTCTGAGTGACACTTTCCAGAAGGCAACATAATACCTATGATGTACCGAATTCGATGCAAGAATTCAGATGTGTCAGTCTTGGCACAGGGATGTTGGATGTGATGGTCTGGTGCAGAATTGTCAAGTGCATGGTGAAAGTCTATAACAGATTCACAGAAAAATTTTTGCCGCAAACCTGTCCTGGGTAAAAAGGATTCATGCAAAATTCTGATCTCTGATCAGTGAGGGGTTCTCTTTATTTCAAGTGCCTCACTCAGGACTTTATGCACCCAAGCAATTATTACAAAATATATTCTATGATTTTGTATGTTAAAATAAGACAAACCATTCCATCATCAAGAAATAAAAACCTGTAAAAAATCTGTTTTCACATGCAGTCTACAAATACAGTTGTACATATACATTTCTTAACCAAACCTAATAGGGATTTTGCTGAAAAATGATCATTTCAATATAGAGAAACCAAAGATTATAATATTTTAAAACGACAGAAGGATCATGGTTTTCTTGTCAGCCTTATTTCCTTCTGCTCAAATCCATAATAAGAACTGGTAATGGTGTTTGCATGACAAGTGGCAGATATCCTCTTTAGTACAACTGTGTGCCAGACATAATAGATATAGGTAAGCGCTCATTAACTAGATGATAATTGGGTAGGCATATATAGCTATAATAGCTTTTCTTCCTCCTTCCATCACATTGTCTGCATTAATTTTCATAACAAATACCTATTATTTTTTTTTCAATTAAAATATTAGAATGAACACATCCAAAATAATTATTTAACCACATATTGAACCCATATACATTCATTTCACAAATTATAATTTGATTATGATTTGTTTTGTTATACTTTTTATGCATCTGTAAGGATTTTATATGTATATAATTTACTAAGGTTTAGAAAATCCAACCCGTAAAAGCAGAACACAGAAATATATATGCAGAACATTTTGCCCTTATAAAGGATGGCAAAGTAGCTATCTTGGACAATTCACAATAAAATAATCTTTTTTAACAATTTTGTAAAGTATCACATTGAGTGCTTGGTAAAATTGCTTAAATTGTATGATCATTTGAATTCAGGCAGACTTGCCTTTAATACACTACTTTTTCCAGGGTAATTTTTCTGTCTTTTCAATCTTTTTTTGAATAAAGTCTAGAGATGCTTCTATTCATGAACAAAAAAATCAAGGCCCACTCTTTAGAGTCTATTGTATAGGGCCATTAGTATTGCTCTTCAAAATATGATCCCTATTGCTTTGATTCTTATGAATAGCTTTTTGTCTAATATGAGATAGGAAAAAATGTAAAATGAGATGTAAAATTGCATGTCATAAATCTACCACTCATACATATACACATAGATGTCTCTTCATATATTTATCATCTTCTATTCCAGTGGTCAGCTAAAACTACTGCAAACTCATCAATACGGAATAGTATATATGTCAGTTAGCATTTTATGTAAAATAAAAACAATTATTACAAAAACATAATGACTTTTATGTTCATTCCATTCCATAAGTATATGTTAGATAATTGTGATTTCATTAAACAATAAAATTAACATAACAGAAATACACTTTATAAAACAAATACCTGTATAATACTTTTATCATTCTTGAATATGATACTGCAAACATAGCCAAACATTTGGTAGGTTTTCTACTTTATCAAAATGTGAATTTAAAAAATCATGCTGTGAAATGGAATTCTGAAATGGCAAAATCTGAAAGTATTCTAAATAAATTACTTTTGAAAACTGAATGTCGGAATTTAAACCAAATATTCACCATTTGTGATACTATTAAAGAAAATAGATAATTGTCTCAATTTCTTAGTTACCCCATTCTCTGCCCTGGTGAGCAAAATCTCTAGTGTGTTCTAGTGTGCCTCTTTTATATATTATGCACAGTACAGTGTATTAAGCTGCAGAGCATGAAACTCCTATGTTTTCCTTGGATGAGCTTTTGCACACGTTTTTGTTCATAAATGCATTTAAAACAATGTTATAATTTTATATAGTTTTGTTTGTTTTCAAAATGCGAATGGAAACATGCATAGACTGTGAAAGGGTTTTCAAGATGCAAAGAGAATTGTGTACATGAGATTTTTCTTTAATGTTATACAGGAAAGGTATTATTTCATGGTAATCTGAGCATACATTGCATTGTAGATGAAAGAGTAGTTATGGCATAATGGCATAAGAATAAACATGAAGATAGACAAGATTGTATTTAATATTAATATATTCTAATATTCCCAAAACAATATTTTACATGGACCAAAAATGTGCACTCCTAAACAACTAGTAGCAAGGAATATAAAATATGTAGAAAATATTAAAATCTGCCACCATTACGTCTGTACAGCTGGCTATCCTAGTAATTTGCTGGCAGAGGGCATGATGTACTGCTATATCTTAATTTTCTCAAAGAGTGTATTGTAGGATTTGTGTTTATCCCAGTTCTGAAACAGTTATTCTGAAAAAATGAAAATGTGTAGCTGGCTCTCCTAGGGATTCTCCAAAACAGTGGTAAGGTTTGGGCCAACTGAAGGCTAGTTATGGTGAGCTTTAGGGAGAACATGTACAACATATATGTTCTAGTTACTGCTGGAAGCTGAGCTCGAGAGTTACTGGGGTGAGAACTCCTGGGAGCTGAGCTAAAAAGTCAATTAGGGCGAGAATTAGGATGAATAGATGACTTGCTGATACAGGAATGTTTTCATACAGTATGTTCTTTTGCCCTACAGTATGTTGCGTTTCAGGCCAAATGTGAATTGCTAAAAGGGAACTTGAAAATGAAAATGTTAATACAGAATTAAGGCATACAGTATAGAGTAATTTAATATACCACAACGTGATAATTAAAATCTATATCAGGTAGATGCTTAACCATTTTTTCAAAAAGTGTCATGTCACTCTACTTCTCTCCGTTTTTCTGTTAATTATACTGGTTTATATTAATGTTTACTATCTGTCTGCCTCTACTGCTATCTTCTTTCCTTATATTTTGTATTTCCACTGTACCTTATGCTTTAAAATCCTGTCCATTGACTTCTTCTTCCTTCTTTCCTTCTTATCTCTGGTAGGACCCCACCTCTTGCCCTTTTGCTTTCCAATTTCAATATTTTTCTGTGCTCTAAATAAAGTAATTTCTCCCCTTTTTCCCTTTAACTTTTCCTTTGCTGCCAATTAAATCACAAGTTATTCTTAGCCACCTTAATAAACTCTGACATAAGTAACAGGGGAGCCTTGCTCTGATTGGATGTATTTGACAGCAGTTTAAATGTCATGGTTTTCCAATCCAGGCACTGTTCATAGCAGGCTTATCAAGTCACACAGAATTATCTGCAGATTACATGACAAGCAGCAGGCAAAATGTGGCCTGTGGGCTGCCAGTAGTGTGGGGTTTCTTTGTTAAGGGTCTAAAATGTTGTATTTAATTCAAGAAAAAAAAAATAGATAATTCTAGGGTTCTCACAGCTTGCTGCATCAACAGATGCAACAGATGCAACAGACTTGTGAAGAATCACTCTCTTCAGAATGCTGGAAATCATGTCTTCCTCACTATAAAAATCTTACCCACAACAATTAATAAATAGACATTAAAGTGAAGCTACTCCTCAAAATATTAATACATATCTATCTATCTATATCACTTGTGATGAGCAAATTTTTTCACCAGGCATGGATTCACAGCGAATTTCCGCATTTCTCCATTGGCGAATTGTTTTGCAAAACTTCAGTGAAATTTCTCAGCGGAAAAATTCCCCATGCGTAAAAAATTTTTTGTTGTGCGTCAAAGGGTGTTGTTGTGACAAGTTAGGCGCATCAAAAAAGGGCGCGGTCGCATAAAAAAGGGCTTGGTTGCTCCAAAAAAAGTGCGCCCGACAAAAAAAACATGGGTGACCAAAAAAGACACAGGCGACAAAAAAGACGCGGGCGACAAAAAAAATCACGTGACGAATGCGTTTCACAAATTTTTCCCCGTTTTGGGAATATTATGGCGAAGCGAAACGGAACAGATTTGCTCATCACTATCTATCACATTAGCTTATAGGTTTTATTGTTAATTAGCTATATGGATAGTGTAATTTGTTGTTACTGCAGTCCACTTTTTTGCTGTTAAGTTATTGAGAGCCAAGAGTCACATCTCATTTTCAGCCTCTTTTTATTACTTTGAGATTAAGTTGAATGTTGAATTCTTTTTACTTCTCATTTACTTCGCCATTTATGAAGTATACCTTATATGATCTTGCAGCATTGTTGTAAAAATGTCTGAAACCACAGGCTCATTACCCTGGAATCTATTGCCTTCAGAAACAATTTGACCAAGATCCTATTTGATGTTCTTGTTAGAAATAAGGACACTTGCTTAAAAACAATAAATCATTTATAATGCAGTATTTCAGCTATTACATTTACTGAGGGGGATAGCATATAGTTTTGTTGTAGTTGCATTGCATATCAACTTGAAATTTGATTTAATAATTATTGTATAGGATTTCATTTGCTATTAAATCAAGTGTAATAAATGCAAAGCTGGTCTTTGAACTCATGTACTGTCCTTTATAAATCAAGTGTAAAACATATTGAAACAGGTTACTTCATTCACAGAGACAAATAAAATGAGAAAATGTGCATGCTTGTCACAAAATGATTGGTTATAATGATGTTACTTTGGCTGTTTTTTCATGCTGTGAAAGTAAAAACATCTGATATTTCATCTTACAGTATAAACAAAAAGGGGTTAATTTTATTTCTCTGCCTAACTATAAAAATATGTTAAACAAAAGTCATAAGTCATAAAAGTAGAAAACATTACAAAAATAGTTTTCCATTCTAAGGTGTACATTGATTTATATACAGTGTTTCTGATATTTTCTTGATTTAATATATTTATGTTGGGTTGAAAACCTTCGACTTCAGCTTATTCTTCTGATTTTTCTTCTTATTCTTAGCGCCCCCTATTTTCTAAAAGCTAATCCTCCTACAGTTTTAGGGGTGCAACACCCAAACTATCCACACTTCTTCGCTCTATAACGGAGCAGGTTGCTTGTGCTTTTCTAAGCGATCCGGCCCCCCGTTGTTTTGTGGCGCCGCTCCGAACACCACTATTTTTCCACTGACTTCGACAGGGAAGATTTTCAAACTGCTTTGAAGCTACACCCCCCAAACTTGAATCACACAGTCATGGGGTCAGCCCGAATAAAAATATGATGATTGTTGGATGCCCAAAAGTGGGAGGAGCTGTGAACAGCCAATCAGATTTTACCTATTGACTTGGCAGAAATTCAACCTGCTGCCATTCTCAGTAATAACACCAGGGTCCCCATACTTTTCACAGTTGGTCACTAGGGGACTGCAGTTTTAGTTTTGAAAAAGTGGGCGGGGCTACCAACAGCCAATCAGATTTCACCTATTGAATTTTATTGGTTTGATGCCAGGGTTCCCAAACTTTGCACAGTCAGTCACTGGGTGACTTTGTACTCAAGGTTAGAAAAAGTCAGCAGGGCTCCCAACAGCCAATCAGATTTTAACTATAGATTTTCAGATTTCACCTATACACTTCATATGTTTAAATTTAAACTGCTGCCATTCTTTAAATATTAATACTAAGGTCCCCAAACTTTTTTCAGACCTAGCCACTAAGTAACTGCGGTTCAGCGTTAGAAAAAGTGGGTGGAGCCACCAACAGCCAATCAGATTTAAACTATTGATTTTCAACCTGCTGCCAGAATTAGTCACTGGGTATTTGCTGTTCAAAGTCAGAAAAAAGTGGGCAGGGCCACCAATAGAGATGTAGCGAACTGTTCGCCGGCGAACTAATTCGCGCGAACATCGGGTGTTCGCAAGTCCGCAAATTCGCGAACTTTTCGTGATGTTCGCAATTTGGGTTCGCCGGCACCGAAAAAATCGCAAAACTTACGATAACGTTACGAATGCTCCGAAAAAGTCGCAAAACTTACGATAACGTTACGACTGCTCCGAAAAAGTCGCAAAACTTACGATAACGGTACGAATGCTCCGAAAAAGTCGCAAAACTTACGATAACGTTACGAATGCTTCGAAAAAGTCGCAAAACTTACGATAACGGTACGACTGCTCCGAAAAAGTCGCAAAACTTACGATAACGTTACGAATGCTCCGAAAAAGTCGCAAAACTTACGATAACGTTACGAATGCTCCGAAAAAGTCGCAAAACTTACGATAACGTTACGAATGCTCCGAAAAAGTCGCAAAACTTACGATAACGTTACGAATGCTCCGAAAAAGTCGCAAAACTTACGATAACTTTACGAAAGCGCCGGAAATTATGAAAAAGTCGCAAAATTACCGATCATTTCGAAAAACGGCGTGTGTCAATTTTTCAGAGAAGTTTTTGCCCTTGATCCCCCTCCTGCATGCCACTGTCCAGGTCGTGGCACCCTTTAAACAACTTTAAAATCAGTTTTCTGGCCAGAAATGGCTTTTCTAGGTTTTAAAGTTCGCCTTCCCATTGAAGTCTATGGGGTTCGCAAAGTTCGCGAATATTCGCAATTTTCGGCGGAAGTTCACGAACAGGTTCGCGAACTTTTTTTTTGAGGTTCGCTACATCCCTAGCCACCAACAGCCAATAACATTTCACATTGTAAAATGCTGTCAGTCTCATATTTTTAGTCATTTGGCTTAATTGTTATAATTTACCTGATGAATCCACAGGAGGCTTGACCAATTAGATGTTGACTAGTTATAGATCATTCTATAGATCAAGGAATGAATACATATTATCTGAAAGATTAACTTTTTAACTAGAGCTGCAAGTGTGTGGATCCTCCCCTTACTAAATACCTATGCAGACGTGTCTTTTTGTTAGGGACTGGCTATTTAAACAGCCAGTTACTTCTGCTGTGGTGTATGAGTGGCTATAATTAAGTTAGTCTCAGTCTACTTATAGCATCAAGTACATATTATGTGCTGGAGAATAAGTGGTTTACACACTGTTTGAGGTAAGGACATCATAGGGCAAAATAATCGGATCACAACAATGGTATGCAGGCCAACGGTGTGTGAACTTTGTATTTTCCTGATTTGCACCCAGGTTGTAACTCATATAGGTGTGTGCCTTACCCTTTATTTGCATATATATATATATACTCATATATTTGTATATTTATACTTATAAAAAAGTCCACAAAGTATCCGCACAAAAGTATTAACTTTTTCACAAAGTTTCGGCGCTCTGTGAAAATGCCATTTACAAACATACATTGGATGCATATGATATACACAAATATATATAATAACAACTTATAATAAAAGGAGTGCTGGTATAGTATACATCATAGATCTTGTCCTGACATGTATTTCATGTTGTCTGTGAAATTGTTTGTTTAAACTTTTTACAACTGTATTTCAGACAGAATGAAATAACTAAAATGTATTATTGCCTAATGTATTACACTGCTACTAAGAGACTTTATTGCTAAGGTGCTAATGGACTTCCTGTGATAGCTGGTGGTTTAAGAATATACTATAGCTCATTACTGAGACAAGATTGTCTCACATATTTCAGTCATTATAAACATCCTATAATGTGAGCTAAATCTACCCCCATTATTATTTCTGAGAATTCAAAGAGTGGTGTTTTAACACATTAATATAATTATGTACTGTACATAATGACAAATTTAAAAAAATGTGGCCCATTATGTTCAACACTATTCAAAACCCTTTTAGTGACATTTGATCCTAAAGAAAAATGCCTTTGAGTAAAAAAACAAAACATAATAGAACTTTTTTTTGCCTTTTATCATCCTATAAAACATTTATACTGGGCTCTAATTTTACCAAATGTTTTCTTAAGGTATGATATTTGTATTGGTTCTTGGTGAAGGGATACACAACTTGGCCTTCCTATAAATTAAGCTGAACAGGCAAGTTACAGTATGTTATAGTTAGCTAATCCACACTGCATTAGTAGTGAACTATACATTTAAAATGAAATATGTTTTGTATAAGAAGATATCATATAAGGCAGCTATGCACTGTTACACTGAAGTGATTCCTAAAGCTGAAGGAGGAACATTGCATTATTCTTATTGCACTGAAGTTGGCTTTATGAAGTGATAACTAACATTCTTTCCCACATCATTAAGCCATGAATCATTGCCAGAAAATAATAATAAATCCAGACTGATTGTTCTTTTTTTATGTGGGGTAATTGTAGATATCAAGCCAAATTCCAAAGGAGCTAGATTTATATAGATTTTATAAAATAAACCCAAGTGGAAAACAAACATCTGTGTTACAGGAACTATGTTATGGGCCCCTTGTTACAACTTAGATTAAACAAGCACCACTGCATCTGGGACTCATGCACCTTATATATTCCTAACCCCCTAAAAGAGAAACCATCTCAGCAGGTGGTCAAATAGCTAGAAAATAGGCTGCATATTGAGAAATTTGTATGACTTATTTGAAACTGGGTTTGTAAGGGAATTGAGGAACTGGGGGAGGTGAATGAGCTCTGTGGGGTTAGCTATTCCTGACCCACATCAACCCACAAACAAACACATTACTTTTTGTAAAAAAAATTGATGAAGAGAGCAAATTATGTTCTGTGCACCTTTATCGCAAAGACAACAAGAACATGCATGGTAAGAGTCTTGTGATGATTCATATTTTTTAGAAACTCACGGGAGCACTTACCGAGCCAGCAGTGTATGCTCAAACGCACAGCCGAAACCGAGACGGCAAATCAATCCGCAACCGAAAAAACTATGTACGGAGCAACATCCACACTGCTGTTTAAAAAAACATTTCTTTGTTTAGTCTCCTTAAAAGCATATTGTGCTTATACAGAAAAAGACCATACGCTCGACGCGTTTCGTGGTATCACACCACTTTCTCAAAAGCTGTGATGATTCACAATGTATATGTGATTAAATTACAATTTTACAGTTTCAGAAGACAGAAGAAGACAGAAGAAGTCCACATTCGAAAAATTCCAAAAAATACTCAACTTCATATATCTCTGACATCACATAATTTGCAGTGTCATCACTGATCAGAAAGTAAAATTCTGATAATAAAGATACATTTAAGGATAATGTATTTCTTGATGAAGACAACTGCTAGGAAGCTGGGAAAATATTGGTTTTAGGAAATAATTTTGCATTTACATGTTCGTATGGTTTCCAACGTATAAGAAAGATGACAATTCAAATCTCTTCAAGTTTAAATACAGCATATGCAGTTTCACTTTATTAATATTCATTTGTAATCATATATCAAATACTCCCTTAGTACATTTGATATTAAAAACTGTTATGGTTGCGATGTTATGAAATATTAAAAGGATACATATTATTTTTATTAAGATGCAGGAATGTAAGCATTGATTTTATTAATATTTAAATAATACAAAAGCCAGGAATATATAATATTACACAAGAATATTAAGACAGAGGTATAAAAAGAAAGTAAAGCAGAAACAAAAAACAGATTTTGATAGATATTTCATCTAAACTTTGACTTTTAGTATGTAGTGCATGTGACTGTGGAGGAGCTCATTTTTTCATCTAATACAGATTCATGGCAAAACTTGTGTTTTTACAAGTGTCGCAAATTTCCACTAATCTGTGATAACATTTTGTCATGAGTTATATTTCAAGTTTATGCCCACACAAAAAATTGTAAGAAATTGACTTCAATGAATTTGACATGAGAAAAACACTGAGAAAAAAATGCCCATTAAATCCAATGCATTTGGCAAAGCAGCAGATTTTTCTGGGAAGCTACAAAAGGCATTTGCTCATCACTTTTTTTGGTATTTATGGCTTATTTTGCATTTTTTTAAATCATTAGCTATTTCTTCCACACAGCTGTTTGTTGGGACCCAAGACTTCCCCCCCTCAAAATAACAGACAGACTATGAAGTTTAATGATATTTACTTTAACTTCTTTAATTTTTTTGGCAAATATGCCACCATATACCGCCCATCTCCTTCCCCACCCATTAGCAGTACTGTTAAATGCAGGTAGTGTCAAATACACAAAGACATGCATTCCATTTTGGAAACAAAAGAGTTGCATCTTTTGCAAGGAGGAGTTGCAATTGCAATTATTTACAAGGATGTGTTGTTTGGAAGTTGTTTGCACTGCACATTTTTCCCCACTAATGTAGTTTACTGCCTATTGGTGTTTCTTTAATAAAATTAACCAACCCCTTTATATTCACCCCAATAAATTAAAAGTCTCAACCCTAGGGTATGGAGGTTAATTAATAAATGTAAATTAGTAAATGTTAGTAACATTAGTAAATGTTAGAGAAAAATAAATCTGTAAATGAGGGTTTGTAGTTAGTGATAGACTACTACCATGTGAGACCCTATTCTCCAGACATCAGTCTGTAGGGATTAGATGTAGTCTGTATTGGCTTTGAGTCAATTGTACCTGACATCTGCGGTGAGATTAATTTATGTAGAAACTATCTTCTACCATCATTGTGTATTTATGAGAAAGGAGCAATCTGTGTGCATACTTGTTGAATATATTGAAGCAACTGCAGTTTATAAAGTGAGGCATTATTGTTCCTGTTTAAGATATCTTGTGTGTGTGTGAGAATCCAATATTCTACAAGAGCCCAGCTGAGACAGAGAGTTGCATGAGGCAGGACCTGGAAAAAAGCAGGAGTTTTAAAGGAATTTTATTTTATTCCCCCTTCCAAGATGCTACACTAATGTCTCCCAATATCCAAAATGAGTAAACAAAAAAATATCATTTTGCTCTTTTGGTACGTTGTTTAAGAAAATACAAATGTTGCAAGTGTAACAATAGCGGTAGCTGAAAAGGTTAAATACACATTTTTACAACAGGTCATCTTCGTAAAGCTTTGTTGGGTACTAAACAGATTTTTTCATGGAGCCCAGTAACTACAAGTTGCTTCATTATCCAAATCCGTCTTCTTGCATATGGAAGAAAGTAAAATGAAAAATCTGTCAGCACCACTTTGCTATTTTATGGACTAAGCCAAGATATTTTGGAAAAATATTTAGGAATTAATGACATTTTCCTCAATAACAACCCCAAAATCAAGAGGTGGATAGCTCATTAAATATAAAAAATTATGTAGACACCTATGCATCTATCAAATTGACTAACTTGTACAGGTTTGTAGTGATGAGCAAATCTGTCCCATTTCGCTTCACTGAAAATTCTCAAATCTTTTTGCAAAATGGTGAAAAATTTGCAAAATGGTTAAAATGACGCACAACAATTCTTTTTGATGAGAAAGACAATTATTTTGATGAGTGAGACACTTCTTTAGACGTGCAAGACAATTCTTTTGATGAGAGACAATTCTTTTGATGAGCGAGATAATTATTTTTGATGCGCGGCTATTGTTTTGACCAAATGAACTGTCAATTTTTGGATGCACAGCAAATTTTTCTTTTTTTGAATTTTGACCCCCATTCCGTGTAAAAATCTGTCAATGTCGAAACGCAGAAATTCGCCACAAATCCATTCCTGCCAAATGTTTTTGTCCATTACTACAGGTTTGTATTTGCAATGATAAAGATTAAAAGCCAGAACTCACTGATAATGAGTGGCAAACATGAATATTGAAAAAAACAGCACCATTCTATGGATACAATTAGAAAAACAATAGTGGGACTTAAATATTGAAGCAATTACAGATTAAAGCCCTTGTGTTTTCAACGGTCAGGCACAAGTGCAACACCTTTAAATTTTCCTTAAAGAAACTTCTCAACAACTACACCTCTTGTAAGCACAGGCAGGGCTGGAACTAGGGGTAGGCAGAAGAGGCAGCTGCCTAGGGTGCAACGACTGGGGGGCGCCAGACAGGAGCCTCTCCTGCCAACCCCTAGTCTGTGATCTGTTTCTCGTTGCTTCTTATCGCACATCGCCGCCCCCCTCCCCGCACGAGGGGGGGGGCGTGCGCGATGCAGGGGCAAGGTGGCCAACCGGGTTGCCTAGGGCGCCCGCTCGGTTCGGCCCGCCCCTAAGCACAGGAACCAATTTTACACAACTACATCAAAACCAAACCAGTCAAAACGTACATGTTCTATACCTATTCTATATACAGTATACCACAATCTCAATTGCTTTTTGTTGCTCTATGCCATAACAAATGTAATATAGAATAATAGAAAAAAAACTGTAGTATAATATGTGTGTGTGGAGCTACAGATATTATTAGTGTGCTTATTAGTGTGCATACTTCTTGTTTTGAATACTATACAAACCAGCAGTACAAAATATAATGCTGTATATTCTGTTTTGCAACCTGTTCCAAAAGACTTTCAAGGTGAAAACATATTAAAGTTCTTGCTTCAGGTATACATGTTGTTGTCTTTCTCAATTTCTTTTCCCTTCCATTTTTCAATTACCAATATAGCACATGGCATTAGAGAATGAGAAAGAAGAAAGAGGAACACACAGATATGGAATTTCAAAGCTGTGCTGAAACTGTAAGATCTGCTAAAAAGCAGAAGCCTAAAATGAAATAATAGCATATTGTTATATAGAATATATGCACTTAGTTCTATATGAGAAACAGAACCAATTTAAAAGTGTGTGTGTGTCAAAACAGACAGAACTGATTTTAGTTTCTCCATTTCATTTGTTTCAAAATGTTTGTTTCATAACAGGTTTCTATAATTATGATAATATGTTCGCAGCTCAATAAATATATAAATAAACGCAGTGACACATGAGTTGTCTGTTTCATTAAATTATTATAATGAGTAATGAAATTTTCAATTTTTAATATTAGAAAATCCATGCTCAAAATTTCTAAATAGTAAACTTCAGTGCTATGGTATTGATGCCTAGGAATTAAATGTTTTATACAGAAATCTTATAAATAAAGGAATGCTTATTAAAGCCAACAATTCTTATTTTTTAATGATTTCCTTTTAATACTATAACAGTACCTTGTGCTTGATTGTAATCTAGTATAAATTTATTTTATGTAAAAGACCAATATCTGGAAAACCCCAGGTCACAGGTACCCAGATAAAAGACCCTATATATGTAAATAAATTATCAGAAAAAGTAAAACACATTCTGTAGGTTCTTTAACCCTTTAATTGCCAGCAGAATTTCACATTTCGGTTCCGCTCAGTGCCAGACATTTTGTAAACATTCTGTGCTCTCTCAATGTAGGGGCTTTTACTGGGGGAAGGGTTAAGTTTAGGTAGACAAACTATATATTGTTTTTTTTCAGGAGAACCTGAGCTTTCCAAATCTGCCAGAATTTTTGTGTATTTACACTTCTGGAACAAGATTTAGAGCTTGAAATACAAAAGTCCCATGCCAATACCTGATATGTATAGCTTTATGGAGATTTCTCACTTCTATAGATCAAAAACTCCCAGCAGTATATTACTAAATTTTCAAAGCATTACAGCAGAATACGGCATACTTTAGATTCCAAAGCCAAAAATCCTGGAATATTAAGTTTACCCCAGGAAACGATATATTTTTGATAAGTACACATTCTGCTGAATCCGAAATAGGTAACCAAGTCTTCCAACTCCCAAGTACCAAACAGCAAAGCTTTCCTGAAGTTAGCAGTTTCTATAAAAAATTATGGAAATTCAAAAAAATCACCTCAAAGCTTCCACTTTCAAGCACCTTATCTCCCACATAGCATTAGATAGCAAGAAATCCTAAATATGAAAGTCAAGGGTCCACCGAACAGTTTGATGCCCATTGTGCATAGGATTACTAAAGTATCTGGAATTTAGAGACCCCAAAAGGAAGTTACAGTAGTACATACAAATTTCCCCGGAGATCTATTTATCTACTGAAAATTCAACATGTTTACTGCATTTTCTGTGGGGTAAAAACACAAAAAATACATTGACCCGCCCAAAACCATATATTTTTGGAAAGTGCACATCAGGCGAATTCAAAATGGGCACCAATGTCTTTCTACTCCAAACTGCAGAGTTGCAATGCTTTCCCAAAATTACCAGCTTTGATGAAATACCTGAAAATCGCATCAAACCTTCCACTTTTAAGCACCTTACCACCCACATAACATTAGTTACCAAGAAAACACATCCTAAATATGAAAGCCAGGGGTCCACTGAACAGTTTGATGCCCATTGTGCATAGGATCACCAATGTATCTGGCATTTAGAGACCCCAAAAGGAACTACAAAGTGAATACGCTGCAATATAAGCTACCGGCATGTGTATTATGTGCCATAAGACCCCCTAGCAGTACGGAGACCCTAGAAAACCATATATTTTCCAAAAGTACACATTCTGACAAAACAAAAATGGGTAAATACATCTTTCTATGGCAAACTACCAAACTACAAAGCTATGCTAACCATAACAACTGTTATGATATTTCTGAAAATTGTCACAAAGCTTGCATTTTACCCCATAATGTACTCCCGCATTTTGTAACATATCAACATAAAACACTGTAAATATGAACGCCAACGGTCTACTGTTTGATGCCCTATATGCATAGATCTACTAAACTATGTGGAGTACAGTGGCACTAAAATAAAAATAGTGCATATGAATTTTCACATATGACGCTCCGACTCGTTCCTTTTTTTGCACCCGGTATGTGTAATATGTGCCATAAGACCCCCTAGCAGTATGGAGACCCTAGAAAACCATATATTTTACGAAAGTACACATTCTGACAAAACAAAAATGGGTAAATACATCTTTCTATGGCAAACTACCAAACTACAAAGCTATGCTAAACAGAACGGTTTTTATGACATTTCTGAAAATTGTCACAAAGCTTGCATTTTACCCCATTATGTACTCCCACATTTTGTAATGTATCAATATAAAACACTCTAAATATGAATACCAGGGGTCTACTGAACAGTTTGATACCCTATATGCATAGATTTACCAAATTATGTGGCGTACTGTGGCACCCAAATAAAAATAGTCTATATGAATTTTCACATATGACGCTCCGGCTTGTGCAGTTTTTGCACCTTGTATGTGTATTATGTGCCATAAGACCCCCTAACAGTACAGAGACCCTAGAAAACCATACATTTTCCAAAAGTACACATTCTAACAAAACAAAAATGGGTAAATACATCTTTCTACTGCAAACCTCCAAACTACAAAGCTATGCTAAACAGAACGGTTTTTCACCTTATTATGTACCCCCACATTTTGTAACGTATCAACATAAAACACTATAAATATGAACTGCAGGGATCTAATGAACAGTTTGAAAATTGAAATACAGCAGACAAAATGTCCATGTGCAAAAACAAGTAACAAAGAACAATGTGAAATGCAATAAAATTGCTAAAATAAAAAAATAAAAAAACGCTAAAATCAATGGGGGGTTTTTCCTAGTGATATCTGCAGTCAGAATCAAAGTTTGAGTATTTTGGTTTGGGCAAATTAGTTTTACAGACAAAGTCAAGCGAACAACAACTATGCATAACTGAAAATGCAATAAAATGGCTAAAAATGCAATAAATTGACTAAAAATGCACCAAAATCACAGAAAATGTAATAAAAACACCAAAATAATACACAAAGGGTATTGTGCAGTGTGGTTAGCGAATATGCTACTGATCATTTTGTGCCTTTATTTTTGGTTTTGGGAAATGCATTGGCCATGGCACATTCTATTATTTTCATTACAAGAAATGCAGGTGGTCCCAAGAAATACCTGCCTAATGGTTCTAACCAGGGCCACTCCTGCCGTGAGGCAAGTTGAAAACCTTGCCTTTGCCTCAGGTGGCAGGTAGCAGCCAGTTACCAGAGGTGGCAAAAAGCCGCCTCTGGAACTTTTAAGAGCTGAATTTTCACTTTTTAAAATGAAAATTTAGCTCTGCTAGTGCAGAGAGCACAATAGCGCTCTGTGCAAATGCATCATTTTATTTAGCTGTGTAACAAAACAATATGTATTACTAAAAATGAAGTTGTTACTTTATTAGATATCCCATATAGAAATATTATGATATTGGTAAAGCAGATAAGGGCCATATAACATTAGTGTTTTCTATCCCATATAGAAAAAAATAGCATCTTTGCATATTATACTAGATTTATTCAGTGGTTAAAGAACACCATTTCTCTCACCAGGATTTAGCATGTTTGATAACCACCAATCACTAGGCTGCATTTATTGATCACTTGATCAATACTTTACACTTTTTGTTATATTTACCCATAACTGTCGTAATGACGAGTTACCTGCCTGCAATAAATTAACATAATAAATGAACTAATTGGGGTTCTTTTAACTGGAATTCAGTCTTGGAGGCCTACTTGTATTACTGAATGAAACTATAAAAGTTTAATGACAAATTCACTCTATGGGGCAAATTTGCTAAAACTCTGTCTTTAATGTCTGATATCCATGTGGGAAAAAGTCACAGAAACTGAGACTTTTTTAAATTGTTGCCCTGAAAACTCAAATGAATTGTTGCACAAAAACCAGCATCAAAAATCCGAAACCATCTAAATTTTCGAGGCAAATCTTTCAGGAAAGGGAAAGTACATCTACCATTGACTTCTACATTTCGCCAAATTTTAGCTGGCAAATTGTCAGATTCGGGTTTTTAGCTGTTTGGACACATAGTTATAGACTTGGAAAACCAAAAAATCCAACAATTAATAAATGGCCCCCTATATCTTTCAAAAATCATAAACATCTATAGTATCATAAACAAGAGTTATAAAATAGTTATAAAATACTTATAAAATACATTTCCTTTTTTCTTAGTCCTAAACAATATTATAAAAAGTACTTCCCAACCCACAAAAACAAGAAACAGTGGGTAGGAGGGGTCCTCCAAATGTTTGGTGCTTTTGTTCCAAAACAGGAAATATGTCAGCATAGAGCTGCAGATACTACAGGGATTATGTTCAATTAATGATGTATAATTGATCATCTGATTGCAGCATATATTCAGGAGTTGTTTATCAGCATAGCGCAGTAATCATAAGACACTGTATCCAATCAGCTTAATTATATTAGGTTAATGATAAATAATGATAGGGATGCATCATCCGATGGTGGTATGTAGTGATGGGCGAAAAGTTTCGGCAGGCATGGATTCGCGGCGAATTTCCGCGTTTCGCCATTGGCAGATTGTTTCGCGAAACGGATGAAAAATTTCGCCGCGGAAAAATTCGCCGCACGTCCAAAAATTGTCGCCGGCAGCAAAAAAGAATAGTCGCGGGCGACAAAACAATAGCGCGCGACAAAATAATAGCCACGGGCGACGAAACAAGAGCCGCGCGACGAAACAAGAGCCGAGCGACGAAACAAAAGCCGTGCGACAAAATAATAGCTGCGGGCGACGAAACAAGAGCCGCGGGCGACGAAACAAGAGCCGCGCGCGACGAAATAATAGCCGCGCGACAAAACAATAGCTGCGGGAGACGAAACAATAGCCGCGTGACAAAATAATAGCCGCGGGCGACAATTTTTTTTGTCGCACAACATTTTCGCCGTTTCGCGAATTTTTCGTCGTTTCGCGGATCTTTTCGCCGTTTCGCGAATTTTTCGGCGAAACGGAACAGATTCGCTCATCACTAGTGGTATGTAAATTTAAATGATACAGATATGGTGTTTGGCACACAATACATTTGATAAGTATATTTAGTACTGCTTACTTTGTATAGAATCAAGTAGTTACGCATATCCAGTGCTATATTGCATCCAAACAGTTGTGAATTCCGCAAAGAAACAGCAATATATATAATACTATGCAATATAAATTATACCAAGGGGCTGATTTACTAAGACACGAATTCGAATCCGAATTGGAAAAATTCCGATTGGAAAACGAACATTTTGCCACTTTTTCGTATTTTTTGCGATTTTTTCGGCGCCTTTATTACTTTTCGGAAATTGTCGCGACTTTTTCATTACCGATACGATTTGCGCAAAAAAACGTGAGTTTTTCGTAGCCGTTACGATTCGCTCGTATCTTGTCGCGACTTTTTCGTATTGAGCGTTCGTAAGCGGCGGACGAAACTTTCTGACTTAGCATGATTTTGGAAGCCTCCCATAGGACTCAATGGCACCCTGCAGCTCCAACCTGGCCCAAGAAAAGTTACCATACTGAAGCTTGAATGAATCCGAACGCTACAAAAAATCACCAGATTTTGCGCAACATTCAGAATGGCAACGAAAAAGTCGCGATAATTTTCCGAAAAATCACCAAATACCGATCATTACGAAAAAACGCAATCGGACGCATTCGGCCCCTTCGTGGGTAAGTAAATGTGCCCCCTAGAGTAGTAAAAAGGTGTCATGTGAACTGCAGAATTTGATACCATGTGTACAGAAAGGCTAACAAGCACACAATTTGGCATTGCTGCTCTACATTATTGCACTATGTCTCTATTTTGGGATACTTCAACATTCAATATCAAATAGTGCCATGTCCACCCAAAACGCAATATCATTTAAAATTGCATACCATTATTGGATGATTTATCTGTATAAGTATGGTTCATTAATCTGATATAATTAGGTTGATTGGATACATTGTCTTACAACTACTGCCAAATTTGCTTATGCTGCTGCCCTTCTATCAAATATATTCTACAGACAGTTGACTTATTTGATCAATTATACATAATTAACTGAACATAATTGTTTCAATACTTGCCACACCATACAGGTATAGATCTATTATCCAGAAACTCCTATTGGGTTTATGTAATGTTTAAATACATTTCTAGTAGACTTAAGGTATGCTGATGCAAATTACAGAAAGATCCCTTATCTGAAAAAAAACAACAGGTCCTGAGCATTCTACATAACAGGTCCCATACCTGTATAGCCATTTGTCCTGTTTCAAAAGCAGGATCAAAAGTAACAAACCCTTTAAGGGGTGCCCTCTTATCTATGAGCGTGGTATATAGAGTTAGTTTATCATTAAACAATTAGGTTATCTACACTTTTTTGGCTGACATCTCTCCACAGTGGAAGGTGAGGTATGTAGGGTGAAATGTTACTTTTGAAATTGTAATACTTGTAGAAACTGTTAAATGGAAATATCACCAGGTAAGTGCAATGTGATCAAAAGTGAATACACTTTTTTTCCATAAAATGCATAGAAGATATGTATTTTTTTTAATTTTGGGGTTCTTTACCCAAATAAATGCAGATCAGAATCGATCCAGTTTGAAAAATAAAGTAATTAGTTGCCTGAGTTATCTTAAGTAATGTTGCCACTTGCTAAAATAAATCATCCTCTGAAGGATCATCCTATCCATGAATAACTTGAAAAAATTTACAAATTAGGAATACTACCTGGTACAAATGGTATGCACAAAAAAAAACAGGAGCCAATCAATCAATAGAAAAATGTTGTAACATACTCATAAATCATAAGGCATTAATAAAATCTAAGAATATCATACACTAAGGGGCTGATTTACTAACCCACGAATCCGACCCGAATTGGAAAAGTTCCGACTTGAAAACGAACATTTTGCGATTTTTTCGTATGTTTTGCGATTTTTTCGGATTCTGTACGAATTTTTCGTTACCAATACGATTTTTGCGTAAAAACGCGAGTTTTTCGTATCCATTACGAAAGTTGCGTAAAAAGTTGCGCATTTTTCGTAGCGTTAAAACTTACGCGAAAAGTTGCGCATTTTTCGTAGCGTTAAAACTTAACGCTACGAAAAATGCGCAACTTTTCGCGTAAGTTTTAACGCTACGAAAAATGCGCAACTTTTTACGCAACTTTCGTAATGGATAGGAAAACGCGCGTTTTTACGCAAAAATTGTATTGGTAACGAAAAATTCGTAAAGAATCCGAAAAAATCGCAAAACATACGAAAAAAACGCAAAATACCAATCATTACGAAAAAAACGCAATCGGACTCCATTCGACCCGTTCGTGGGTAAGTAAATCAGCCCCTAAGGGGCACATTTACTAACCCACGAACGGGCCGAATGCGTCCGATTGCGTTTTTTTCGTAATGATCAGTATTTTGCGATTTTTTTGGAAAATTTTCGCGACTTTTTCGTTACCAATACGATTTGTGCGAAAAAACGCGAGTTTTTCGTAGCCATTCCGAAAGTTGCGCAAAATCTTGCGATTTTTCGTAGCGTTAAAACTTGCGTGAAAAGTCACAATTTTTTCGTAGTGTTAAAACTTGCACGAAACATCACGCCTTTTAAGTTTTAACGCTACGGAAAAGGCGCGACTTTTCGCGCAAGTTTTACCGCTACGAAAAAATCGCCAGATTTTGCGCAACTTTCGGAATGGCTACGAAAAACTCGCGTTTTTTCACGCCAATCGTATTGGTAACGAAAAAGTCGCGATAATTTCCGAAAAGTCGTAAAGTCGCAGAAAAAATCGCAAAATATACGAAAAAGTCGCAAAATGTTCGTTGTCCAATCGGAATTTTTCCAATTCGGTTTCGAATTCGTGTCTTAGTAAATCAGCCCCTAAGAAAGGAACTTTGGTCCTATAGGTAGTCAGAAATTTGAAGAAATATTCCAAATATTACTATTATGTAGAAAAGTATAAAGCAACACTTTCCGCATATAAGAAATTTGTCCTGACATTAAACAGTACTGGGAAACTATTTGGTTACTTTTTTTCCCCATGAATTCCAAATTGTCTTCTGCGCCTCTTTTAAAATGTATCAGTGCGACAAGGTTAAAGTGGCGTGACCCTGAACATCCAACAGTCTATAAGGTTAACTCAGTAATCAGCCTTCACTGTTCCTATAAAGACATGCCAACTCATATGGAACTGACATTTTGTAGTAAGTAGATATTACAAAAACATAAACTCTGAAACCATATGTTGACCTCTTCATTTAAACTGACCCATTTAATCATTTTCATATTATTTTCAAGGATAAAGCCAACAGCTCACTTACAGTAGATACAGAATGAAAAATAAAGGATAAATAGTTAATATGTAAAATTTAATGTAATAACAAAAAGGTATTTGCAGCTATTAGACTTGGATGGCTGGCTAAATTCTCTTTATAAATGATCTTTACACTGGTTTGGCATGATATCTGCACAGAAGTGGACACAGGAAAATAAAGGACCTGTTAAGATAACTAGATTCCCAATTAATTTCCCCAGTTCACCATTAACAAATTGTTTTGCGAGACTTCAGCGAAAATTCACTGCAGAAAAATTTGTCACCGTAAAAAAAAATTTGGGGTTGCGTCAAATTGGGCACTGCCATGTCAAATTGGGCATGGTAGCATCTAAATGGGCGCAGTCAAAAAAAAAAAAAGACACAGGTAACAAAAAAGCAGCACAACAAACGCGTTTCACTGCATTTCCAACTACTGTTGGATACTGATGGTATCTGGCACTGAATGCAGCGAGCACAATTATGCTAATCCCATGAAAGAATGTTGAAATGTGCAAATATGACCAAACTTAGTAGTATTTTTCTCAAAACAGTCACAAAGCAAAAACAGCACAAAATATATCATAGGCAGTGTATAAACAAAACACTTTTGATTTCTTTAATATCTAATTACATGTACTGTATGTTGCAATAATGCTCATACATTTTACAACTGTGACCTGGTTTCAGAAAAACTCAGGGCTGACTGAAAAAAAAGACCAAAAGTCTGTGATTTCTAGTAGTTTGATCTCTTATGTCAAATCTTTCCTGCTCTTTTCTTAAAGTCAGGATTTTTTTTAATAGATTGACACCTTTATCAAATACATGTTGGCAGACAGTTTGGCTGCTTTTCACAGTTCAAAGCTATTCTGCCCTATGCTAAGATGCTCAGCAATGGCACTATTCCCTGTCAATCATAAAGATTCAGACTAGTGATAAGTGAAAGTGCCCCATTTTGCTTCACTGAAAAAAATGTGCAAAATTGCACCACTTTTTTTGTGCAATATGCATTAGAGTCAATAGGTGTTATTCTCTCTCTTTTTTCCAATATGAAAAAACATACATTTTTTTCTGACCAAAACTTGGTACAGTTCTAGAGCAGATTTGTGGACATTTTCGCCCCTAGCAAAAACATTTGCTCTTCCCAAATCCTGAATCCCTGATTAGTACTACATGCAGAGTCTGTCTCCTTAGTAGAATGATTTGTACCTGAAAGATTTAATATTTATTGGTTAAGTTTCCAGTGTTAATATTTGCTGCGTTTATGCTGCCAAAACATGTGTCTGGAATGATTTACCTAGCTAGAGCCCAATGAAGTCTTTATATTCATAGCATTCACTGCATGGCAAAAGTAGTACAGGTATGGGATCCATTATCCAGAAACCTGTTATCCAGAAAGCTCTGAATTACAGAAAGGCAATCTCCCATAGACTCCATTATAAGCAAATAATTCTAATTTTTACAAATTATTTCATTTTTCTGTAATAAAAAAAACAGTACATTGTACTTGATCCCAACTAAGATATATTTACTCCTTACTGGAGACAAAACAATTCTATTGGGTTTATTTAATGTTTAAATTATTTTTTAGTAGACTTAAGGTATGGAGGTCACAATTACAGAAATACCCCTTATCTGGAAAACTCCAGGTCCCAAGCATTCTGGATATCAGGCCCCATACCTGTATAGAGAATTAGAAAACCATGAAAGTGTAATTTTTATTATTAGCAATATGGAAGACAGTAACCTTATATAATTTGCTTACATACAAATATATAATAACAAACATATAATACAAATTACCTACTTGACCATTTATCACTCAGTGACTTGGAGGCTTTACATAAAGTCCATTATTTTATGAAAAAAAACGTTTTAAAAATAAATTTAGATGTCTCCAAGGTAATAAATATACTCAAAACCTCATAAGAAATGCATGTTGATTATATTTTTATATGTGTATATATGTTTTTTATATGTTGATTTTATTTTTTTATGCACTGTAAAATGCCCTGGTTTTCAAATTCTGTATTTTGCAGTCTCGAAAAGTAAGACATTTTATTTCTAAGCTTTTCCAATGGGAATTTTTAAAAATGTCTAAAGAAATATTTGTTGTTGTTCATTAAGTGAAAACCTTTTCTTTTAGTTTTGCAAATTCCAGTCTCTGTTTCTATTTTGTGAAAGAAATTGTAGCCTTGCCACAGATGTGCCAAGTAATAATGTCAGTTTTTATTTGAAATATTTATTTTGTCAATATTTTATAATGATTTTTTCTTTGTGAGTGCAATATCCTGCTGCTCTTTCTCCTAACACTCTTCAAACAAGTTTTACATCTCAAGAGCTTTTCTTCAGTGATATAGTGAGTGTCACCAAAGATCAAACAGCAGAAACTTATTATTAATGCATCAAATGCACTTTCAGAAAGAAGCTATCCAGTGTCCAAACACTTGTATTTTACACAGTAACTTCAGTTTTCTAACAAGCTATTCAGCAATTTTAAGATTACATCTATGATTCAGCACATACGTTATCGTTTTAGTAATTCTAGTTTTTAAAAGTCTGAGGCACATGTTAGCATGGCTACATTAAACTACTGTCAGCTATAGAAATATTAATCACTACTGCAGTGACAGCTCTAAACATCAAAATGTATGGTTCTTTTTCAAGGAAGTTTCCAACAGATAGGTGAAAACAACAGAGCCTTCAAAAGGACCATTTCCTACTAGAACATCTTTTAATAGGTTTGCTTATGCTGGGGACACTTAAATTATTATTTTATGAAAACTCAAAATAGGAGTCTATGAAGAAATTTACAATTTTTCTCATAAAATTGAATCTGGCCCATTATTTGTTGACATTTTTGGATTAGTTTTTTATAGGTCTTGTGAGGTTTTGGAACATCAAAAGGCAAGAAAAGTACAAAAAAAACAAGTACAAAAACTTTATTATACATTATAAATGCAAAATAATTCACCGCTGAGAATGATGATTCCCTGCACATGTTAGGCATGATGCTTACATCTAGGGGCTGATTTACTAAGACACGAATTCCGACCGAATTGGAAGAATTCCGATTGGAAAACGAACATTTTGCGACTTTTTCGTATTTTTTGCGATTTTTTTCGGCGCCTTTACGACTTTTTGGAAATTATCGCGACTTTTTCGTTACCAATACGATTTACGCGAAAAAACGCGAGTTTTTCGTAGCCATTCCGAAAGTTGCAATTTTTTCGTAGCGTTAAAACTTGCGCGAAAAGTTGCGCTTTTTTCGTAGCGTTAAAACTTAAAAGGCGTGACGTTTCGCGCAAGTTTTAACACTACGAAAAAATCGCAACTTTTTGCGCAAGTTTTAACGCTACGAAAAAATCGCATCTTTCGGAATGGCTACGGAAAACTCGCGTTTTTTCGCAAAAATCGTATTGGTAACGAAAAAGTCGCGATAATTTTCCGAAAAAATCGCAAAAAAACGATCATTACGAAAAAACCGCAATCGGACGCATTCGGCCCGTTCGTGGGTTAGTAAATGTGCCCCATAGAGATTATGTTATATTTTTCTTCATTATATTATCCTGTGATCAGATATGGGGATAAAGGGCAGACTTGTTCAGTGCTAGGAAAATGTTTATTGCATTCAACTCCAATTTCAGAAACAAGGAACATAAAGCCAGATTTACACAGATGAGCTGGAATTCTCATTGGAGAATATATTGCATTTTAATGCAGCCACTGACTGTGGATATTTGGAAAATGTTTTGGAAAAGTTTTATTGTGCAATATTGCTTTAAGAATACAACCCTGATGTGGACCTACAGCTCCCAGAATGCCTCAATCTCCACTATATATTACATTATATGGCTCCATGTGCCTGCACTCGGGCTGACGCAATGGCTCTGCAGGCACATCATTCAAAGTGTAGCTGTGGATTCTTCCGCAGGCCGAAAATCCTCCCCATGTGACAGTGCCCTAAAGGGTCACATCCTGAGAACCATAAATTATGCAATCCCAACATGTAAAAAAACATGGTGAATTGCATCTGAAATTGCACTTAATTTAATTTTAAAAAGGAATGTCTTTATGTAGGTCCCAGATTTAACCCTATGACTGATGTTTGATTCTCTGGACTTTAAGGGGGTGATTATTCAATGTTCAAATTTTCAAAATTTAGCTGCAATTCAATTTTTTTTCTCTAAAACTTCCAAATTCGAATTATGGTTTTAAAAACTTGTATGTTTGATATTTATTAAGCACAAAAAAATAAAAAGCTTTAATGTAAAGCTTTCAAGTTCATGTAGAAGTCAATGGGAGTTAAACAAAATGTACACAGATTTTCATTTCAAGGTTTTCAAGGGTTTGCACCCATTAAAAACGTTTAATGTTTAATGATATCTTTTTTTTCACAATTCAAAATTTGATAAATGACCTATTAGGCTACTACAACAGTTGTAAGTTTATATATATATATTGATGAGCGAATCTGTCCTGTTTTGTTTCGATGGAAAATTCGCAAAATGGAGAAAAATCCACAAAACGCATTTGTTTTTTTATTTTTTTTTGTGCATGTCTTTTTTTGCAGGGACTGCACCTATTTTGACTCGAATGCCCAATTTGTTGTAGCCACGCCTATTTTTGACATGACCTCACCCATTTTGACACAACCGTGACTTTTTTTTGACGCGCAACAAATTTTTTTGCAGCTGATTTTTCACTGAAGTTTCGGGAACAATTCACCAATGGTAAAATGTGGAAATTCGCTACAAATCCATGCCTGCCAAAAAAATTTGCTCATAACTATATATATACATTAACATAATTAACATATCAAATAGTGAAACAATAGTAATTTATTTTATAAGCAACTCGTCCGTAATATTTAAAGATTTGCTTTTATCTTCTTTAAATTATCAACACATTAAAACTGACTGTTGCATTCCTTTTAAATTCTCCATGTCAATTTGATTTTCTTAAAGTGAAAGCCTACAAAAAAGGTCAACTAAGTTTAATTGGCTTGTTACAATTAAGATTTTGCATTATACACCCTTAGTTCTGTGAAACTGTAATCTTCTGATTTTGTGTTTAGTGAAGAATAACATGCTTATAAATGCTTCTTTTATAAGGGAAAACAAAGGGTTATTAATGAAACGATTAATAAATCATTTAGCGATAAATCTTACAAAGACATTAAATTATGGCGAGGTTTAGCATGGGTACAAATATTGCATTCCATTGAATCAACAAATTAATTATCCTTAATAATTCTTTTGATGCCCGCGACAATTTTTGGACATGCTGTGAATTTTTGTGCAGCAAATTTTTTCATCCGTTTCGTGAAACACTCCGCCAATGGCGAAGCGTGGAAATTTGCCGCGAATCCATGCCTGGCGAAATATTTCGCCCATCACTAATTAAGAAGCTACCATTCAGTGGTTTCTGCCACTTAGGGGTGTGTTTACTAAGATTGGAGATAAATATCTCTGGTGATGTTGCCCATAGCAACCAATCAACAATAAGATTTGAACAGTCACCTACAAGTTAGAAATAAAAGCAAAGGCCTAATTGGTTGCTACAGGCAATATCACTGGTGATATTTATTCTTTGAGTCAGAGCAGGCCACTTTTGGTCACAAGTGAGGCTCACAGACCCTGGCTAGTAGCGATGGGGCGAAATAATCTCCTTGGCATGGATTCATGAAACAGGCAACAAAATTCGCCTTAAAGAAATTTGTCATGCGCCAAAAAAAAAATAATTACACGCGTGACAATTTTTTTTCGACGCACCATTTTCGCCGTTTCACTAATTCTTCACTGTTTCACAAAACTTTTGCAAGATTTGCAAATTTTGAATCGAAACAAGACAGATTAACTCATCACTACTGGCTAGTTGTTTTACTGCATATAAAATAGGGCATTGACTCAAGGGACGACAACATAATTTTGCCTCTTTATAGGTTCCTGGTAATATATGCAGTGCAGTTTTGGGCTCCAGTCCTTAAGAAGGAATAAATGAGCTGGAGAGAGTGCAGAGACTGCAACTAAACTGGTAAAGGGGATGGAAGATTTAAGCTATGAGGTTAGACTGTCGAGGTTGGGGTTGTTTTCTCTGGAAAAGAGGCGCTTGCGAGGGGACATGATTACTCTGTACAAGTACATTAGAGGGGATTATAGGCAGATAGGCGGTGTTCTTTTTTCCCATAAAAATGATCAACACACCAGAGGCCAGCCCTTTAGATTAGAGGAACAGAGCTTCCATTTGAAGCAGCGTAGGGGATTTTTCACAGTGAGGGCAGTGAGGTTGGGGAATGCCCTTCCTAGTGATGTTGTGATGGCAGATTCTGTTAATGCTTATAAGAGGGGCCTGGTTGAGTTCTTCAACAAGCATAATATCCAAGGCTATTGTGATACTAATATTTACAGTTAGTATGTAATGTTTGTTTATCTAGTTTATAATATGTGTTGGTATAGATTGGTAAGTATAGGTTGTGTATGCTAAATTGGTGGACTTGATGGACTCTGGTCTTTTTTCAACCCTATGTAACTATGTAACTATATAGCAGACCAGGATAAGAACATGAAAAGATGGTCTATGTGGCAGACATGTCAATTCTCATTAAATATCTATGAGTAATTTGCAAAAGATACCAAACAAGTTAGTAGATTATAAAATATTCATAATTTTCATCGTATGTGAAGTAGTCAATAGCTGGACAATGCAAATAAGGGCAAATTTATAAGGAGTTAGAAATCATGTCTCGATAAACCAAGTTTTAAAAATTGTTCAATGTGCCATGCATTTTTATTTATGCCATTTATAGCATAATCTGATTCCCAAGTTTGAGCATTTCAATTTGAATCCAAATTTTTCTGAGTATTATAATTCTAGTTGTTAGTTATATGCAGAGCATTTGTATGTGTCATTGTGTATGGATCTACTCATAGAAAACATACTTACATAAATCACATAAATTTAAACCCAAATTAAAATGTGTTGTTTGGTGAGTATCCCTGATTTTAATTACTGCCTGTTTGTTTTTCTGTTTCTATTTCTAGACTATAATATATGTATCCATGGTAGCACTTTCGCAGTCATGTCCAAGGTTGAGAATTGTGTAGAATTGTTGAAAAGGATGATTTAACTTGTATGTTTTTGTATTTATTTTGCTGAAAGAAGGTCAAAATATGTGTCATAAATGATTTCCATGGAAACTTACCAAGGTATGAACATTTTCATTAAAAATCACTGACTCTTTTTGAAAGTCAAAAAATGTGTACTTCTGTATGGTGTTTTTCTTATACTGTATAATCCACTAAGGATATATATTTTACACCCAAAATGGGAAAAGTTTAAGACATTAGTCTCTAGCCTAGCTTAGTTCCCTCAGGACCAGATATAAAACATTCAGGTCCAACTGGGATATTATTTTTAAAGTAAACATTCATAAAAATTATTACCCAATTGCAAATAGCGCATGTATTTTGAAAGCGTGTTACTATGTTTGAGGAACATCTTCTTAACAGGATATTACAAATGACGAGAGCAACAATATTTTTTGATGCGCAGCATTTTTGTCGTTTCAAGAATCTTTTGAAAGATTCACAGACTTTCCGTTGAAGCGAAATCACTAAGGGGCAGATTTATCAAAATGAGAGTTTAAAGATTAATACATAGGGGCTTATTCATTAAACCACAAAGGGGGTGACTTATCAACATTTCAATTCACACTTTTTTCATTATTTAAATTTTTTGCTCAAATACTGAATTCAAATGATGGTTTTTAAAACCTGATTTATTAAGCACAAAAAAATATAAAAGATTTGAATATAAAACTTTGTCATCTAAAAGCTTTCAAGTTCATGTAGAAGTCGATGGGAGTTGTCCTAGGCTAAATTTGTTTTAATTTTTAGGAACTCTTAAAAAAATTTTGAGCATTTTTAGGCCTATTGAAAATGATAAGTAGAATGCAAACATTAAAGTCTGGTAAAATTTTTTAGTTTATTCGGATTTAAAAAAAAACGTCAAATTCATAAATTCGAAAAACAGATAAATAAGCATTTAAGATCTTATATCTTCCTGCAAATTAATTAACTCAGAACTAGTGCAATAGAATTTTTGTGTTGTTTGAGTATCATCTGTAACATAAAAATCTACACTGTTTAGTTGAAAACATTTATTACATACATTTATTGTTACTGGTAATATTTATCCAATAAATGTTATAAACATTAGCTGACCTGTATCAACAACAAGCGATAATTATGTTTACACATACATGTGATTATCTTTTTTAAACACATTTTTTTTCAAGTTTTCATTAGCTGATAAAAAAAAATCATGTTTAAAGCCGAGGGCCATGAATTAAAAGCATTGTTGTGTTTTTATCTCCCTTGTCTTCCTTCAGGCAAATACTATAAATGTTGCTGCTGAAGGAAGAACATCTTGCAAAAAGTATTACTGAGGACAATTCCACATGGACATATTATATAAATGGAAATCTCTCTTGAATGCCTAAGGCATTCAATGGCAACATCTATGTTAACCTTAAGGTTACAGGTTTTATCATGCATTGTGATAAAAGGCAGGTCTTAAATGTATGAAGTAATATGATATCAGTAGAGCTACATTTTAATTGGGACGTTGTTATAAAAGACCTGGCAAGAAGTATATGAAGTAGAAAAAACATTCTACTTCATCCTGTCTAAATATCATGTCTGAATATTTTTGACAAGTTCCAATTATATGATCTCAATGACATTGTTTCTTTAATTTCAATATACTGTATGCTTGCAAATGATTCATTTCTCAAAATGTCATATAAATAGACACTGGTAACAATACAACAAATACATACGTGAACTAAAATTAGCCAGAGTCTAAAGTGACATCATTATCAATAAAATAAGTTTGTTTTCCCTGATACGAAGTACCTCCTTTTTAGAAAAAGAGAACCATAATGGGAAAAATTAATTTTCAAAAGGTAAGGGCAAGTTTTCTGTTTTTAGTTTTTTGTTACAAATACAACTAGCTGAGGCTCATTTATAAACTTCATGCAGCACAGAATGATTCACACAGGGAACATATTTGCCCTACGCATGTTTATATTAATAAAGCTGGACAAGATATATATTTAATTTCGAAATATAATTGTTAATGGTTATTTGAGCTGCAATTCTCCTTTAGAGATTTTTTAAATATGGTATAACTGCAAATATTTATGTGCACACTCTGCCTTTTAGTTACACCGCAACTTTGGTCGCAGAAAAAATGTTTATGTTTGCAAAATTGCCATCAGTGCCCAGATTGATTTGCTCCATTTAGCTCAACACAGTAAAATTCCTCCACTCTATTTATTTCTATGGGACTAATAGGGCCAGAGTTATCAAAATGAGAATTTGGAGCTTAATCCATAAAAACTCACCCATGTCTATTCTTTCGTATGGGATTTTTAGAAGCATATTTATCAAATAGTGAGTTCTAACTTTCACCCATTGATAAATACACTTCTAAAAATCTCATATAAATAAATAAGAGAGCATTAAATAAGTAAGTTATTTAATTAAAAATAAAAACAAATTGCAATTCACAAATTTAATAACTGATAAATAAGCCCATAACACTTATATTGCTTTACCACCACTATATTTTTTTTCCAACTTTGTTTTGATCAAGTAGTTAGTACTGTTTTTTAACATGTTACCGAGAAAAAGTCAGTTCTTTAAAGGGATACTATCGTGATTTTTATGGTGCATTTTTTATTTCTAAATTACACCGTTTACATAGCAAATAATTCACTCTACCATTTAAAATTGTATTCTTGAACCAACAAATGTATTTTTTAGTTGTAATATTGGTGTGTAGGCACCAGATCAGTGCATTGTGCCTGAGTCTGAGCTTTCAGAAGGAGCCAGCACTACAAATTAGAACTGCTTTCAGGTAACCTATTGTTTCTCCTACTCCCATGTAACTGGAGGAGTCCCAAGCTGGACTTGGATTTCTTACTATTGAGTGCTATTCTGATATCTACTGGGAGCTGCTATCTTGCTCCCTTCCCACTGTTCCACTGATCGGCTGCTGGGAGGGGGGTGATATCATTCCATCAGCTCAACTTGCAGCTCAAGAGTGAAGTTTATCAAAGCACAGGTCACATGGCTGTGGGAAATGAAGAATATGGCTAGCCCCATGTGAAATTTCCAAATTAAATATAAAAAAAAAATAAATTCAGATTTCAATGCAGGATTCCGCTGAAGAAACTCTATTAACTGATGTGTTTTGAGAAAAAAAAAATCATGTCTTCCCATGACAGTATTCCTTTAAACGAAACGAAATAATGATTGAATAGGAAATGAAACAAAATTATATTCTGAATTCCTGAACTTTCTTAATAAGGGGTTATAAATCCCAAAAAATATGTATTTATAGTTTACCATGAAGAACCAACCAATGTATAAAAGTCATTAAGGAGAATGCATGTTTCTCTACAGGTGGCCCTTACAGTAATTCTCTGTATAGTAAAGGTTGCTTAACTTTTGCCAATTCAAACTCTCCAAAATCACTCCTCATTCAAATTCAAAGAAGGTGTCTTCCTATCCCCATAGTAGCCACAATCATGAACAGCAGCACCCACTGATACATCCTTCATGCTTCACAGTTGCTCATTCTAACAGTGATGCCTAATGCAATTTTAAATTCCTTTCTACGCAATTATTTTATTGCTGCAGTTTGAAAATAAAGGGTATATTGTAAAATTGTGCATCGAGTTCAGACACAGATGATATAGATTACAATTTCAGATGCTGTACATTTGTGTAATTTTACATAAATCTCCTTAATAATATACTGTAATATAAAAAAGTTAAAAATCCAAGCGTTGGAAAATACATTTATGTCGCTTAAATAGATGCCAACTGAGCTGCTGACTTTAAACTTCAATAGTAAAAACAATCCCGAGCACAGTTTTAAGTGTTATCATTTTTTTTAATAATCTCTGAAAAGATAAAATAGTTTCTACAGTAATCTAAAATTCTATCACATTAAAATTGTTATCAGCAACAAAGCAATAAAAATGTAAATGATTGAAGAGAAAATGACCAGAGAGAATAACTTGAAGCTTTTTAAGTGGACAAAGCAATTAGAAGTTTCTGTAGGTATTTTTTTTATTATTACTATTCATGAAATTGAGTTACAAATGCATTTCAAGAGAATGATAATGCTGAACTGTGCTATCAGTTAAAAATGAAAAATCCACTTTAATATCTTGCAACATTTGAGAATGGAATCTTCCTTGAGCAAATAAATATTTAAAAAGTGGTTCACAGACTTTCAAAAGTACATTTTTAGTACATTAATACTTTGAAATAATTAGCATTTTATAATTATTATACTTATTTTACTTATTATTATACTTATTATATTATTTGTAGAACTACACCTTAAACTGGTGAAAACAAATGTATAATGCATCAGTGCATGGGATCCCTTATGCGGAAATCCCTTATCCATAAAGTTCCAAATTACAGAAAGGCCATCTCCCATAGACTAATTTTTAAAATTGATTTCCTTTTTTTACTGTAGTGATAAAATAGTACCTTGTACTTGATCCCAACTAAGATATGATTAATCCTTATTGGAGGCAAAACAAGCCTATCGGGTTTATTCAATATTTGAATGAATTCATTTCGCATGTGTTAATCCGCATATCACATGTGCAAAAAAACACATCATCGCAAAGCGTTATTTCTAATGCCTTGCGTTTATTAGTGAATAGAAATAATACTAACGCATGATTCACAAACACATTTGAAGCGTTAAACGTTCAAAATTTCGCTTTAATCTGTGTGAATAGTAACACCTACTTGGGGTAGGTGGTACTTAAAGAACATTGCGGTTTGTGAGCTTTTGGCAACACAACATGGACTTTGCATTTTTTCAAGTATGTGATCGTCCTAGAGTGATGCAGCCTCCAGTTTGCAGGGAAATGGTCATTTTCAGAACAGTAGTTTTCAAAAAGTAATGGTTACGTGCGGAATATCGTGTGCTAATATCGCACATGGCGAAATATATCGCGCAACGGGAAATAATGCATGCGGCAGAAAATAACGCAAAAAAAAATCATGAGTTAAATAACGCAAAGAACATTGCTTCTTAATTATGACAAGTGTCCTTTTAGTGAATCGAGTGTAAAGTCGCAAAAAACAAGAAGTGATTAAATTTTTAACGCATGCTATAAATAGCGCTTGTTTTATCGACCTTTAGTCGGGCCTTAAGCCGGTGCCCTCTAGTATTTTATGCTCCCTTCTCCTTTAAGATTGTAAACTCTATTGAGCTTGAACCCCATATCAATTAATATTTGTATATACAGTAATTAATAGGTTTGTTGTGTACACCTTCCTATTGTTCAGTAAAAAAAGGTTAGTTTAGAAAATGGAATAAAATCCATTTCTGTAAAAATGTAAAATTTTAAATATGTAAATTTTAGTGATGAGCGAATCTGTTCCGTTTCGCTTCGCCGAAAAATTTGCGAATCTTTCAAAAGATCCGCGAAACGGCGAAAAATTCATGAAACGCCGAAAATGTTGTGCAACAAAAAAATTTGCCGCCCGTGGCTATTGTTTTGTTGCACGGCAATTGTCTCGTCGCCCGCGCCTATTATTTTGTCGCGCGGCTATTGTTTCGTCGCCCGCGGCTATTATTTTGTCGCACGGCTATTGTTTCATCGCCCGCGGCTATTGTTTCGTCGCCCGCGGCTATTATTTTGTCGTGCGGCTATTGTTTCGTCGCCCGCGGCTATTATTTCGTCACCCGCGGCTATTATTTTGTCGCGCGGCTATTATTTCGTCGCCCACGGCTATTATTTTGCCGCACGGCTATTCTTTTGTCGCCCGCGGCTATTATTTTGTCGCGCGGCTATTCTTTTGACGCCCGCGGCTATTCTTTTTTGACACCGGCGACAATTTTTGGACGTGCAACGAATTTTTCCGCGGCTAATTTTTTCATCTGTTTCGCGAAACAATCCGCCAATGGCGAAACGCGGAAATTCGCCGCAAATCCATGCCTGGCAAAATATTTCGCCCATCACTAGTAAATTTTATATTTTGTTTATTTTAATATGTATTATCTGCTTGGCAAATGGGGGGGTAGTGAAAAAAGATGTGGACAAAGTTCTGCTGCATGAACTAGGTCATCACATGGATACAAAAAAGAAGCAACACTTACAAATTTGTAATAGTATGACAATTTTTCTTCTTGATGTTAACTAACAACTATAAATTTATGTGAATGCACAAAGGTGACTATGTACTGTTGTTAAAAAAAAGTGTGACATTAGTTATTTATAATATCTATATATTTAAATATTTTACAATAGGTTTTAGAAGGGGAGGTCGATTTACTAATTTTTGAAGGCTGAGAAAAAAATGCAAATGCAAACAAAAGGGGGTGACAAATCGTGTGCATCTTTTTTTACGCAATTGTATCTCTAGTAATAAGTCAAATCAACTGGACATGCTGTGTTTTTCTTATAGACATCATCTGAACAGTCTGCTTTCTCAATTCTGAATTGGTGAGGGAAATTTTTTGCCAGACATGGTTTTGCAGGAATTTTCTGCATTCCGCTATTGGCAAATTTTTTCATGAAATGGGCACTAATATTCTCGCTGAAAAATTTGGACATGCGCAACCATTTTCTTGCTGCACATCATTTGCCGTATTTTTCTAATTTTTTGCCGTTTTGCAAATCTTTTGAAGGATTTGCAAATTTTTCAGCAAAATAAAACAGAAATGCTCATCACTATTCAAAATGACAAAGATCATCCTGGAATAAATACCCTGGAATGGTGCTCCAGTCAGCATAATCTGTATCATAACCAGCAGGGGATCAGGGATCTTATGAAGGTGAGGTGTTAATTGCATTAGCATGATTGGAGCTATGAAGTGATATTAAAACATCCAGGGAGAGGTGCCAAAACAGCCTTGTATGTGGCAGACAATAGATGTCGCCCCCTGGCTCAAGTGTGGTTATTCCATTTTCAAATACTGTATATGGTTTTTTTAACACCTCTTTTGAACCAGGCCTCCTCCCTGTCCAGATTGTGACTTGGCAGTCTTCAAATGTGTGTCCTGGCTCAAATGTGTGTCCTGGCTCAAGTGTGTGTTATTCCATTTTCAAATACTGTATATGGTTTTTTTAACACCTCTTTTTAACCAGGCCTCCTCCCTGTCCAGATTGTGACTTCAAATGTGTGTCCTTTCTTCTTTAGATGAGTCCTGACCAGAGGAGCTGGCCCTTCTATGCAGTGCCATACGCTGATGTAACTGTTGTTTGGTTTCTCCCTCATACACTCTGCACTGCACTGGCTACACAGTGTTACTCTTCTTTTGCTTTGTGATTTGGTAAACCAGCTTTTGGGTAAACCAGTTGCTGTCTCAGTGTGTTGCTGGGTTTAAAGCAAAATGGGATGCAGTGTTTATTAAAAATCCTTTTAAGTTTTTCGGACACCCCAGCTACATATGGGAGGCCCATTTTTTTCACCTGTCCTGCTTCACCAGTAGTTTTGGTGTTATTGCTTCTCTATTGGTCTTAACAAAGGCCCAATAGGATACCCTAAAGGTTTAAAGGCACCTCTGAGATGTTTCAACTCTCAACAGCTTTTAGTTGCTGAGTTCTAGTGTTTTTCACATTTTCACTACAGAAAAAAACTAACTAGATTTTTCATTAATGTGCCCTCTTGTGTTACGTATCCTATCCATAAAAGCTGAGATTTCAAGCACTCTGGATAGCAGATCCCATGCATAAACTATATTTATGGAAGATTTTACTTTAACTTGATATCTGGGTTGTACTGGCAGGGTCATTGAAGACAACACTATTTAAGGGGTTAACTTAGCTCAGGATTCTCCAAGTACAAAATGCATCCACGAAGTTAGAGGCGAAAAGCTCTCATGTTCCTTGTTTGAAGAATATATAACCTTCAAGGAATTACTGATGAGTGAATCTGTCCCATTTCACTTTGCGAAAAAATTCAGGAAACTGAAAAATTCGCGAATTTTCTTGCCGGTTCGCAAATTTTATGGTGAAGCGAAATGGGACAGATTCGCTCATCACTAGTCCCAATTTTTGATACAAAAAATTAGCAAAACTGCTGAAAAATTTGCAAAATTGTGAAAAATCCAGTGTTTTTTTTTGTTGCAGTGAACTTTTGCAGGAGATTCACAAATTTATTTACTTCAGCAGTAATGAGGTCAGTTTACACAACAGAGTGTATATATACACATGATGACATTTTATTAAGTTTGGGTTTGTTATATAAACTACTAGTTTTAAAGGAGACCTGTCACCTTAAGAAATAATTGCAAATAGTTTTCTCTTGTGTTTGTCAAGAAAAATAAACTTTACTTACACTATATAAATTATTTTGATCTTATATTCTTCAGCCTTGGAATTCACAGTTGCAGCAAGCAGGCCGGCACCATTTTGTGGACACTGTTATCAAAGCAGGCATTGAATCCTGCCAAAATCTTGTTTCTGTGCCAGTATGGGGGGACCTGATGCTCATGTCCATGCACTGGTTACAAAATTACATGGTGCGAAGGGAGGGGGAATGAGAGGAGAGCAGCAACATCTAAGAAGTTCTGAATTGAAAGTGAAAGTAACTCTCTGCCCCATCTCTATGCCTAAGGCATAGAGGGGGGGAAGGCAATATATGATTGACAGCTGGGATTTTTAAATGCTTTTATAATGGGTATGTATGCGGTAATAAAAAAATAATTTTGGGTTTCTTGTTTAATTTGAAAAGGACTTTTATTATACATCTTTTTATGTCTGAGTGACAGGTCCACTTTAAGTAACGTATGTGAAATGTAATTATGTGTGACTTTGGGGTTAGCAGTATAGCCTAATGGATATCTATCTGCATGAAACCTGATTGACCACATTGAAGTGTAGTTTGCATAATATCAGTGCCTGGCAGGAAGAAGAGTATTACGGTAATATTCTTATATTGCAATAATTCTTAAAGTATTACTTTCCTATATATATTATATATTTGCTTCAGCTTTACTTGGATTTAGGATATACTGTAGCAAAGTGTTTTTGTGGCAATAATTAGGATATTGTTTCTTCATAATAAAAATAATATAATAATAAAAAATATAGTGATGAATTGTCTTGGGAAACTTTCGCGGCTGCATTAAAATAGGCATGGGCATGTCAAAATGGGTGTGGTCTTGTAAAAATGGGCAGGCCGCATGAAAGTAGGCGAGGGTAGGTTGAAATGGGCGCGGGCACGTTAAAAAAAAGGCCTGTGATTCATTAATTTTTTACGCTTTTGCAAATTTTTCTGTAGTTTTGCAAATTTTCTGCCACAGAGAAATGGGACAGATTTGCTCATCATTAAATGTAACCTTATAATACACAAGAGCCATTAATATCCTGTAAATTATATCCTTATAAACAGAGCTACTGTATAGTTGCTTTGTTATGTAATTTCTGTCACATTACTCCCTGTATTTTACAACAGGGGATACAGTACATTATTCATTATATATTTTGTGAAACACTGCCTGTGCCAGAATGTAACACTCATATACGGCATTATAGATCTAATGAGCAAGCTGGTGTGATATAACATCTCGATTCTTTAAGACTTTGTTTCATCCAGTCCTTACTACTTTCTGGCACTGTCAGAAAATAGAAGATTCAAAGATTAGTTTGCAGTTGGTTAAGGTGAACATGACATTTAAAATTTCCTTAAATAACGTTGTACATGGATTGAACCTGAAAACAAGGTTAGGACAATGCTGTCATCATTTCTAAGAACCATAAGGACCTTGGAAAAATTAGGCTGATGCTATTAATATTGCTATACAATATCTACTTATTTACAAATGCATAACTAATCTTAATGTGCACATCTCTTACTCCATTTTATCTTCATTGATAATTCTAGGAACTCTAAGCCATAGTCATAAAATATTATATTGAAGAACTAAATTGATAACCTTGCTATTTTATATTGATTTACAAAGTGATGCCATTTTTTACTAAACAATAAATACAAGTAAGTAAGCATGTTATGGTTTTGAATGTGCAATCTACTGTAGATTAGTGATGAGCAAAATTTTTTGCCAGACATGAATTCAACACGGAAAAATTTGCAAGTGAGAGTGAGGAAAAAGTCATGGTTGCACCAAAAAAGAAAAGTTGACCACATCAAAAAAAGTTGCGCACGTCACATAAAAAAGTTGCAGGTGTCACAAAAAGTTTTAAAAAGTTGCGCAATAGCCATGTTTCATGAATTTTTCACCATTAAGCGATTTTTTTCACAGTTTTGCACATTTTTTGGTGAAGTGAAATGTAGCAGATTCACTCATCACTACTGTAGATACATTTCAATCCAAGATGGAAACTACACTGTAATTTGATACTGCTCGATCGATACAGATAGTATACATATTTATTGCTGAAAATAAATGAGAATTGCTGTGCACCTTGCCCCAGGTTCTCAGTACAGCTTTATGGGGCATGACCAGCCCTGCCCTTCCTGCTGCCATCAGGGCAGCCACAGGTCTCTGTGCTCTAAAAATAGTGATGAGTGTCCCATTTTGCCTTGCCGAAAAATTTGCAAAACTGCTGAAAAATGTGCAAAATGCAGCTACAGTATGACTTCTTTTGATGTGGCTGTGATTTTTTTTCATGCAACCGTGACTTTTTTTCATGCAACCACAACTTTTTCCTCACTCTGCAAAATTTTTTCGCTATGACTTTTTTGCCAGTTTTCCCAAAAATAACCCAATAGCAAAATGCAGAATCCATGCCTGGTGAAAAAATGTGCTCATCACTACTCTGAAAACAAGTGCAAAGACCTGTGGCAATTCATGAAATGGGTGCAATTTAATCATTTTTTGCATTTTGTTAACCGTCTCAAAGGTTGTAAATGACCCCTACAATGTAAAATATAGGAGTTGTCAAATTTTTTATATTCTTATTTTAATATAGTTAATAAAACATAGGTAAAGACTTCAATGTATAATTATTTCCCTGTTCAAATATTAATGATTAAGATTCTGCCTGTACCAAAAGTCACTTATCTTAGCCCTTCTGTAATGTTATAATTCCCCTTTATGCCCCAGGGGCGTAACCTCGTGACTGTTTTCTAATGTTAATGGGAATACGGCAATCTGAAATTGTCCAGTAATGAAAAAGATTAATTATAGCAGCAAAAATAGCTTTCAACTTTGATCACAGAATTAAATAAAAGGTAAGAACCATATGACTTTATCCTTCAAGTTATGTGTCACCCTTGATATACTACAAAAGTGAATAAAAATGCAGATTAATACAGGACCATGTAAATGACCAAATAATATTAACACTTCAAGATTACAGCACATCTAGAATATAAAATAGGAAAAATAAATGATCATAGATAAGTTAAACATCATATTCACATATAGAGAAGATCATAGGCCCAAGTCATCGATAGGGTTGAAACCCCATAAACTAGCCAATCAGCCTTTGTAAGTTATGGACTCTTATCCCAGGTTCCCCTCGGCAGCAATCTTTTTTGGCCTCATGTGGCTCTTTTAAAGTGTGAGACACCCACAACATTTTGTTCTGCAATCCAATATATTTTCTGATACTTTCTACTTTTTTCCTTTCCTTGTGTAGTGAGATAGGCCTGCTTAACTGTATTTTATGATGCTATAGTGTAGATTATTGCTTTTCAGTGCTCCTCAGTGCATTTATTTACTTCTGGTTATTCCCTTACTTTTGTGGAAGTGAGATAAACCTACTTAACTGTATAATATTATTATAGTGCTGACCATTGCTTCTCAATCTTTTTTCCAGCCAGGCCTTGTATGCACATCATATTCAATAAGCAGGCAACACCAAACATGCATGAGAGGCAACAAATTCATTTTAGCATCACAGAATTTGCTAGTAACTTCAGAATTGAAACTGGCTTCACAGTATGAAAATAAAAACTGATGCAAAGAATTGACAGACTTTAAAGTTTTCAGAATTATCTGGTAATGGAAACGGCTGGCGTAAAAATGTATTTTTTTTGTGTATAACTTGGAAGCTTGTGGGATCAAAAACAGACACTTTCATCACTGTAAGGCAGTTTATTAATACATGGGGTTGACCATAGTAACATTAAATTACAAATCATAAAAATAACTTCTGCCTTCTGGGTGCTACCTTCGTATATTTGGTAAGTTCCTTACTATACAGAGTCCCTTGTGGACTATCAGTAAAAATACACATATGCTGGGGTCACCCCTGTACTCACAATACTTCTTTGGGTGATTGCTCAGCCTCCTGGATTTTCTCAAATTCTCTGTCATTCTCAATTAGTCAGTTGCTCCTCTTGCATCTTGCAATTGCAGACACCACCCCAGCCCTTCTAGGAGCTTCCTGCTCCATGTCTTGCTCAGAGAGACCTTTTTTGCCATTTTTACTGCAATTATATAAATTTCTACAGGACAACATTCTTGTGGAAAGTGAACTCCACCATGTAAACTGGATATATGGAATTCAGTGTCTGGCCTACATGTTGCTTTCAGAATACTCTAGCTTCCAAGACCTGATAGCTAAAGTATTTTAACAGAGAAAACATTCTCTGTTTAGCAACACCTGCTGAGGTGACATCTCCCATGGTTTTGCCGTATTCCTTTGCTCAGCTCTAAACATTGACTGTTGATGTGGTGACTCTTTCTTTTAAAGGAGAAGAAATATTCATATGCAATGTCATTTAAAAAAGTTTGCAGACCAATGGGGAAAAACAGTGAAATTGTTTAAAACTGGTAAGATATTGTATCACATATTAAAAAAAAAAATATTTCATCTATAAAACTGTTTAACCAAGCCTCTCCCAATAATGGGCAATCCACATTCAATTTAAATTTGTTAAGCAAAGCAGAATGGTGAACAAATCTTGAGTAAACTGATATTCCAGAGGCCAAGGTCCCTGCATTTTAGTTCTTGTTGATACTTGACTATTTAAAAGATTAAATATTAGTGTAATTACCATTACTCCATACAATATTGCTGCCTAATTTAGTTTATCTACTTGATTTCTTGAAAAATAAAATAATTTTTGACTCATTTATTACAAGTAACAACCCATATTTTTTTTCCCCACAAAATTGGCATCTAGAGCCTTTAGGTGAAAATCTGTGAATGCAAAGAGTTGCCTTTGTCTCTGAAGGCAGCACTGACTGAATGAATTCAGGAGAGGAAGGAGATGGGCAGCACAAGGCACAGCCCTAGCCTGCCATGTCATTAAGAATGAGCATTCCCTGTGCATTGGGGGATTCAATTTGCTAGGTTAACTAGCACCTTTCTGCAATATTAAGTTAATGTGTTTTTCTTTTCCTCTTTTTAGATATTGACAAAGTAAGCAGTGTAATTATTATGGTTTATGGTGCAATGTAAAAACGAATAAAAAAGTAAGTTGAAAAAAAAGTGCAATGAAAAATGAGCAGGGGCCCAAGTGGTAAGTTGAAGATATCTAAGGTGTGCAAACTTGGGTTCTTGAGCACTCCAGTACTTGCACCCTTACTCATGATAATGAGCCCTTATGAGTCAGAAAAAGAAACATATCTACAGGACTAAATCAATTAAATATGATAGAATAAGCAAGGGAAGCCGTAGCTTTAGTTTGAAATCATAGATTTTATTTAATGAATGTCTCTGTTCCCTAAGTGCCATTATTTTATGCTGCCATTATGTTATGCTGGCAAATATATTATATATATTGGTAAATTTGAAACAAATACAACTGGTCTTTCAATTTAGTGGAATTTCTTTGGGGCAGGACAACATACACTTTCTAAATATGCTTGGATTCCCACATAAAGCTTTTAAAAACCTTAAAAAAACATACAAAACTTGCAGGTGTCTTTACTTTTTAAACTAATTCTCAGACTTGTATACATGTTTATAAATATTTATGTGCATTTTTTACATGGAAATAACCATGCTGACATAGTTTATGGTATCTCTGTGAAAATGATTTAAGCTAAGCAAACCTTGCTGATTTTTGTCATGAAAAATGCCTGTTTTTTATCATTTCATGTGCTGAATATTTCATCTTTGCAAGGTACATATTAAGACTAAAAGTATAGAAGCTCCTTTCTAAACCCTTTGTACTCACTGTTTTAATAGCAGTCCAGTGATGAGCAAATTTTTTCGGCAGGCATGGATTCGCAGCAAATTTCCGCATTTCGCCATTAGCGAATTATTTTGCAAAACTTCTGTGAAAATTAGTCACAATTAATTTTTTGCTGCATGTCAAAAGGGGCGTGGTGACGTCAAACTGGGCGTGATCACGACAAAAAAAGGCGCAGACATGTCAAAATTGGGCGTGCTCACATAAAAAAAGCACGGGCCGCAAAAAATAGACGCAGGTGACAAAAAAAGATGCAAATTTTGTGAATTTTTCACCGTTTGGCGAATTTTATGGCGCAGCGAAACGGGACAGATTCCCTTATCACTATAGCAGTACACTATGCAAAGGGATAATATCTATACACTTGTAATCTCATTAGGTTATATGTTGTCCACAAGTGCAGTGAGCAAAGCGCAGTTTGAAACGCGAGCCCTATTCCCTGTACCTCACAAGACCAAACATGGAGTAGCTTCAAGTTTTGAGTTTGCCTTGTTTAGCTCAATAAATAACACAATCATATATATTTGTGATTAAAACACAATAGTGTGTTGGACTATCCCTATTAATTGAACTCACGGGTAACAAAGGAGTATGTTTTAAATTTGGTATAGGAGTTTGAGAATGGTTGGAAGCTGGGGTTTTCCAGATAAGGGATCATTCTTTAATTTGGATCATCATATTTTAAGTCCACTAAAATCATTTAAACATTCAATAAACCCAATAGGATTGTTTTGCCTCCAATAAGGAATAATTATATCTTATTTGGAATCAAGTACAAGGTACTGTTTTATTATTACACAATAAAAGGAAATCATTAATAAAAATTTTAATTATTTTATAATTATGGAGTCTAAGGGAGATGGCCTTCCTGCAATTGCCATACCTATCCTACCAAATCAAACTTGTCACCTTAGACTTATTGTATTTCAGAAATATGTTTAATAAATGAATGTATTAATATATTTTAAAAATTTAACAATGCATACAGACACAATTGGCCATTCATTTCACAAAGTTCTTAATAAAAGGATGAGACAGAGTGTTCTTTTCTATCTATATTTTCTACTTCTTAACTTCAGCCTTGATTTGTATCTTCTATTCAGATATGTTTAGCAGAAGACCAGGCCCTGATAGGATTCTTTTGTTGCTTGTAAAACCTTTTAATTCATTCTATCTTTCTATTGAGATATTCAAAGTTGCTCTGACACATCTACATCAAAGATTTTCAGATGTTTTCAAATGTATCATAGAAATTCACTGAACATTTTTGTTCCAATAAACAAAATAATGATTTTTTTTCTCATTTACATTTTTGTAGGAGCACTCCTCTTATTCTACCTAGTCAGTGGCTTGCTAGTATTTATAGTTTAGTGACTATAGTCCAGCAGCTAATTAGTCAACATGAGACTATATGGGCTTTTAAGCATTTGTGAAGAGAAGAATGTAACCTAGATACTTATTTCAATTTGCTATGAGGGGCATGGAAAATTATCTAAATTCTACAAACAGTTAAGCTCTCATGAACAACCTTTTTTGAGCATTCCATTATTGTTAGGGTAAATATTATACTCGTAAACATCTGTATGTTGACTAGTGCTTGATTTTATGATACCTATAGCATGGCTTACCATGTTCCAACAGGTCTCTTTATTTAAATAGATCTTTATTATACCTTTTTTTTATTGAAATTCATTATGTAAAGAGTTGTGCTGTGTTGTAACATGTACACCATGCGATTATTAAAAAAAAAAAAATATTCAATCTGCATTATTAATCTCTAGCATAAATGAACCAGAAGTGCAATTGCTAGTCTACTATGACATTTTTACACTCTCCTTCTTCTGAGTCCTAAACTTTTTTCAGTATTTAATAGGGCATTCATCTCCCACTCAAGATGAAGAGTCAGACATAAATGCTTTATCTGTGAAGCTGTCCTAATAGAGGACCTTGGACCAGAGATGCCCCTTCAAAACAAGTTTTTATAATGTTCCTTAGCCTGCCTATGAACTCCATTATTCAAGACTTTATTGAATGTTATCATCATTATAGCAAAAATTGACCCTGAGCACAGGGTATAAAAGTTAATCATCCCATTACTTTGGAAATGTTAAACAATCCTGCCACATTTTTGCCTTATTTTAAAGGGGAAATATACCTCCCTTTTTGACATGAACTCAATCAGTTGGCTGATGTAGAAAAGGTGCATAAACACTATCTGAACAAAATAATATCAATATATGATTTTTACATAGACATACCTGATCCTACAGAAATGAGGGGCTGCATTAAACTTTAATCCTTATGGATTTATATGTTTAGGCACTATTTTTACATAATGTAAAGTTGAATGATCACATCTTAAAAATCACTTTTTCTTTTTTTCCTATCCCCAACTCCAAATGCAAAAGCCACTCCCTTGACCATTTGTTGCCTGTGCCTCAGATTTTAGTAAAAGGGGGTTTCCATTATTCAAGGGTTTGCAATGGGAAGGGAGAATGTATTTAGCTTCTTTACTGACCTGTTACATTGTTTATTGCAACAAATAAAGACCCATAGAATTCAGACTACAATAAGTAACCTATGCCACATTGTGTTCCTGGTTTCCTACTGTAAAAAATGGGGGTGGGGCATGTATGGGGTTGGGGCATGTATAAGGGTGGGGAATTATAGCAGGAGGCAGAATTACAAAGTAAAGACTTGCTTATGTGACACTGCACACAAGCTTGTGCAAACACTTACCAAAAAATCCAAAAATGTCACAGTCCTCTGTTTTACACAGTACAACAACAGACCATAATGTTCAGTGGTCCTGCTTACCTGGTTCCCAATTCCAAGCCATACACCTTGCACTTTGTCAACCGAGAACCTAGCTACACCCTGTTAGGCCTTTGTGATTGATTCAGTGCCACCCCCTCCCCTCCCTTTTATTCTTACCTTCACTAAAGAAAAAAATTATCACTGCTCTGCAAATAATTCAGCAGAGTAATCAGTAGGGACAGTGAGGCAACTGAGCAATTAAAATTGCCTGGGTGAGTGAATTTACATTTTTAAATGATATATTGCAGGTATGGCTCACAATTAGTCTGAGTGTGCCCCTAGAGAACCAGGCCCAATGGCAGCTATGTCCCTAAGACCCCAGGGGATTATGACACTTTTTTTTTTAACAATTACTTTATTGCAGAATAATAATAACCATAAGAAGTATACACTAGTGCTGTAACATTTTTAAATTTAACAGCAGTTATTTAAATACAACTGCAGCAAACATTCTCAATTATTTAAAAAAAAAAGTTCAATAAACAGTTTCAAATATTTAACAATTTGTAAGCCCAGATATATATTGTCTTAATTAATTGAATCAATTATTTAATTTCCGAGCCTTAAAAAAACATTCTTTAAAATTGTAATAAGCCCTTCCTTATTCATTCTCATTTCCAAGCCTGTCAAACAAGTATAGATCAGGCTAGATGTGAAGAACAGATAGCCTGACTTTGTAATACACACTGTGGCATTTGTACTTGATTTTGATCAGGTTACCTTAAGCTACAGCTTGGGAAAGTAAAAAATACATCACATTTTACAGTCCCACATGGCCTCATCAGTATTTAAATCACACATTTCCAATATTCTTTCTGGCAACTTGATATGACCTTCAAATTGCTTGCCTCTATCTTCTGGTAAGAAGGGAAAAAAGATAAATGCAATAGCTATTCACACATAGATGCTGAAAAATAAGATAACTATAAATAACACTCTTCAAGAAAAAAATAAGATGATTTTTTCTCAAGCATTTTATGCTTTATTAAACAAAAATGTACATGCTGCTCAGAAGGCCGTTCAGTACTGCATATTTATTTCTACTTTGAGAGGACAGGACTCATGCAGTAAATAATTCATATTATCTCCTGTCCTTGTCTTTTGTCCCTTGTCTTAACTTCTTTCCTTATTTTAATTCATTTGTATGGAGTGGAATAGTGACATTGTGGTCAGCTTTTCTCTCCTTGTAGCGATGGGGTCAATATTAGATCGAGATACTATTTCTGGGAAGCTTGTATATTCTTATTACAAGAATTGCAGCACTCCCAGCTCACGATAATAAAACCGCCTTTTTTTCACATATGGCACGGTAGCAGCTGCATATATGAAATAAAGGTGGTTGTATTATCGTAACTGGGATTATTGCAATCCTTGTAACATTGAAGGTATGTGAAGGTGAACATATCAGGTTGTGTCTACCCATTAAATAAAACTCCAAGTGAATACAAGTGCTTGAAAACTTTTGTGACTGTCCAAACTTGTATATTCATTCCATGTGCTCTTGCTTCCTCCCACATAATAATATGTTACTTGATCCCAATGACACTGACTGGAGTGTATGTACTGTTTAACTCAGTGGTCCCCAACCAGTGGCTCAGGAGCAACATGTTGATCACAAAACCTTGGATGTTGCTCCCAGAGGCCTTAAACTAGGTGCTTATTTTTGAATTCCTGACTTGAAGGCAAGTTTTAGCAGCAAAAAACCATGTGAACTGCCAAACAAGGCATCCTGTAGGCTGCCAGTGCACATAGGGGCTACCAAATAGCCAATCAAAGCTCTTATTTATTACCCCCATGTACATTTTTAATGCTTGGGTTGCTCCCCTTTTTTTGAATGTGACTCACGGGTAAAAAAGGTTGGGGATCCCTGGTTTAACTGCTATAAGAAAAGTTAGATTACTGTTTCAGGGGCTGAAGGAATTAAAGAAGAAGGAAAAGTACAATCACTAAGGGGTGCCAAATATTAGGCACCCCCCAGTGATTGTAATTAGTGATGAGTGAATTTGTCCCGTTTTGCTTCACCATAAAATTCATGAAACAACAAGAAAATTTGTGAAACAGCGAAAAATCTGCAAAACGCATTGTCATGTGACTTTTTTGTTGCCCACGTCTTTTTTTTTGTCTTAATGCGACCACAACTTTTTTTGATGCGCGCCGAATTTTCCACTGCAAATTTTCATGGAAGTTTCATGAAACAATTTGACAATGACGCAATGCAGAAATTCGCTGCAAATCCATGTCTGCCGATAAATTCGCTCATCACTAATTGTTATCACTTACCTTTAAGATAACCAAACCCGCGCCAAAATGTAAGTGTCCCTTCAATTCTATAACGAGAATCAGTGAAAGTGAGAGAAAAAAAAAGGTAAAATAAAATTAGATATTCAATTAGTTCCACCCTTACACAGTCTACAAAACAATAATAAAGTGGATAATTATTATATTAATCCAAAAATAGTGAGCCGCCTTCCTCCACCTAATCCCAATTAATGCACACACTAAGGGGCACATTTACTAACCCACGAACGAGCCGAATGTGTCCGATTGCGTTTTTTTCGTAATGATCGGTATTTTGCGATTTTTTTTTTTGCGAAAAAACGCGAGTTTTTCGTAGCCATTCCGAAAGTTGCACAAAGTCGCGATTTTTTCGTAGCGTTAAAACTTACGCGAAACGTCGCGCCTTTTAAGTTTTAACGCTACGAAAAAGGCGCAACTTTGCGCGCAAGTGTTAACGCTACGAAAAAATCGCGAGTTTGCGCAACTTTCGTAATGGCTACGAAAAACTCGCGTTTTTTCGCAAAAATCGTAAAGACGCCGAAAAAATCGCAAAAAATACGAAAAAGTCGCAAAATGTTCGTTTCCAAACGGAATTTTTCCAATTCGGATTCGAAATCGTGTCTTAGTAAATCAGCCCCTTAGTCTCCAAAGAGTTTCTGTTGTCAGCAGAAAACTGCATCAACTTGGGGTACCTCTGCGCAAGTGATTCTCTTGGGGCCGACGAACATGCAGTACAGTGAAAAAGCTGTGCCTAATATTTTGGCACCCCCCAGTGATCATACCTTTCCTTCTCCTTTAAATGATAATAGGTACCCACTTAAACAGGGAACAATGTTAGTCCAGTGTAAGTAAAGGAAATTAATAATAACAATATAGTTTTGCAACCTATGTTTCTCCATCACCCTTTTTAAGATGAAGACTAAATGTATTTATGTGTAAATTCTTATATTCCCTGTCATTTTCCTTTTTTTGTATACCTACCCATGTATATTTCGGTAGTGGACAAAAGAACATGTGTATTCTTTTTAATGCAGTCCACTCTCTTCTTCCGTGTGGATACACTAAGGGGCACATTTACTAATCCACGAATCCGAATCCCGAATGGGAAAAAATCGGATTGGAAATGTTGCGTGTTTTTTTAGTCGCCGTCACAACTTTTTCATATTGAGCAATAGTAAATGGCGGAAAAACCAATCCGATTTTTTCGTGACGGCGACGAAAAAATTGCGGGACATACGAAAAAGTCACAACGGTGACGAAAAAGTCGCAAAAATACTAATCATTACCAAAAAACGTGTTCGGACACTTTCGGTCCGTTCGTGGATTAGTAAATCTGCCCCTAAGTTAAAATGCAAGTAATTCAAGATAACATTGGTAAACATATTTATAACCACAAAACATAATTGTGGATATATTTGTTCAGGGCCACCATTATGGGGGTACAGGGGTACTTATAATATAATTATGAATAGCTTGTACTATTCACACAAACATTTTTTACATGTTAAAGGTATGGATACTATTCCCATCACATTTTAATCAAGAATAAAAAGGATTTAAAATAAATACTTGATTCATTTTGGAAATACTCATATATGAAAACTACCAGAGAAGAAAAAGATTGTTAAGGTAAGGTGGGATATATACAGTAAATGACTGCTATTGATTTGAGCAAATAGCCTGAAGGTTTTCAGTAATGGCCATAATCAGCAACTTTAACAACACAGTCAAAGAGAATGCTGAAGACAGACAGATCTATGTTCTAGCCAACTTTTGTCTTGGACTTTGTCAGTCTAAAAAAAGATACTGTAAGCTCTGCTAGTAACTCTGCTAGTAATTCTTTCTGAACAAAAGATATGTTTTACAAACACAGGCTAACAAAATATAGAAAAAAAAGGAATTTTTTTGTGGAATGCTAAAAAGTATGTGTATGTATTCAAGGACAGTAGTGATGAGCAAATCTGTCCCTTTCACGAAATGGGGAAAATGTTGTGATCAAAAAAAAAAATATTGCACAAAAATACGTTTGATGAGCAACGATTCGTTTGATGAGAGAGATAATTCTTTTACATGCGAGAGACAATTCTTTTCGGCACAAGACAAGTCTTTTGACAAGCACAACAATTCTTTTTTGACACGCCACAATTCTTTCGACGTGGGCAAGCAGCAAATTTTGTCGCCCGTTTCACAAAAAAATCCACCAATGCCGAAACGCAGAAATTTGCTGTGAATCAATGCCTGCCGAATTTTTTCACCAATCACTAAGTGACAGTAATAAAATTTTATTTATAATTAAGAACATTTCAATCCACACCTAATTCAGAAAATTTCAAATTCTAAAATATATCAAATGAGAACTTTTTTTTGAAGCCAAAGATATTCCCATGCTCCATGCTGCTCATAGGGAGGCATATTTAGCAAAATTCAAATATGAGAATTTTTTTTGTTTTTTATTTTTAAAAAAATTGATAATACACCAAACACAAATGTGTGCTTTTTTATTTAAATGTAACTTGATTAATTAAAAACATGAAAAAAAGCTGCAAAATTACGTTGAGTCTACTATCTTTCAAAAAACGTGAATTGTACAAAATAAATTGTTGTTTTGCCTAGAACTCTACGTGAACTCGACAACTTTAAGATCCTGAATATTTCTTGAGTATCAAAATATTTATTTGAGTTTTTGTTTTTTTGTTTTACGCTTAATACATTTTGAACATTCTAGTTTCTGAAACTCTCATTTAAGTTTGTGAGTTTTAGCTCAAATTATAGTAGAAACTCAATTTTAACGTTGATAAATTTGCCTGGTAGCATTCTTTTAAAAGCAAAATGAGATATTTTAATTCTCACTCAGATTACTCCTCTCTGGCACCTATTTTCAAAGTAGACAAAAAAATTATGTTCCTTTAACTAGGGATGCACCGAATACACTTTTTTGGATTTGCCCAAATGCTAAAGCGAATCCTAATTAGCATATGCTAATGTTGGCGTGCATGCAGCACGCAATGAACATTTTTCAACTTCTGTGTTTACGTGACAAAAAGTCACGTGATTTTTAGGATTTGGATTCGGTTAGGCCAGGAGCGTGAATTCGGCTGATTCCAAATCCTGCTAAATATTGTTTTTATTCAACCAAAACATGCCCCAAAGTCAGGAATTCAAAAATAACTACCAGGTTTGGGGGCACTGAGAGCAACATCCAAGGGGTTGGTGAGCAACATGTTGCCCCTGAGCCACTGGTTGGGGGATCACTGCCTTAGAAGAATGGTTGTAGTAAAAATAGCTCTGCATTATTATATATAAATATCAATACACTGTAGCATTTTGACCAATAGATAGTAGTACATGTACAGGTATTGGACCCCTTATCCGGAAACCCATTATCCAGAAAGCTCCAAATTATGGAAAGCCTGTCTCCCATAGACTCCATTTTAATCAAGTAATTCAGATTTTTAAAACTGATTTCCTTTTTCTCTGTAAAAATAAAACTGTACCTTTTATTTGATCCCAACTAAGATATAATTAATCCTTATTGGAGGCAAAACAATCCTATTGGGTATAATTAATGTTTTATTGGTTTTTCAGTAGACTTAAGGTATGAAGATCCAAATTACAGAAAGACCCCTTATCCGGAATACCCTTGGTCCCGAGCATTCTGGATAACGGGTCATATACTTATTATTATAAAACAACTCAGCAGAGCTAGTAATCTACTACTGGTAACCCTGTATGGTCGCCGAGCTCCTAAATGATGCTGTTGACCTTTACCTGACAAAATCTACAGAATGTACATTCGAATGAACTTGGAATATTGTCTCTTTCCTTTACAGCCTAAAACAACCTCTAAAGCAAAATAACACTAGAAAAAGCAATGTAGCATTTAACAGATTCATCAAGCTCTTGATTTCAAGTACAAAAAGTATTTTTTATGACAAGTTAATTTTTATTTTCATAAAAGGACAGGAAACATTTATTTTATTTTTGCTTATTTCCAGTCAAATTTCATCAGGTGAACTATAAAAATCCTCCTTTAGTCGCTGATCTGACACATATAGCAGGACTGTGTCTTGTAATGCAATAAAAGTTGCAAATTAAAATGCTTAAAAATCAAAAAGCATGCAAATTAAAATGCTTTAAACTTTTTTTCCTGTCATTAAAGCAGAACATTTCATTCAATTCATTCTCAAACTGAATTTCCCTTTATAAAAAGTTATTCAAACTGATGCGGCAGACATGTGCCAAACAACTCACTGAGCCAGCTGGCATTTCATTTAGTATTGAAGCTGACATAGGAATAGGATTCTTATGAGTGTGTAATTTTCAATGAGGATATTTAACATTGGTTTACAAATATTACAGTAATATCAGTGGATCCTTTCCTAATCACCCTCTAAAGAGCACGCTAAAAGAAGTGTTGGTTCACAATTGTATTGCTGTGCATTTTATGTTAAACCCTCTTATATTAATTAATTTGGGTTAGTATCTTGGCTAGTCCATAGTAAAGGATTGGTTACATGTTCCCTTACACTTTGGATGGAGCCTCCCTAACATTACCTACACATAAATATATGTTAGGCACCTGGAATTATTTATTGAAATCCAGTGAATTCAGAATGAAAGTGGAAATTAGTAGTAAAATGCTTATCATTTGAGCTTAAAAAAATAATCTGTGATTGTACTAATGGGAGGGAATCAGAAATACTTGCTCTTAAACAATTTCACCTATAAATAATTAATTCAGGTGCTAAGGTCATACATTCCTCCCAATAAAGGGCAGGGTTGGACTGGGGGGTGCAGGGCCCCCACCAGCTGAGTCCCCCGCATCCCCTAGGGGCACCCACTGCACCTCCCTAACCTCCACAGAGGCCCCCTGTGCACCCCCCTAACCCCTGCTGCACCTCCCTAACCCCTCTCAGGGGCCCTCGCCCATCCTCCCCTGAGTGTGTGTAAGTTTAACGCAGGGGTTGGGTCTGGGCCGGGGCCCACCGCGTTTTTTCCCGGTGTACCGATGGCCCAGTCCGACACTGATAAAGGGTTTTATATATATATATAAAGATACACCATATAAAGACCTTGCACACTGAAGGATACTCAGATACCCCAAGTTCCATTGACAAAGGCATGAAAGCTGAAATGTTGGGGTTATTCTCTCTTGCAAAATATCTGCCTTCATCTTTTTTTGATGCTTATTGCTGAGTGGTATGTATAGTATAAACGTAGGGTTGTCCTGCAGCCATGGGCAACCTCCCATTCATATTGCATGGGGAAAGGGTATGAGTAGGCTTTCTACCTGCCATCTATAGAAATCATGTACCTGTTGTTGTACTTGCATCTGGGGTCCCTCCAGCAAAATATCCTGCCATCTTGGACCATAATGTGGCCCCCCTATCCTGCATTTCAGCCTGCTTGCTTGCACCCCAATTACAAAAACACACACACTTTTTTTTTTAAAAGCACACATTTACACTAACACTTTTCACACTTTTTTGTCACACAAGTGCACACCCTTTTTTTCCCAAAGTGTGAAGGTGAATCATATTATGCAATTGCTCTTTTTATTTTGGAGGTTTTATTAGATTTGTAGTAATTTAATTTTTTTTTGCATTTTCATTTTCACATAGCTGTTAATTTCTTGTTTATGATGGTTAAAAATAAATCAATGATGAGGAGAGAAGGTATACTTAGACCACCAATCACTGTGGGATAATCCTCTTTATAGTTTCAGATTACTTGGTTTTGCCTTGCAGTTTGTTTTGCAGGTTTTGTAGATTCGTTTTGTATTTCAATGTGACACATACAGGTAGTTGTGTACTATGCATTTTGAATATGGAACTATTCAGGAGTCAGGACAGTAATAATTATGATGTTTTATCATTGTACCATAAATGAGCACATGATAGAAAAGTATATGTTTTGTGGTTATTTCCAGAAATTTGGTAAAACTACTAAATCTAGTAATAGTTTGTCATTAAATACTTTTGAACAGAAAGACATTTTTACCCGTATTGAATACATCAGAATGCATACTCTACAAAAATATATGGCTTTCTGTGCCAACTAATATTGGGGTCTCTATAGCAACATACAGTACTTTGGTAACCTATGCATATTGAGCATTAATTTGTTCAGGCGACCGCAGGCATATATTGGAAACTACACTTTACAGAAGACCTCTGACTTTAATATTTATGATGTTTTAAAACTATACTCATTGACATGTGGAAGATGTGATTTAGAAGCCTTGAATTACATTTAAAAAGGTTCACATAACTCTCAAAATGTAGCAATATTTTTTTCATTTTGGAGCAGCAATATTTAACTATTTAAAAGGTATTGTAATGTGCACTTTCCAAAAACATATAAGGGGTAGTAATGAGTGAATCTGTCCCGTTTTGCTTCGCCGAAAAATTCGCAAATCTTTCAAAAGATTCGTTAAACGGCGAAAATGTTGCACGTCAAAAAATTGTTGCCCACAACTATTCTTTTGTCACCCGCAGCTATTCTTTTGTCTCGCGGCTATTCTTTTGTTGCCCGCGGCTAATCTTTTGTCACGCGGCTATTCTTTTGTCATCCGCGGCTATTCTTTTGTTGCGTGGCTATTCTTTTGTCTCCCACGGCTATTATTTTGACGCCCGCAGCTATTCTTTTGTCGTGCTACTATTCTTTTGACGTGGCAATTTTTGGACACATGGCAAATTTTTCTGCAGCGATTTTTTTCATCCGTTTCGCGAAACAATCCGCCAATGGCAAAACGCAGAAATTCGCAGCGAATCCATGCCTGGTGAAACGTTTCGCCCATCACTAATAAGGGGTCATTTACAAAATGGGGGTTTTGTGCACAGTTGTTTTCTTGCAAATGACATTGAATCTAGGGCAAGTTGCAAGCCACATTGTAAGCATGGTCCAACACCTAGCTAATATCTATATTATCTATACTATCTATATTATGACAAATATGCACATTTTGACATTTTAAGTTATTTATCATCGTACATCTTGCTACATAAGGGGAATAATACAACAAATATGCTGGCAGTTAATGCAAGCTATAGTGTTATTAAATAATCCTAATTATGTTTTCATTAAGATTCTTTTCCTATTTTAATTAGAGCAATTTTTGTACTAAGGAAGTTGTTTCGCCCAATTATCAAGCAACACAAAAAAGAGGTATTAATAAAAAATGAATCTTACTATTACAACTGTAACTTTGAAAAAAGAGAAAACATTTGAACATATAAGGGTATACTTTAAAAGATTCTTAATTTTTATTGACACTTTTTACTCTAGAGTTACCTATGTACCAATGCATATAGCTATAAAGATTTGTATTGAATATTTGTGATAGTATTTATATAGTAATAAAGATGTCTTGGGCGCAGCACGCATTCCTGTTTGCCAGAGCATAGTGATGTCAGCGGCTGACATCACTTTGCCACCAAATTTATGGTTTTTTGACACTGAATCTTTTCTGTCTGCCCTCGACCCTTTGCCTGACACTGAAGTTGCCTCTGCCTGATCCATTTTGTACCACAATTTTGTAACAACCATGGAAGTGTATAGAATACCTGTCTCCCCTGCAGCAGAATGTCCTGAGCCCCAAAAGTGCATCATTGAAAACCAGGGTTTCCAGGGCTCTTCTATTTTACCTAAAGGGTTGTTACTAGCAATCTATGGGCTTCCTCAAATTACAGTCCGTAACAGACATTAAAGAGTTGACCGTGATGGACAAATGTCTTTTTTTCAACCCAACTTACTATTTAAATGTATATCTGTCAATTTAGAAATTGAAGGCTTAAGCTTTCTTTATAATATGATATATTGGGTAATGTACAAAACAATATTGGGCATTGCAGTTATGTTGGAATTATGTTGGCTTTTAATTCCTTGTAGAACAGCTACTTATAGACAAATACCATAACTTGTTTAATAATTCCTTGGAATCTAATGACTTTGTCCAGTTTGAATTTGTGTCTGTTTTGGCTCACTGTATTATGTGGATGTTTTTTAAACATTTTTTAAAAATTAAAATGTTACTCAAGAAGTGGCATGAAATTTCTCTATACATTCAGAGAATATATATGCTCCATAACTTTTAACATTCCTGTGCTAAATCTCTTTTCTGTTATGCAAACTCCTCAAATACAAGGGCTCATTTACAAACCACAACCGCAGTTGCTCAAAAATGGCTGCGGTTATTGTCAATTTTAATGCTAGTCGTTGTGTCCAAAGCAACTCCTTGCACTTCCGTATGGTTGCACTTGACACTGGTTCTGAATTATTAATGCTAAGTAACACTATCTTCAGGTTACCCACAGCACCTTGCATATAGACACAGTGTAATTGTGTCTCAAGAATCAAATACAGATGTAATTTTGATGCAGAGCACAGAAAATGATGACTTCCTGGCACCAAAGACTTTCAGCACAATTCAATCTGATTCCCATTGAAGAGGAAGTGAGCTGAATGCATTTTGACCACAGTAGCACCAAATGCAACTCTACCTGGTGTACACAATGATGCTGGAATTATGGGGAGGAAACACTGCATTGTAGGCAAAAAAAATTATGATTTGAGCCAGAAAAATGTTTTGAGCCAGAGCACACTGCACTTACACTTAGGGGGTAATGTAATAAAAGTGTGTAACAAGAAATTTATTTGCATTCTGAAATTGTATGCCTCTGTGCGAATTTTATGTGGGCTTTGCGAATGTGAAAGCTGTTTAGCGACCACTTCTGACAGTGGAAGAAAGTTTGAGAATGTTATTGTTTGCAACAGTGCGCAGTGAATGTAATAAAACCTCTTAATGAAAAAGTTGTTACGTTTGCACCAAAAGATTACGCCACCTTCAAGCATGCCTTAAAAAGTTTGCAATGTGCAATTCAAATTTGCAATGCAGTAACAGTCTAATGAACAATATTACATTGCAAAATGCAAATGTTTATTCTTATTTGTGTGCAATTTTTTTGTTTACGACTTTTATTACATTCCCCATTTGTTTTTATATTGGTAGAGGCTTCTTGTTTTGTTGCTTCATATTAGTTTTCCTTGGTTCCCAGTTTTCCTTTTTTTTGTTCTGATTTGGCACTGGTTTGATTTTGATAGTGTTTTTGATATATATATATATATATAATATATATATATATATATACTATATATATATATATATATGTACCCAGAACCTCACAAACAGAGCATACAGCATGGCCCATATAAAGTCAATTTTAAGCAAATAATTCCCTTTTTCTCTGGGGAATATATATATATACAGTATATATATACCAAATCCACATATATCTATATACAGATATCTATATTGATCACATATCTATATTAAATTCTAAAATAATCTTCATAAAATGCCTGTTGTTTATTTGTCAATATATTTTAAAACATATGACACTCATTGGGCCAGTTTTTGGCATTAAAACACATTGACAAAATAACTACAATACATTCACAGAAATGCATATTATTTGTTGTATTTGACCATTATGTGTGTGTTATACTTTCTTAACAGCACCTTTTAGGAAGATGTTTATGTCTTAAACCAGCCCACTTATCTTTGTTCTGGCTTTTTTTTCCCTTTAGCTAATGCATTTCATAATGCTGCCCTTTTCTTTGTAAAAAGATTTACAGGAACTCTGTATCTTTCCAGCTTCTGCCGATGACCTTTTGTTTTTCAGCTTTTCTCTGAAATATCTGGCTAAACTCCCTAATGAAGATGTTTTTTTGTGTCTTACAAAGCCTTTTCTTCTTTTTAAGCTATACATATTAAGCTCCCTCTTTATTGATCGATTGCCTTTACTATGCAGACCATTTCTGTAGGACTCCCTCCTTCTGTAAATTGTGTACATATTATTTAGGTTCTTCTAAAAAAATAAAAAAAAAATACCTTACCATACATTTATTATATTGTATATATATTGTATATATATGATCATGATCACTTGATATCTATCTATCTATCTATCTATCTATCTATCTATCTATCTATCATCTATCTATCTAGTTTTTTTTCTGTTTTTATTTTGTTTACCTGGTTAACCTGATATATAATGTACAAATTACATGACCTGTTAATAATAATACAGTTGTATAAGAATGCAAACTTCTTATAAATATATTTGAATGATGGGGGAAGGTACATAATTTAGACAACAGCAGATACTTAACATTCTGAATGACGTTGTTATAATTATGTACTGGTTGCCTTTTTATCTTAAATTAAATTTTGTAATGCAAAGCCCACAGGTAATTCTGTTCAGTATCTACAAACAATTGCTTTTGGCAGAGATTTACATATGGCACTATATGTCATCTATAAAGTACAACCTATCTCCTAACAATTTGATCACGGAAATTGCATTCTGTTAAATGTTAGGTTTCTTATGTTTGCACCTGCATTGCAGAGACTCAAGCTGTTCTTTCATATATATTGCAGCAGCACTAGAGCACAGAAATAGCTCAGCAAATGAAGCATCAGAGAGAGCATATAATTCATTTCTTATGCCACACACCAGAGACATAAAATTACTGTCAGAGCTCAGTGCTGCATCTTTCATCATCTTGTGGAACAAAAGGTGCAGTTATGAAAGAATGTCAGAAAGAAATAATAATAATACAAAGGGAAAAAAACACAGATACAATACCTTTGGTCTTGAACCTAAAATGCCACACAGTTGAAAAGGTTTACTGCATTTTCAGCACTATAAATAGAGATCTGCTTTTCAAAGACAGTCTGCAAGTGATGCAAAAATAGACTAGAGAGAGAATAGGTCAGATACCTGAAACTTGCTGACATAGATTTAAGAAACATCTTATAGAACAATTATTGTTTTAAATAGAATTCAGTGATATATATATATATATATATTTATTTTTTTTCCCTGCAGAATTCAGAGCAAACATGCAGTCAACCAGCAAACTCTGCATACTGTAGATAAGTGCCCAACTCAGAACAAAACCCTAAACCTTAGCACTGTAAATCAGCAATCTTACAAGAACTTCTAAACATCAATCTAGCGATTAAGTAGTGTGTAGTCTGCAAGTATGTATGTTCTCCCTGTGTTTGCATGGGTTTCCTTTGGGTATTCCGGTTTCTTCCCACACTCCAGAAATATACAGGCAGGTTAATTGGCTTCTGATTAGTGATGAGAAAAAATTTTTGGCAGGCATGGATTCGCAGTGAATTTCCACGTTTCGGCAGAGGTGAATCGTTTCGTGAAAATTCGTTGCGCGTCATTTTTTTTTTGTTGAGCTGAATTTTTTTTGTTGCGCGACAAATCGGGCGCAGCCACATCAAATAAGGTGTGGTTGTGTCAAAAAAAAATGGGCGCAGCAAATGCGTTTCGCAAATTTTTCGCCGTTTCACAAAGCGAAACGGGACAGATTCGCTCATCACTACTTCTGATTAAATTGACCATAGTGAGTTTGAATTTGATGGACAGGGCCTTATTTATATACACAGTAGTTTCTGATTTGTTTTTAAAAAGTAAAATATTCACTCCACTGCAGATTTCCACATGAATATGATGGAACTGGGGGGGTTGATGGGGAGGGTTGGGTCACACATCAGCATTTACATCACTTCTGCAATGTAGGTATGTATGTATGTATGTATATCTTTATTTATAAAGCGCTACTTATGTACGCAGCACTGTACAGTAAAATACATTAATACAAACAGGGGGTTATAATAATGGATAAATACAAAGTACAACAATAAATACAAGGTACAGTTGCAATAAGAGTCAGAAACACAAGATGAAGGAGGTCCCTGCCCCGTAGAGCTTACAATCTATATGGGAGGGGTAATTTACAGACACAAATGGGCAAAAGTGCTGTAGGTCACAGTGGGTGACACTACAGTATAAGTGCCAGTTTCCAGATCAGGTGCTGGGTGAGTGCTCCAAAAGGTAGTCTTTAAGTTTAGTTTTAAAAAGACTGGGGGAGGATTCTCTCCAGAGGAAATCAGGGAGGGCATTCCAAATGTAAGGGGCAGCAAGGCAGAAAGGTTTAAGGCGGGAAACAGCATTTATTTATGTTTGTGCTGCACATTATGTCACTTACACAACATAGGGGGGCTTATTTAGGTCTGGTGCCTAAGATGGCAATGGGGACCTTAGATCACAAGCTCCTATGGGGCAGGGACTGATGTGAATGATAAATAATCTCTGTAAATAACTGTGAAAATGCGCTATATAAATAGCAGGAAATAATTAAAATAGGAAATAAAACAATACAGTATAGACTAGAACGTATTTTACAAAGAATATGCACAGACTATAATAGCATAGCTATAGCAATGTATGATCCCATCACTTCTGGTCCAGGGATGGACCCTATGGGACAGATTTATCAATTCAAAGAAAATTCCACTGCTCTATATTCATTTCTATAGGATTTTTAGAGGCGTATTTAAAAGAGTAGTGGAATTACAAAAATTAGAATTACCACTATTCACCAATCACCTAAAACTATAGATTTTCAGATTTTTGCACTTAATAAATACCAGACATTCAAGTTTTTGAACCAAAACTTGAAGGGGCCCATTTTCTAACCACTGAATATTTTTTCTTGATTCAAATTAAAAGTCACCGGAATCCGACAATGTCATCTAAAACTTGCAAAGTGCATGTATACTTTAGAGTTTTTGATTACTGTATTGTTCATAAATAACCCCCTTCATTTTTAATTCTTGACTAATTTGCTGTTCCTTCAGATTAAATGATTATACTTGGATAATACCTAAATTACCATAAATTCATGTTGATTTATCTATGTTGTTTTCCATTACAAAATGTCACCTAATCTGGAACTTCCAGATTACAGATCTAATAACTGTACATATTTTGCCTGGGGTGATTGGGTATTCACATATTTATAGCATTCCCAGAAATCAGAGCTTCATACAAATACAAATGATTTCATTTGCATTCAAAAAACATTATGTTCACTAGTGCAGCAAATTGTGAAGTATTTTATTTTCTATGTAATTCTATGCTCTAAAAATGTTCTGTGGATATTAAGATTAAACAAAACGTATCAATATACTATTTGGATGAAGACTTGCTGTATACTCATAAACCCCAGAGTTCAAGTAGGCATGACAAACATGGGTAGCATCTGAGATTATAGAAAAGACTAGGGGGCACATTTACTAATCCACAAACGTCCGAAATGCGTTCGAATGTGTTTTTTTCGTAATGATCGGTATTTTGCGATTTTTTTCGTAAATTGTCGCGACTTTTTTGTAGCCGTTGCGACTTTTTCGCAAATTGTCGCGACTTTTTCGTAGCGTTATGAATTGTCGCGACCTTTTCTCACCGAGTACAAAAGTTTCGGATTCATTCAAGCTTCAGTATCATGACTTTCCTTGGGCCAGGTTGGAGCCATTGCCATTGAGTGCCATTGAGTCCTATGGGAGGCTTCCAAAATCATGCAAAGTCGCAAAGGTTTGCCCGCCGTTTACGAGCGCTCAATACGAAAAAGTCACGACAATATACAAGCAAATCGTAATGTCTGCGAAAAAGTTGCGACAATTCGCGCAAGTCGTAACAGCTACGAAAAAGTCGCAACAATTTACGAAAAAGATGTAACAGCAACGAAAAAGTCGCAAAATGTTAGTTTCCAATCTGAATTTTTCCCATTCGGATTTGTGGATTAGTAAATGTGTCCTTAAGAGAACCAAGAACAGTCAAAACACTTTACAGGAGTCATCATGGTTTATCAGGTGTAATGGTTCACCTAATAAAAAAGTGTGACTTCCATACAAAATCCAATTCAAATTGCTTTCTTTAATATTAGATCATTAAATATACTGAAACATATGTTAAAATATCCAATTAAATAAATGATGCTGGTTAGGATCATTCACAGCTAAATACCCTTCTATCACATAAAATATATCCAGGAAGTCTTAAAAGCAATGGTCAATACATTTAAGATAGAAGACTAACTATATAAAGTATATATACAAAACTGCCAAATATAGTCAGCATTCTCTTACTGATCGCAATACTTATATGTCAGAAAATGCTTCCAAATTAGATTCCATATTGAGACCCTTAGGATCCAGGGTATTAAAGGGCACCCTTCATATTAAAAATGTTTCCACCACTTAAGGTGTGGCCACTTTGGGCCACATATGGGGTATATTTATCATGCTGTGTAAAAAGTGGAGTAAAACATTACCAATAATGTAGCTCATAGCAGCCAATCAGATGCTTTGCTTTGGTTTTCTAACTGTTGAAATCTATTTGCTGATTGTTTGCCCTGGGCACTCAACTTTTTACACAGCATCATAAATATACCCCTAAGCATAGTATCCCAGTTCTCGAAGTTACACATATGTGCATAATGAGTGAACCGGGAAACGTTATCAATGGTGGCAGGGTTATTTGGTACTTCTTTAATCTATGATTAAGTTCACCCTGAGATGATACTCTTTAAAGGGACACTAAACCCTGCTGCACTGCACTGCTCAACCAAACTTTACTCAATTGTTGCTGGACTACAAATCCCAAAATAACATAACATATAATTAAGGTAAAGCCATGCTGGGAGCTGTAGTACAGCAACATCAGGGTTGTATTCTTAAAGCAATATTGCACAATAAAACGTTTCAGGTTTTCCAGTGCCTGCAGCAGCATTGACATGCAAGACAAACCTCCAATGAGAATTCCAGCTGATCTGTGTAAATCTGGCTCCCTGTTCTCTGTTCCTGCAATTGGAGTTGGGAGCATTACGTACAGTTTCCCAGCGCTGAACAAGTCTGTCCTTTATCCCCATGTTTGATTCCTGTGTCATATAATGAAGGGGAAAATGACATATTTATCTCTATATGTAAGATAACAGCAAGATGCCTGGCATCTTTTCATTAGTCAATTCTCTTGCATCTTTATTTAGGTTTTTAGGTATTTTTTGGTTTAAATGGCAGCCTACTATTATAAAGAAAAATTGTTTATAACCTCCCTCAAGCAAAAGGTCTGAGACATGTGAACCATCTACTGTATATTGGTGAGTTCATCTCAAATTTTTTTTTATGCAACCACAAATTTTTCATGACTAAATTTTCTGGCCGTTTTGGGAAAACAATTGCTGATGGCAAAATGCATAATTTCACTGTGAATCCATACCTGGCGAAAAAATCCATCACTAGAACTGATTTATATTTTAACTATTTATTTGAACTACTTATTATAGTATTACATCATATATACAGGTATTTATATTGTGATCTACTTACTAAATTATATGAGCTATATCCTATATATATATATATAACATTTCAGTAATGGAATGACTAGTTACTGGGCCCCACAGCAAGATAAATAGGCACCTAAACTTGCCCAAAAACTTATGTTAATTTGGTATCAAGAAAACATCATGCTGACGGGGTGGGAAAAAAGGGGTGCGATGATTAAACTTAGCAGACTCTCTTGACCCCCAATGAACTGATTATGAACTACTTATTATAGGGTAACATCAGCTTTTTGTATTGGGATCTTTTTAATGAATTATATGAGCTATCACCTACATGGACTCCGCAGTTGAATGGCCCCCTAAACTTTGGGAACAAAACATTTTCTATAAATATTTGTTGCAGCTGCACATCCTACTAGGCCCCCAGCAGCTTCAGGCTCTGTTACCTTTTTATTAAAATTATTGGTGTTTGTGTCACAGTAGCTGTGGTTAAAAAAAAAACCACACACACATACAGTTTAACCTTTTGTCCTAGCCCAAGTCTACGTAACAGCTAGTTCATCTTTTGTGTAGCACATACAAGGGACAGGGCCAACATTTTGTTAATACGTGCTTGTACTTCATGGTGGGGCCCCAGAAAAAAAGGTTTATATTTATCATGCTTTTTAAAAAGTGGAGTGAAACATTACAGGGGATGTTGCCTAGAGCAACCAATTAGCAATTAGATTTAAACAGTTAGAAAACCAAAGTAAGAACTAATTGGCTGATATGAGCATTATCACAGGTAATTTTTCACTCCACTTTTTACACAGAATAATAAATATACCTCTAAGTTTATAAAAGATATGATGCAGCCTAGCCAGCTGAGTTCTGTTCTAATTGTTTGGGGGAGTTGGGTAAAGTTTTTTTTGTGCTAAATGCTTTGTATTTGCTGTTGCATCAATATTTTATATATTTAATACAAATGGGTGTTCAGTTGGTACTTTAGCTTCTGGATTTGTATGTTAACCCATATGTTTCTTGTCTGGCCCTTGGATTCATTTTCCTGTAAATTTTATACGTGATTTACCACCCTCCAGTAGTAACACTGACCTTGGGTGGTCATTGACTTTTTCGGCAGTTTGTTTAATTGAATTTACCCCTGCAGATTTCCTTCTGCTATTAGATTTCTCACTGGTTTATTAAATATATGTTTGCCTGTATTGCTTACATGCATTTATTTTTATGTTTATGTGATCTGCTAGGAAACATCTCTGCATACAGTAGGTCTACCTTGGGATTTACACATTTTCAGCTCTGTTTGAGGTTTCTGCAGTTATTAACCTTTGATTTTTATTGGTGTTATTACAATGGGTAAAAGAGTCAACCATTTAATAATTATGCCTCTAAACCCCCATAAAAATTAATAGAGAGTAGTGGAACTTTAACTGTGGTAAGCTCTAATTTCACATTTTTAAAATGAAAAATAATAAGGTAAAAAAAAAAGTGAGGCATGTATGCATACTCCATCAATAGAGAGGGTAAATGACATAAAAGAATAATGTAAATATTTTTAGACCATGAATTAATTTTGTAATGAGTACTTGATTTGATTTAAATACTTATTATCTTGATAGATTAAAGCATAGAATAGTGAACAGTACAAGTGCCCTAGAATCAGTATAATACAAGAAGAGCCTTCAGAAGGAGTACTTACATAAATGCAATAAAGGCGTGTTTGTGTGTGTGTGTGAGGGGGGCGTTTAATACCTTAAGCTCAAACAAGAAAAATACTGTTAATGTAAATTTAATTATCTTTAATTTAGTAAATTATAATAATTATTCCTAATATTATTATAAATAATTTCTTATCTATGTGTTTTATACCATAATAATAAGGGAAATTTACTATTGAATTCACTTTTGAATACAAATATTTTATTTATCGAAATAATTTTTTCTTAACTGAAGGGAAATTTACTAAAACTCGATTTCTCAGATTTATATTTGTTTGAAATCAAGTAATAATTATTTCAAATGGCAGGCATTTATCCAAAAAAAGGTTGCAGAAAACATACTTCTAATAAAGACTTAAAGTTGTTAATTGCATAACTGTATTAATTTGTGTGTGATTGGTTTTGACTTTTGAGTTGCCATTTTGCAGTTTCTTTTTTCTTTATCTCTTTTTTTAAATTTTGTAGTACCAGAATATATGTTCTTATAATGGTCATGTATACTGAAGGTCTTGCTTTTGACAGATCTATTTTTTTTGCTGGAAAACATTGATGCGAATAGTGATGAGCGAAATTTTTCACCAGTCATGGATTTCGCCACTGGTGAAACGGATGCAAAAGTTCACCACAAAAAAAATTTGGCGAGTGAGGATGTTGTGGTTGCAGAAAAAGAGTTGTGGTCGCATTAAATATAGACATGGTCACATCAAAAAAGTTGTGTGCATTAAAAAAGTTACACAATAGATTTTTCAGTGTTTTAAGAACTTTTCACAGTTTTGCAAATTTTTCAGCGAATCAAAATGGGACAGATTCGCTCATCACTAGCCCCAAATATTAGAAAGGGACTCCCAAATGGGCAGTGTAGGCAGGGAGCTATGATGTGGCGAGGAGTGGGGGCAGCAGTGTTAGCATTGCATCAGAAAGGAAATAACTTCTTGCGAGAGGTAAAGTATATGGTGCCATTTTCTAGCAGCAGCAAGAGTCCCACCCACCCATTAGTTAGGTAAGGGGTTGAGGCAGGTTTGTGTTCAATTCCAATTCATGCATTGATGATCTGTCACAGCTGGTGAGGAATGCTTGCTAGTTGCTAGTTTAGGGCTTAGGCCTGAGGGTATTTACGGAAAGCTACCTGACTGGTTCAGAAGATGCTTCTGGTGGGAATTATTGATGAGCAAAAAATTTTTTTGCCAGGCATGGATTCACTGTGAAATTCCACATTTTGCCATTGGCAAATTTTTTCACGAAACTGATGCAAAAATTTGCAGAGTGAGGAAAAAGTTGCATAAAAAATTTGTGCTTATGTCAAATCCGTCGTGGTCATATGAAATTGTGTGCTAGCCATTTCACAAATTTTTCAGCAGTTTCAAAACTGCTGAAAGATGAAAATTCATCCAGGCCCCTCTTAAAGGCATTAATAGATTCTGCCATTACCATATCACTAGGAAGGGCATTCCACAACCTCACTGCCCTCACTGTGAAAAACCACCTATGCTGCTTCAAATGGAAGCTCCATTCCTCTAAATCTAAAGGGGTGGCCTCTGGTGCGTTGATAATTTTTATGGGAAAAAAACATCCCCTATATGCCTGTAATCCCCTCTAATGTACTTGTACAGAGTAATCCAAGAGTAGTCCCTTCGCAAGCACCTTTTTCCAGAGAAAACAACCCAAACCACGACAGTCTCACCTCATAGCTTAAATCTTCCATCCCCTTTACCAGTTTAGTAGCAGTCTCTGCACTCTCTCCAGCTCATTAATATCCTTCTTAAGGACTGGAGCCCAAAACTGCACTGCATACTCAAGGTGAGGCCTTACCAGGGACCTATAAAGGGGCAAAATTATGTTTTTATCCCTTGAGTCAATGCCCTTTTTTATACAAGACAGCACTTTAGTTGCTTTAGTAGCCACCAAATGACATTGCCTGGAATTAGACAACTTGTTATCCACAAAAATCCCCAGATCCTTCTCCATTAAGGATTCCTCCAACAAACTACCATTAAGCACTGATGTATCTATTGTTACTGTATAACTTAATATATTATATCTATAAATATTATATTAGTCATACACATATTCAATGTTATAATGTGTTAAATTGCACATTATTGGTATTTGTACAATACATTTTTTTTTTAAATTAAAGTTGTGGCCTTTCAATCACAAGACTGGTGTAATTGTCTTATTGTATAAGACAGTAATATACCATAACATAGTGGGTGAAGGTAAATTATGGCTATGCCTAGTTATCCTTCCATCAATTAACTATGCCAAGTCATGAAAGGAACTTTCTCCTGTGGCATTAACCAAGAAATACAGAGGAATATGATTGGGCTGGGGAAGCCAGTACAGGTGTTTGGATTGATGAGTTTTCAAACCAAACATGCTCCTAGCAAGATGATGGGAAGCCCCAGTTAACCCCACTGGTCTGTTATTATGATTAGTGTGCAAATGCAAACATGGACAATAATAAGCCCTATAATAAATCCTTAGTCATAGCCAGGTGGTTTGTTGAGTGTAAACCACTAGTTTCAAGTGACCGGGTCACTAGTGTCATTATTGATCCCTATCACTTCAAATTGTCCACTTGCACTCCATTTGTCAAAATAAATTATATTTGATTATATTTGTTTTCATTTTGATAGCTAGCCCTACAATGGCACTAGAATTACTGGGTAAATTTGCATTTTGGGAAAAAAACATGGCAGTTTGAGTTTAAATGAGTTTAAAGGAACAGTAACGCCAAAAAATAAAAGTGTATGAAAGTAATTAGAATATAATGTACTGCTGCCCTGCACTGGTACAACTGGGGGGTTTTCCCCAGAAACTTATATAAACATAGTTGCTCTGTAGCAATGGGGGCAGCCATTCAAAGGAGAAAAGGCACAGGCACATAGCAGATAGCAGATAAAACACTATTGTATTCTACAGAGCTTATCTGTTATCTGCTATGTAACCTGTGCCTTTTCTCCATTTTTCCAGCTTGAATGGCTGCCCCCATGGCCACACACCATCTTATTTATATAAACTATATTAGCGTTACTGTAGCAAAAACACAACTTTTACCAGTGCAGGGCAACAGTACATTATATTTTAATTGATTTAAAAAACTTTCATTTTTGGTGTTACTGTTCCTTTAAGTGCATCTTCTTCCTTGCACTCGCTTTATAAAAGATAATATTAATCCACCAATGATAGAGTTAAAAGCCTTTAAAGTTAGCAATTTAAAATAACACTATATTGAAGAAAATATGGCTAAAAATCTTAAAAAAAATAAATAAATAAAATATATATATATATATATATATATATATATATACATGTTTACGTGTTACATATATGTATGTTGAACATAAAACTGTTTGTTAACCTCTACCCTCTACTTGCTTTTTATTTTACTTAATTAGTTGTAAAGCACTGTGCGGCACTGCCTACTACAAGATGCTCCTTCAACGTGCGGCTCTGTGGCATAATGCAGCTCTCTGGAATTTGTGACCCTTTGATTTAACATACAGAATTGCTTGTTAGCAAAACTTAAGGACAAATAAATTAGCTTAGGGGGGTGAAAAGCTGCAGACATCTGATTAGCAAATGCATGAATATCATGGTTAAGCAGAGCATAAAATCTCCAAATGGTATTTACCTCTTTAGACTAGTAACAAATATGTGAATTTCTCAAATTTATTTATTTGTGATTTGAGTTGCAAAGTTGCTGGTAATTAATATAGACAATACTAATAACCTAGATTCTCATTAAAATTAAAAAAAACGAAAGGCTGAATAGAATTTTAATATCTAGTTACAAAGTTATTAATAATCATGAATTACATAACCACCGTTTCATGTTTGTAGTTCTAAGACAAAAATAAGCTTAAAGAAACACAAAACGGCTTACCTAATGGTGCTAACAGACTGGCTAGTGCCAAGGGATGTAGGCCATCTGTTAAGCACACTTCAAATATCACACTGTAGCCTACAGACATTTATAGTAGTACGTTATAAATAATCTTTGGATAGTGATATTCTGGAGGAACAGCTGGTGATAGGTAAATGCCTCCTGTTTAACGCATTCTTTTTTTTAAGAAAACAATAAGAAACATTAATCTTGATTCTATGCGATGCACAACTTTGTACATCAAGTCTTAGCAAACTCTAAAAAGTCTTAACTTACAGAAAACTTATAGTACAAGCATGAAGGTTTATATTAAGGGGAACTTCGATTGGGATTTTTTAGCACTAAAAAAAAAAACTTGAATTTTTAGAGATTAACTACTGTATATGTCCAGGGCTAAAAATCTGAATCCGACAATTAACCAGCTAAAACTTGACAAGATCGTGTAGAAGTCAATGGCAGATGTCCCTTCACTGTCCTGGAAGGTCCTTCTTTTGTCTCGAAACTTTTGTTTTCGGATTTTTCTGTGCGACAATTTGGAAAAGTTGTGGTTTTTCAACTTTTTCTTGCATGGACTTTTTTATTGGATATTTTTAGTAAATGAGTTTGGTCAAGTTTGAAAATGTACAAAAATTAGAAAATATAGAGTTTTAGTAAATGTGGCCCTAAATGTTCTCTATGTTTGCAAAAGAAGAGAGTATACACATCACTCATACACTAAACAACAGAAATAATGCCAGACAAACTTAAAAAATATTTTGCACAACTGCGCCCAAATCATAAAGGAAACCCTATATGAGTTAAGGAACTTTGAACCCCACATGTAGTGACAAGCAAAATTGTTCACCAAGCACGAATTCGCGGGAAATCGTGTTTTGCAATTGGCCATTGGACTTTTATGTGAAAAGGGCACAAAAATTTGCTATGGAAAAATTCCATTGCATGCGTCAAAGAGATTTTTTCTCAAAAAAATAACATTCTCAACATTTTCTTTTGCCATGTGTAATTTTCTGCATTTCACAAATTTTTTCAAAGATTTGCTAGTTTTTTGTCGAAGCGAAATGGGACAGATTTGCTCATCACTACCCGCATAAGAGACTCACATGTAGTGATACCTCATTAGTAGGATTTATTTCTCCAATGGGGCTTTATTTCTCCAATGGGGCTTTCTTAAATAATAAAAAGTTTGGCAGCTTTTAGGTGCAGAACTTATTTAAATTGGTGAAAAAAACCCCAAAAGGTTTGAGCAATCATAAATGTAAGTATGATACAATTTTCCATTCTCATTTCTGAAATATTTGGAATTCTTTATGAATATTTGTATAATCTGATATCATTTTGTATAGCATGTCCTTTTTTAAATAAAATGAAATTGTCCTCAGTCATAAAAAAAATTGTTTCTGTCACTCCATGTAGGCAAGTCATCCCATAGAAGCTTATAAGTGATTTATTATAGTTGCCTTGAGAAAGATACAGAACCTGCAAAGCCTTGCAGATATTCATGAGAAAACTGTCACCATTACTTTTATGATTAAGTTATTTTTAAGTTATTATTGCTAATACTTGAATGTGTCCTTTCAGAAGCATTTTGAAATATCATACTTTTACTAGGAATGAATATGTAACATGTACATCTTGTACAATTTATGCATAATAACATTCTAATAATTACCAAATATTTCTAAAATATGATGATTTTATTAAACTTTGTATTCCTAGTTTTTGCCCTGTAACTTAACAGCTTGATGTACAAGCCAGAGGCAATTACTGTTCAGTAAATTTAAATAAAAATAGCAACATAAAAACCATGAAGACATTTTCTGAGACTCCAAGACACAGCAATTGCTTCTATGTTTCCCTAATTACAATTTAGCCTTACAATGTGAAAATGCAGTATATATAGTTAGACTAAAACAAAATTAACCAAATAGTATTAATACATTACATATTTATATATTATATAATGGAAATTTAATGGAAAGCCAAACCTACAGTTTGGGAACTATTGCCATTTAGTGGTAAGTCCTTGCACTATATATTCTACTAAAGCAATATTATAATCATGTTTGTTCTATTTTCTATAAATCCAGGTCATTTTCACAATGAAGTTTAACAGGAATGGCCTTATTATATGTTAACAAGCCAAACATTTTAGGGTTCACTTATCTAGATGCGAGGTGCAAAGTGAAATTTTGAGCACAGTCGCCATCTTTTTTTCCCACAATGCATGCAAAGAGGTAATTCTCTGGAAGCAAGTGCCCCATGTCTACTGTGGTGGCATCTGATTTGCCAAAAATGGATGCAACTACACGTGCATTGTGTCACAAATCAGGCGCAATTGCGCCAAATATTTTTTAAGTCTGTCTGGAGTCATTTCTAGTGTTGCAAGTGTGCTGCGCCTATTGTTGCAGGGCACTAAAGGAAACCTTGAGCTGCCACCTGGTAAAGAGGTCCAAGGTTCACCTGCGTCAACAGGTGCAGAAGTGCCCGACTGGGAATGGAAGGCAGGATGGACTAAGTGGCACCAAGCACAACTATATGGAAGCCTGGCAAGGAGTGCATTTTGATGTAAGCATCTTTAATGAGTGGTTTAATGCACAACTCTTTACGGAGAGAAGTTCAACTTGCCCACTGCATTTGGGAAATAAATGAGCCCTAAAGATAAAAGAGATAAAAGGAACCTTTTCTGTTCTGCTATTGACAAGCAAAAAAAAAATGAAAGTGTTACCTTTTTGCATGGTGCCCTGTGTTTTACTTTCTTGCATGTATGTATGAGTTTTATTAGCAAAGGTAAATTAAAAAAAAAAAGTAATAATACATATACAGGTGGCCCTATTCATGTTTGCTTAAGTCATAAACCCACTGCATCAAAACACTGACATTCCACTGAAATTATATTAAATGAAACACACAAAACGGGATTATTTGGTGACAATATAATATACACCATATACCCTACAATCACCATTGATTACTTGCTAAATTACAAGAGCCATAAGTCTAAATTGAATAACAATCTTAAATATATTTGGATTAATAAAATTAACTGAAATCATTGCAGCATCTACAGAAGGAAGTTTATCTAGACATTTGGTTTAGTTAGCTTGCCAATCCTTGTAACATAAATCCATCTCCTTTTCCATTGAAGCAAATTCATTAATGACACATCCGTGTTTCATAACATATTCCTTCCTTTAGAATCTAACCCTAAATAAAGACACAGTATACAAGTATTTTTTCTAGCACCCAAGTACAAATTAAATTGAAATAATTCTATTATACTAAAGCAAACAAACTGAATGTAAACTGTATGAAAAAAATAAGGAAAGTGATATGTTGATGTTAACTCAATTTTTATTGTAAACATAATATTGCTTTACAGTAAGGTAAGGCATTTTAATTCCCCAAATAACAAGAGTAAAATGCACATTTGCAATTGTGCAAATCATGGTCGAAGTACACCTTTCAGGAGCAAATATATAGAGCTACTAGCACTAATAGATAAATAAATACAGAGTACAATAATGAATACAAATAAATAAAAAGCACATTTGCATTAAAGATTTTACAGAGTGACAAGAGGATGGAGGTCTCTGCCTCATAAAGCTTACAATCTAAATGGAAGGGTAAGTTACAGACACAAATAGGAAGGTATTGGGTGCTACAGGTTACAGTGGGTGACACTGCAATATACATCATTTTGATATGCTCCTTTATTAACACAATTTGCATCAATTTTAGCACCAATCCATTTGAGCTTGCAATCATTAATGAGACTGCAAAAGTTATACAATCTAACAAGAAAAAAATACCAAAACCCCCCCAAAATATAACAAACTTCACAAATATGGTATACCTTAGATTACTTACTATATACTTATAGGGTAATCTGTCTTGAATGTGTGTATATTGTGACTTAATAAAGTCATTCCATAAACACCAATTTTGTAAAAATGCCTTTTTTTTTCCCCACTCAAATAAAAATGATGATTCAAAGCTCAGGTTAGAGGATACTTTCTTTATGACCTGTGAAAAAGTTGGCACCTGTCTTGCATTAAGAGCTTACTGGCTCTAAAAATATATTCAGAAGGAAAGTTTCTGGAGCATTACACCTACATTTCTGTGAAATATTTGAAAGTAGTTTTGTTATGGATGCCCAAGTGATTTTTATAGGCTAGGTAGCAATTATTTAATATCTTGTAAAAGGTGAGGTAAGGTGTAAAGCATTTAGAAAGTATTTTCTGTTATAGATATAGCATTTAATCAATTTCTTTTTATCTGAAATTAGAAGGTTGTGGCATGTAGCAAGGGCTTTCTTGATTTCAGACTCAGAGTAAGCAGTCATAATTTTTTCTGTTGTAAAGAATTCAGATATTCTTTAACTTGTAAATTATCCAGAAAATAATCCGGATGCAGAAAAAAAAACAAATCCAGATTTTCTATCATTAGTACTTACTTAAGGTTTTAAATGTTTTTAGGTGGTCTATTTAGTATAAATCTTAGTAGTAGTTGTAGTAAACCCTTTCTTTTCCTAAGGGGCTGATTTACTAACCCACGAATTCGAATCCGAATTGGAAAAATTCCGATTGGAAAACGAACATTTTGCGACTTTTTCGTATTTTTTGTGATTTTTTCGGCGCCTTTACGACTTTTCGGAAATTATCGCGACTTTTTCGTTACCAATACGATTTGCGAGAAAAAACGCGAGTTTTTCGTAGCCATTCCGAAAGTTGCGATTTTTTCGTAGCGTTAAAACTTGCACGAAAAGTTGCGCTTTTTTCGTAGCGGTAAAACTTAAAAGGCGCGACGTTTTGCGCAAGTTTTAACACTACGAAAAAATCGCAACTTTTTGCGCAAGTTTTAATGCTACGAAAAAATCGCAACTTTCGAAATGGCTACGAAAAACTCGCGTTTTTCCGCAAAAATCGTATTGGTAACGAAAAAGTGGTGATAATTTTCCGAAAAAATCGCAAAATACCGATCATTACGAAAAAAACGCAATTGGACGCATTCGGCCCGTTCGTGAGTAAGTAAATGGGCCCCTAAGTGTCAAACTAAACTAACACCATTTAAAAGTTATTCTAAGGGCAATAAAATTTCTAAGAAACATGAGCAATAGGCCTAATTAAAAAACAAAACATTGGACACGTGTCTTTGATACACACAGATTTCCTTTTCGATAACTAGATATGAAGAAGGACTCAAAGGGTCAATAATTGTTTTTGAAAAACACACAGTGACTATAATAAATGTATGTATGTATGTTTTTAATCAAGGGCAAATGTGATTTTTAAAATAATTCTCAAAAACCTTTGCCTTGTTCACCAAGGGCTGGATGTCTTTTTGGGAGGAGGTCTGAATTTAGTTGTTAAAAAGATTCTGTCTCTGGATAACATGTCTTTTCGAAACTTACCTGGTAATATTGCTGCTCCATCAGAAATCCATTTTTTAAGTTTTTATAAGTTCAAACATATAAGAACATATGGCCCGCAGCCACGTGACTTGTGCTCTGATAAACTTCAGTCCATTTTTACTGCTGCATTGCAAATTGGAGTGATGCCACCTCCCCATCCTCTCCATCCTCCCCAACAGCTTATCAGCAGAACAATTGGAGGGTAGAAAGATAACAGTTCCCTCATTTCATTTGTCTTTCTAAAAATGCTCCCATGCCCCACCTACTGGTAGATATGAGAATAGTACTAAAAATCTGAGTCCAGCTCACCAAAATCATGACTCCTCCAGTTACACTGAGTAGGAGAAACAATAGTGTATCTCAAAGCAGTTCTATTGTGAAGTCCTGGCACTTTCTGAAAGCTCAGAATCAGGCACCTACATACAAATATTGCAGCTAAATGGTAGAGTAAATAATTTTCAGTGTGGACAGTGTAACATTGTAACTTAATACAATGGTATGAAAAGTACACCATAAAAATCATGACAGAATCCCTTTAACCCACACAGATTCTTTAAGTTAAAAGAGCAACATTTCAAAAAAAGGTTTAAAGCCAGTTAAAAATGACCTATGACTAGCGAATGTCTGTAGATGCACACATTTTTACAAAGCACACTCATGCTATACTAAGATTGATTCCATATTTTCATCTTATAATTGGTCACACCTATTTCAGTGCACTGAAACATCAAACAAGGGATGGTCTCATTTACCAGTCATGGTACTAAATACCATGAAATTTGATTTTACCGGGAAATGTAACAATATGCTACAATAAAAGGCTAAAACTCATTACCAAATTAGAGAGAGCGATGGTGAAATTGGCATTCATGGATAATTATTCATGTGTTATTAAATCTGCCACTCCTTTGGGATTTTCATAAATGCATAGTTTGGCTCCATCTGATCACATTAAGTTCTAGAATAAAGAAAAAGAAAGAAATCAATGCCTTACTTTCTGACATACATAAACTAGAGCAGTCCCATAAAGAATCCATAGCTAAAAGTACCTTCTCCAATTTGAAAGAAAATAGTCTACTACTGAAAGCATTCTTAGATCAATATACCGACAAGGCCTAATTAAATCATAAGCAAAAGACTTAAGAATTAGGGGGGGGAAGTACTAAACTGCTTACCACCACATATATATATATACTACACATATTGCTTCCACTAAAGACTAACAACAAAATAGCCATTTTGCTACAATCTATATATCTATATATCTAATTACTTCCAATATTATTGCCAATCCCTATATAGAGTGCAAGACCAGGGGATTTCCTCTACAAACATAACCAACTTATTAATACATCAAATTTAGACAACTTTTTTCTACTTCATGCAAGCATTAGATTCTTCATGTACTTTATGTAAGGTAGGGGTCCCCAACCTTTCTTACTCGTAAGCCATAGTCAAATGTAAAAAGACTTGGAGAGCAACACAAGCACCATAAAAGTTCAATGAGGTGCCAAATAGGGCTGTAATTGGCTATTATGCAGACTCTTTGCACACTATCATCTTACAGGGGATTTTATTTGGCAGTAAATCTTGTTTTTATTCAACCAAGTCAGAAATTCAAAATAAACTACTTGGTTTGGAGGCACCAAAAGCAACATCCAAAGGGTAGGGTAGTTTATACATAGAGGATTAGCAACTCACTGCAATCATATGTTAATTCAATTAATAATAATTACCCAACTGCAAAAGAATATTATAGTCATTCCCAAACAAGAAAAAGTCCCTTAACACTTCACTAGTTTCAGACATATGTCCCTGATTACAATAGTCTTAAAAACAAAAATTATAACAAGTAGAATAAAAGATTATGCAGCTGTAGAGTTGTAGAGTACATCAGAAGAATACATTCAAGTGAATGTATTAGAGAAATGAAGTACATGTAGGAGACCTCCATGGGTCCCTTCTCAGGTATTCAGTAATTCATCAGGCCAGATTTGTATCTTGTAAAAATCAAAATGTCTTTTATGATTCTTACCTGCAACACTTAGGGGAACATTTAAAAAAAACTCTATAATTTCTGTTTTTTTTTATTTTCAAACTTGACTAAACTCAATTCCTCGAATGTCTAACATTTACTAAAAAATCCGATAGGAAAAGTCGATGCTACTTTTTTCTGAGAAAACTTGACTTTTCTGAATTGACGCTGCAAAAACTCTTCTTTTTTTGAGTCATCGCACAAAAAAATGGCATCGCAAATCTGAAACTTCTAAAGTTTTGTGACAAAAGAAGGATCTTCCAGTAAAGGGAAGGGACCTCTGCCATTGACTTAACTACATGAACATTTTTTCCCTGTGACTTTTAGCACTAAAAACATGAGTCGAGAAAAAAAAATCTGATGGTTAGTAAATGGGCCCATTAGAAAGCCTTTGACAGATTTTCCTGAAATTGGTGGATCTAAACATACAATAACTGCTGTTATTTTAAAATTATTGTTTTCAAATTACAAATGACTTATATAAACTATATACAGGAAACTTAGACTGCTAAGTTTGGAGTACAGTATCTATAAAAATAGAAACACTAATCAATTCAGCTTCATTAAAAGTGAAAGAGTCATATTGCCACATCTAATATTTTGAAATCAAACCATTTGGCTAGGAATTAGCTCCTACATTTAAACATTTTCTCAAACCATTATTAATGAAAAAGACATACTTGATCTACTACAAAAAAAACAACTTTCTCTTCCATTTTCTCCATGCTTCAAAAGTTCTTAGTTGAGGAAATCTCAACCCTCTCTCCCTCTTTTTTATGACTTTAGTCACAGAGATAGTTAAGTTAGCAGAAATAACCCCAGGCTGAAATGAATTAGTCAACCTGGAAGCCCTGGTTTGATATAATGGATGAAAAGTTGATTATTTTTTCTGCTAAAACATTATACAGTATTGCCCCCAAGATGCATCTTCTCATGACCACATTTACACTGGAATGGGGATAAAATGCTGCATTGTGGTAAAAAAAAAACATTGTGTGTCTGGAATGAGTGAGGTAAGTCAATGACCTCTTATGCCTTATAGAACATTGGGTATCTAACTACAAGTGGCCAAACATGTAGCTGATTCATGCAAATCCTCCCCATACACTCAGATAACTTTTCTTGTGTGTATTCTACCCTGAACAAAATTCCTACATTTTTAAGCATACATTAAGAACAACATTTAAAAATTATAGTGGTTAAGAGTTCATGGAGGGCATGGAGATCATAGACCACTGAAAAGTTCTCAGACTTTGGGGTATACTTATCATGCTGTGTAAAAAGTGGAGTAAAGCAGTACTGGTGATGTTACCCAGAGCAACCAATCAGCAATTAGATTTCAACAGTTAGAAAATCAAATCAAAGCATCTGATTGGCTGCTATATACAACAACACTGGTGATGTTTTACTCCACTTTTTACACAGCATGATAAATATACCCCTAAGCTATCAGGCAATCTATAAATAATGTGGTTGGTGACAAATGTGACCAGAAGCAATAACAGTGACATGTAACAGATGAGAGGACCGGTTGGCTGTTCTCAGCCAGAGAGATGAACATATCTCATTGATGCTACTGGCATGTAATGTGTACACTGGCTTGTGAAGCTGATAAGTCTGAAGGAATTTAAATAAAATATTACAGTTTGTAACATTACTGTAAGGAAATACAGTATGTCAAAGCTTTGTACCCCTCTGTCTTTAGAAAAGGTATAGCCTCTCCGTGTATCACACATTAAATCTGAAATCCACATGTTATCAAATTATTTTGCTTATCTGTGAACTATGAAATGCTGAGATACATAAATATTTGAACAGATATATTTCCAGTATCTTTCCAGTTATGCTAACATAACATAACCAGCATACTAGATATACACAGTGTAGGGCTCAAGGCTGCATACCTTTCTTTAAAGGCAGAAATTCCTTTTTTCAGCAGCTTTTGTCATGAAAAAATGCCCATAGACTCTAAAACACTGGAAACGTAGCCATAAAAAAATGCATATTGACTTCAATGTGAGTTGCAAATTTTTGCCATTTCGTTGGCTAGGCAAAATGGAATAGATTCTCCCATCGTTACTTTCAACCAATTGCCTGGTTGTTGAAATTGTATCATGAATTTCTGCTACCTGTGACAAACAGATCACACCAAATACCTTAATCAAGTTATGGTTAAATCTAGTAACATAAAGTGGACACTGGACAAGACTTAGATTTATTAAAATGTGAGATTGGAGCTCACCACAGAAAAACCACTTTCTATTCATTCAGCTAATGAAGGCTTCCCTTTTTATATGCCCAGTTCTAGTAATTTAGCTACTGACGCATGGGTCACTCGGGAGGAAATTCAAAAGAGACTTGAACATGTAAAGGTAAACAAAGGTCCAGGACAAGATGGGATTCATCCCAGGGTATTAAATGAGCTTAGCACTGTGATTGCCAAGCCTCTTCACTTAATTTTTCAGGATTCGTTGAGGTCTGGCATGGTGCCAAGAGACTGGCGAATAGCTAATGTGGTGCCGTTATTTGAAAAGGGATCCCGCTCTCAGCGTGAAAACTACAGGCCTGTTAGTCTGACATCAGTAGTAGGAAAGATTTTGGAAGGGGTAATAAGGGATAGGGTACTTAAATACATTGCAGTTCACAATACTATTAGTTTGTGCCAGCATGGTTTTATGCGTAACAGATCTTGCCAGACTAATTTAGTTGCCTTTTATGAGGAGGTGAGCAGGAACCTTGATGCTGGAATGGCAGTTGATGTCATCTACTTGGACTTTGCTAAAGCATTTGATACAGTACCGTACAGAAGATTAATGATCAAATTGAGGAATATTGGCCTTGAACATAATATTTGTGCTTGGATAGAGAACTGGCTGAAGGATAGATTACAAAGAGTGGTGTTAAATGGAACATTTTCTAATTGGACCAGTGTTGTTAGTGGACCGCAGGGGTCAGTCACTAGTCCTTTGCTTTTTAACTTGTTTATTAATAACCTGGAGGTGGGCATAGACAGTACTGTTTCTATTTTTGTTGACAACACTAAATTGTGCAAAGCTATAAGTTCCATGCAGGATGCTGCCGCTTTGCAGAGCGATTTGACAAAATTGGGAAACTGGGCAGCAAACTTGAAAATGAAGTTCAGTGTGGACAAGTGCAAAGCTATGCAATTTGGTAGAAATAATATAAACGCAAACTATCTACTGAATGGTAGTTTGTTGGGGGTATCTTTAATGGAGAAGGATCTAGGGGTTTTTGTTGCCTAATTCCAGGCAGTGCCATTCTGTGGCTACTAAAGCAAATAAAGTGCTGTCTTTTATAAAAAAGGGCATTGACTCAAGGGATGAAAACATAATTTTGCCCCTTTATAGGTCCCTGGTAAGGCCTCACCTTCAGTATGCGGTGCAGTTTTGGGCTTCAGTCCTTAAGAAGGATATTAATGAGCTGGAGAGAGTGCAGAGACTGCAACTAAACTGGTAAAGGGGATGGAAGATTTAAACTATGAGGTTAGACTGTCACGATTGGGGTTGTTTTCTCTGGAAAAGAGGCACTTGCGAGGGGACATGATTACTCTGTACAAGTACATTAGAGGGGCTTATAGGCAGATAGGGGATGTTCTTTTTTCCCATAAAAACGATCAAGGCACCAGAGGCCCCCCCTTTAGATTAGAGGAACGGAGCTTCCATTTGAAGCAGCATAGGGGGTTTTTCATGGTGAGGGCAGTGAGGTTGTGGAATGCCCTTCCTAGAGATGTTGTGATGGCAGATTCAGTTAATGCCTGTAAGAGGGGTCTGGATGAGTTCTTGAACAAGCATAGTATCCAAGGTTATTGTGATACTAATATCTACAGTTAGTATTAGTGGTTGTATATTTAGTTTATCTATATGAGTGTATAGATTGGTAGGTGTGGGTTGTGTGTGCTGGGTTTAGTTGGAAGGGTTGAACTTGATGGACTCTGGTCTTTTTTCAACCCTATGTAACTATGTAACTATATGGGATTTTTAAAAGTGTATTTATCAAATGGTGAACTTTCGTCCATATGTGATAAGTTTGTTATTTATTTAATGCAATCATTTAATTAGTTAGTTCATGCAACCATTTAACAAAGTTACAGTGAAACCTAAATCTTTGAGATTTTTTTGGCTGCATACTGCCGTGCAGTCCATAATTACTGCAGAGACCTTCAAGTGTTATCCAAGATTCCATATTCTACAAGTACTGTCACATTTTAAACTGGCCGCAATTAATTGTGCCCATTAGCAGTATAGTACAACCCAAAGCATACTGCTTAGTTTTCTGTTTGTAAATTGACAGAATGCCTTTAACTAGGAATTAACCATCTTTCAATTTAAAATTCAGTCTGCGATATGTAGATACATACTGTTGCTTTTGGGTGTAACAGCAAAGACTGTTTAAAGTGCTCATACTAAAACTTTCATATTTAAAACACAGTAAACCCTTTGTACTCTTTTAAAAGCTTGAAGCACTGCGTTGTGAGCCGAAAGAGCTAATTATACTTAAATGGTTGCCTGGATTATGTGATAGCGGATGTATAATAATCCAGTTTAATGCTGGGTATCCACTGCAAGGATAGTTGAAGTGTAAGTAGTCTGCTAAAATAAAGTATCATTGACTGCAATGTCTAGCACACTACAAGCATTATTACCCCTGTAACTATTTAACTATGTAGATTTTCAAAGGAAAAAAGCTTATAACTGTCATTTCTTTGCTGGCGCTTATAAAGTATCTCTCTTTGATTGGCAGGGTCAGGAAAACATGGGCATAGGGTAATCATTTTGTACTGACAACATTATAGGCAAAGTGTAATCAGTCTCATATGTTTTGGTCGAAAATGACTTCTTTACTGTATGGATGCAAGTGGGTACTTCATATACATTTATTATCCCCCTTCAAAGTACTGAAAAAAGGGTGAATGCAGTGTGAGTAAATGCCATGATCTCTGCCTGTTTTATAAAAAGATCCAAAAAGTTCCTATTATATTCTAAATATATTCTACCATTTATCAGTAAAGTCACATTCATATTTCTGTTATCACATTCATTTCAAACGACAAACTAATGCATAAACCATACTCATTTTTTTTTAAGGCTAATCCATCATTCTGTATTAAAATATAAAAAAAAAGATACAAGTAACTTGACACAACTGTGACAGTTTAAGGCATATTTAGAGTTTATTCTAACAACAAATGTGATCTTTAGAAATCATTTATTTATTTATTATTCATTTATCTCATAGCAAACGTTCTGTTATTGTATGGCAGATTTATCGAAATTTGAGTTTATAGATTGATACATAAAAACTCACCAAAAAACTCACTCTTCTATTCATTCCTATGGGATTTTCAGAAGCCTATTTATGAAATGGTGAGTTCTAACTTTCACCCTTTGATAAATACACTTCTAAAAATCCCATAGGAATGAATAGAACATTGGTGAGTTTTTATGTATCAATCTCTAAACTCACATTTTGGTAAATCTGCCCTTTAGTATGTTATAGAATGGAGTATTCTTTCTAACTTTTTTAATTGGTCTTCATTTTTTATACTTTTTTAATTATTTGCCTTCCTCTTCTGACTCTTTACAAATTTTAAACGGGGGTCACTGACCCCAACAACCAAAAAGCTATTGCTCTGTGAGACTACAATTTTATTGCTACTTTTTATTACTTATCTTTCTATTTAGACCCTCCTCTATTCATATTTCTGTCTCTCTTTCAAACAAAATGCTAAATAATTAAAAAAACACCAATAATAAAAACAAAAATTAAGACCAATTGCATATTTTCTTAGAATAGAATCCTCTACATCGTACTAAAAGTTAATTTAAAGGTTAATTTTAAGTATCAGAGCAGATTCCTCAGACCCTGCAACAATATATTACAGCAGCCATTAGTATACCCATAATGCACCACAGACCCATTATTCAACTACTCTTAGCACAAACAAGGCCCCAATTGAACCCAATAATGTAAATGAGTGCAGCTGGTTTCATGGCAAACAGTCCAGGTCAATATCATGGGTCTGGTAATACTAGATATACTTAAAATCCCATAAGATATGACTGCCTAATGATACTCAGTTGTAGTTAATTAATTCTGCATACATTTACATTATTTTTCTGCACAAATTATGTCTTAAAATAAATCCTACACATCTATTAAAAAAGCAAAATATAAAAAGGAAAGCTAGTCTTTTATATAACTTTTTTCCTGTGCAAAAAAAACAACATTTTAACATCCTCTGAAAATAAAAAAGGCAAAGGATGTGCTTTTCAAAATTAAAATGCAAAAAAATGAAAAATAAAAAATGTGAAATGTGCTATGTGTTTTTTCAGGAAAGTCTAGTTCTCCAGAGAATTGATTACAAAGCTAAAGGGTAAGATGTACAGGGGGACTTTAAAAGAAAAGTTCTGTTTTTTGAGAACTTACATGACCCAGAATATTGATGGTTTTATGGAAGATGTAGATGCAGGAAAAGGTGATGTACCGTGTTAGCCAGTCAAAAAGTGTTTACAGGGTAACCCTTTTGAAATAAAATATAACAAAAGTGGTATAAAGGTGATACCTTTATTGGCTAACTAAGATAACCATAGCAAGCTTTCAGAACATTCTAGTTTCTTTTTCAAGCTTGAAAAAAAAGGTAATCAGCTTGAAAAAGGAACTAGAATGTTCTGAAAGCTTGCTATGGTTATCTTAGTTAGCCAATAAAGGTATCACCTTTATACCACTTTTGTTATTTTTTATTTCAAAAGGGTTACCCTGTAAACATGGAAGATGTAATGATACTACTGTTTTAATCATGATGAATGAAGATCTTTGACACTATCCACAATTTTAAAAAAATATGGTGATGCCCATTAGGTTTTATGTGGCTTCATGGGTAGCACTTATGCTTTCCAGCATTCTGTTCCACTAATCTAAAGTGACAAATCAAATAATTCAAAAACTACGAAAAATACAAATAAAGACAAATTGAAAACTTGCTAAGAAAGGGCCCATTCTATAACATACTAAGTGAACTACCCCTTTAAAGAAGATCTTCGGAAAGCACAATTTTTATTGTCACAAATTTTAAAATGATGTTATATGGTTTTATGTAAATTAATTTAATATGATCTGTCTTTTCTTTGTTAATTCAGTTCTTCCTATTTTTTTTCTTTGACTTTTTGATTCAATAAAGGTCTTTGATACCATCTGCTATTTTCAAAGAGCCTGTGATTCTTGTCTTGTTTCTGACTGGTTCATGCCTTGTTCATATTCACTGTCTTGTTTCTGAGTAGTGATAAATGAATCTGTCCCATTTCACTTTACCGGAAAATTGGCAAAATGACAGGAAAATCCACGAAATATCTGCAAAACAAGCTTTGCTTGCAACTTTTTTGTCACTCGTGTTTTTTACTGTTGCGCATCTGTTTTTGTCGTGTGCGTCATTTTGTCGTGCACCTATTTTACCACGGCCATTTTTTCATGACTGTGCCCAATTTGACTTAACTTTTTTTGATGCAGGCCAAATTTCTCCTCACAAATTTTCACAGAAGTTTTGCTAAACAATTTGCCAATGGTGAAATTTGCTGCGAATCCACGCCTGGCAAAAAATGCGCTAATCACTATTTCTAAATCCCTGCTTCATTCCTGTGCACCTGAAATTTTCCTGTGGATTTCCTGGTTCTTACATGTGTTATGTTTATTTACCTTTTACAAATTTAGCAAGGTGAAATCTTACAATTTTTGCCCCTTTTCTGTTCCCTTTTCACTTCCTCCTTTCCTGGATTTCTTATGTCACCTAATAACAAATAAAAAAAATACTGTAGACAATGCTCTATGGGTCTGTTATATTTTGAACCAAATGCACAATTATATAAAAAAAAAACAAGATCTTTTGCATATAAATATGCTTGAGATCAAGGATTTCAAAAACCTGCATTGTTCCTTTAAACTCATTTAGGTGAACTACAGGAAATAGTGACTCACGTGGAGCAATCAAGTATGTAATTAATCACTCTGGCAGTACCTAATTTAAGTGTTATGCAAAAATATGTCTTTTTTTACAAATCTGATTTGATTCTGGGAATATGAAAATGTCTTTAAAGTTTCACCTTCAAAATGTACATCAATCACATTACAGTATATACAAATTGCTGCCTTTTTTGTAACATACCAGTAATCAGAATACATCATAACATTTTTATTTTTGTCATTAAAATCCATTTTTTAAGGGGAATGCATTTTTCCTAAAGATCCCATTTATCTCTCCAGCCCATGTGTCATATTAAGGACACATTCATATTTTATATTGTCCTCATAAAATGGTTATCGAGGTACATGTACATGAGCTACATAATATCTATAAAAGTCCCAGAAAGGTGAGAAAGCTACAACTGTAAAATATTTTGAATTAAGAAAGACTCTTTTGCATCTAACAAAATTCCAGCATAGCTGGCCTTGTCTGGATTGTAACGTGTTTTACTTTCAGTCTACTGCACTGCAATCATCAAGATAACCTTTAAAAGGTCAGAGGTGGGTTAACTCCAAAATTTCTGTGCTTTATTACTGTATGTTTTTGTTCTTCATTTGTATACTTGTTGTTTCAGTTTCAAAATGTTTCAATATGTTTATTATATTGACAAAGGAGACCACAAGTAGTTATTAAAATGCATACAATTTAAAAAAATAATCATATGTAGGCACACACAGATTTAGCTTTAAACCACTGAAAAAATATATTTTTCAGTGAAATGATAAGGACATGCAATATACGTACAGTAGTTAGCAAAATAGTAACTGTTGTTTGACTGAAAAAGGTAGTAAATAGTGATGAGCGAATTTTTTCGCACGGATTCACAGCGAGTTTCCACATTTCGCCATTGGCGAATTGTTTAACGAAGCTTCAGCGAAAATCCGCAGCCAAAAAATTGGGTGTGGTCATGTCAAATTGGCACAGTCGCATCAAAATAGGTGTGGTCGCGATCACATCAAAGAAGGCGCGAGTGCATAAAAAAACATGGTGCGCCCATCAAAAAAGTTGCATAACAAACCAATTTAACAGATTTTCCTGCTGTTTTTGGCATTTTTTGGCGGAGCAAAACGGGAGAGATTTGCTCATCGCTAGAAGTAAGTTTACTATCACTGACCACTGACCCAATATTCACAGTATTTTTAAATAAGGGGGCATCTACTAAACCTCGTTTTTTTTTTACTTCGGGTTATTTGCCGCCAATAACACAATTTTATCACCATTTGTTGTGATTTATTATGTGACAAAAACAAAACAATTCAGAAGGCTGAAATATGCCAGATAAAACCTGCCAAGATCATGTAGAAGTCAATGGCAAATATTCCTTTTACAATTAAAAGATCTTTCTCTTTCATGGTTTTACAGGTTTTCGGGCAGTTTTGACACTGGCTTTTGTGCAACAGTACAAAGAAGCAGTTTATCAAAATGTGAGTTTAGAGCTTAATACATAAAAAAATCACAGACATTTTCATGGGATTTTAGAAGCATATTTATCAATGGCTGAAAGTTAGAATTTAGGATTTGATATATAAACTTTTAAAAAATCCCACAGGAATAAGTAGAACGTGGGTGAGTTTTTATGTATTAAACTCTAAACTCACATTTTGATAAATCTGCCCCCAAAAGTTTTTTTGCGACTTTTCCGCAACTTATTTCGGTTCATGCTTTTTCACTTCAGATCTTTTGATAAATGACTGAAGTCTCATAAATAATCTCTGGTTTAATTGTTCCATCTGTGAAACTCAAATTATAATTCTCATTCGGAAAATTTTTGTTGTGGCAAATTTTTGTGTGGAATTTCACAGCAATGTAGTTTAAAGAAGAAGGAAAAAAGTATTGGACACTCACAATGGTAACACAATGGCATATAATGATGCTCAAGTTTTAAAGGTTCAAAAGAATTCAAACTGTTTTGTAAATAACCACTTGCCTGTCTTGTTGTGTTGTATAGTACATAATTTTTCTATTTACTTTTATGATTTTATTGCATTAATGTTTTACATCTGCTGAGACAGAACTGTATTGTTCACCTTTCCTATAAGTACTGTTAAAACACAAATAGAAAGGGTTATGGCCGTAGTCTGAGGATAACTGGGTCAGGTAACTTGCATTTCAATTATACTATATTTAAACTAACCTTGCATGTTAGTATTTTTAGTAGCTTTAACTGGCAGGAAAGAAGGCAAATATTGATGTGGTTGTAGCACTCTCACACCTGTTCTTCTATTGGTGGTCTTTTGAAAATGAATATGCTTGCTCAGTACATTGTGCATTATTTGTACATTTGTCTTTTTCCTATAAGAACAATTAATTTTTCCCCCCTTCTTTTTATTAATATATTCAGAATAATTAAGAATGGGCACGTCCCTTGGTGCTCATTTAACAGAACTTGTGGTCCCAGGGATTGTTGCTTTATGCACAGAATGCCAAGTTGAAAATCCATTAGGAGACACAGCCCACTCCAATGCCTTTGGACAGGCAGTAGATACAGGGCTCCAATATGAGCTGCACCTTTTATTTAACTTGTGAGTGCAAATGATGAAGTGAAACTTTGTAAAGATTTGCGGAAAATTCATGAAACGCGAAAATGACGCATGTAAAAAAAAACTGTTGCACGTGTCAAAAAAAATTGCCTTGAAACAATTCGCCAATGGCAAAACAGGGAAATTTGCTGCGAATCCATGCCTTGCGAAAAATTTTGCTCAACCCTAGAGCTCTATTTTTTTGCACACTTTATATGTACTTTCCCTTCAGATGTTTAAGTTGGTGAGGATACTACATATACATACTAATATTAATGTATTGACCATATATTCACTATAAGGTAATAGAATCAGTTTCTATAAACATTGATTTTATGAACCACAATTCTATTTCCCCCTAATGTAGGTTCATTATATCTACAGGCACAATGCCACCATGTACTAAATTCTTTCCACAGAGCAAGTGGTAAGAACACAGCCCAGTGTCATCCTGCACCAAGCAGCACACCCTAACATGCATGTCCAAATGATGTCCAAGTTAGGGGGATAAAATAGAAGATGCAAGCCATTTTGACCACACCTTTTCATCATGTTTTATCGATATCTAAAGTTTTGAGCTTATCTCTTTCATCCATTTCATTTCCACTATGTCAGTGACAAACTCCCAAATTATTGTAGAGCAATTATTTTAATCAAGCTTGGTATATACAGATATAGGACATGTTATCCAGAATGCTCAGGACTAGATAAGAGGTATTTTCATCATTTGGATCTCCATACCTGAAGTCTACAAAAAACTATTTTTTTTACTTTTTTAATAAGGATTTAAAAAGGATTCATTATGTCTTAGTTGGAATCAAGAACAAGGTATTCTTTTATTATTATAGAGATAAAGGAAGTATGTAATAAAATTCAAAATTATTTCAATAAAATGCGAGATAATTCAGATATTCAGATAATTCAGAACTTAACTGATCCCATACCTGTATTATTTGAGGAATGGTATGCACCTGCTTTATAAAGCAAATTTTCTGAAATGCACCAGTAACAAATCATAATGTATATATGAGAAATAATTAAAACATGTCTTTAAACTTTTGTTAATTGTGGGTTAAAGCGCTTTGGAAATTAAAATGTTAGTGCATCTGAAATACTTGCAGCACCAGCGTTTTCATGTTCAAGTGAAAATAATAGAATTGTTATTATAACACTGGCATAAATCTTTATCAAATTGTGCTCATTTGATCTTGTTTAAATTTTAAGTTTAATCTTATTGTTTTGTTTCCAGCTGCCAATATCTTGTCCAAGGAGATTTTGAATATTTTGTGTTTACTGGCAAGTCTAATGATATTATAGGATTATAATTTTGTTATAGTGCGTTAGTGGATTCCTGCTGGTATCAATATACCTCCTGCTGATATCAAATAACTTTTATAAACTTTTTCCTGCTTAGCCTTGAATTGAAATAATATGATTGAAATAATAGTAGAACTTTCTCAAAAAACTTTCAATGCATCTGATTTATTAAAAAAAAAAAAAAAATAGGCGAGATTCTGATAAAAAAGAAAAGATATTTATGTAGAAAAGGACAATATTGTACAGATGGTAAATATATTAAAAAGTTATTTCAGAGTTCATTTTTGATGATCTGAAATGATATATTCTGTCTCCATTGCTGAACACCTTTTTCTAGCTGTATAATTGGGCCTTAACTGGAGGTATATAAAATACAAAATTGTTGACTTCTTATCATAATTGCAAATAACAAAATCAGGAGCTATTTTGCATGCACTTAACTGTTAGTACTTTATGTAATGTGACTAGTTATGGGCAAAATAATTTGCATGGATTTGTGGCAAATTTCTGTATTTTGAACATTTTTTCGTGAAACAGGCGACAAGATTCGCTGCGGAAAAATTCGCTGTGCATCAAAAATTTGTCACCTGCGTAAAAAAAAGTTACATGCAACAATTTTTGCTGCTTTGCTAATTTTTGGGTGTTTTGCGAATCTTTTGAAAGATTCTTGCATTTTTCGTCAAGCAAAACAGGACAGATTTGCTCATCAATAAATGTGACCCAACTGCCACTTGTGAAGTTGTTTGCAATTGCAATTTGTAAATAGACTGTATATCCTTATACTGTATGTCCTGTGAACATACTAGGTAAATATTTTTTGCATTAACAACTTCAATTTAATTTCCCCCTTAGCATACCTAGAGAGCTTACACTTAGGGGCACATTTACTAATCCACGAACGTCCGAAAAGCATCCGAATGCGTTTTTTTCGTAATGATCGGTATTTTGCAACTTTTTCGCGAATTGTCGAGAATTTTTCGAGCGCTCAATATGAAAAAGCCGTGACAATTCGCGAAAGTCGTAATGGCTATGCAAAGGTCGCGACAATTCACAAAAGTCATAATGGCTATGCAAAAGTCGCGACAATTCACTAAAGTCATAATGGCTATGAAAAAGTTGCCGATTTGTGAACTTTCTGCCATTTCACAAATCTTTTCAAAGATTCACTCATCACTGATGGTAACCAAGCTATAATTAAGCCTTATTACAATTAATACAAACAGGGTTATATAATGTTTAAATTATTTTTTTAAATAGACTTAAGTTATGGAGATTCAAATTAAGAAAATATCCCTTATCCAGAAAACTCATTTATTCAGGATAACAAGTTCCATACAATGTTAATTTTTATGTGTTGGCAATTTTTGTCCGAAATTGCACTTTGCTCATTTCACTTGCATTAGTAATGACCCCTTATGCTAAGATGATTTTATCAGTAGGTAGCTGAGAAATTATACTGTCCCATAGCTGCTACAGATTTAAATGCAATTTGTATATTGTTGTAAATATTATGCACTAAGAGCTTCATTACACGTTTAGGATGAGGTACCTACCCTGAACATATTACAATCTATTAGGAACAGCAGACAGAAACAAAATGGGAAGGGGAACAAGCACATAGGCCAGAGGTGTTTTCCTGAAGAGTATAAATAGCAAAGTGCTTCCTCTAGAAAGTGATTTTGAAGGAGTTTAAAAATAGAGTTAGGTTACAAAACCTCGATAAAGTATTTATGTAATTTATGAGATAAAATTGTATTTTTTCTAACTTATTGAACATTTTGAAATGTCCACAATAATTTCTTTAAAATTCCACTACTTTTTCATGGTTTTCGTTAAGTTCCACGAAAAAGTTGTACTTTTTGCAAAGACTACGAACATTTCAGAATTCATTCAAGCTTTGGTATCTTTTCAACAGGTTGGATCTGTCGAGTGCCATTGAGTCCTATGGAACTCTTCCTAAATCATACATTGAAGGTTTCAAACCAGAAAGGCTTTCATGCCGGTTACGAATGTCTGAATTTTTTCCATATCATGATTTTAAGCCCAAAAAATTCAGACTTTTAGGGGCTGATTTACTAATCCACGAATCCAAATCCCGAATGGGAAAAAATCGGATTGGAAACGAACATTTTGCAATTTTTTCGTATTTTTTGCGATTTTTTCGTCGCCGTTGTGCGACTTTTTCGTGAATTTTTGCGACTTTTTCGTAGCCGTTACAACTTGCGCGAATTGTCGCGACTTTTTCGTATTGAGCGCTAGTAAATGGCGGGCAAACCTTTCCGATTTTTTTGCGACGGCTACGAAAAAGTTGCGACAATTTGCGCAAGTCGTAACGGCTACGAAAAAGTCACTACAATTTACGAAAAAAGTCATGACGGTGGCGAAAAAATTGCAAAATACCGACCATTACGAAAAAAACGCATTTGGACACTTTCGATCCGTTCATGGATTAGTAAATCGGCCCCTTAGTGTTGGAGTTTTTCTGATGCACTCCAGAGGTCTGTTGAAATCAGTGAGAGCAGTTTTATGCATGACCTGGCTTTTGTGATGAACTGTATGGTCAATAGAATGTCCCAGCTGAGAGCTTATGGGGAGCTGAGATCAGATAGAGAGGAACAGAAAAATGCAGGGTTCTGAAGGACAGGATAATAATTTTATTACTTGATGTACCACTGCCCTGAGAGCAAGATAAGAGACTCTAGTTGTGAAGTGGCGAAGAGAAATATAATCTGCATATTTTAAAGAATTGGTATTAAACTTCTACCACTGCTGTATTTTCTATTTATCAACCTTGTTGGTTAACAATGGGTGCCCAAGAAACTGTGTTAAAGCTGTTGAGTTTAGGCACTAGTGTTATCTTCCTTATATGCAGTGAAAGTCTACCTCAAGTGTATGGGATCATGATGTAACAAATGGTCTACCTATCATCGGGGGACTTTGGGAGACCCCACATAAACTTAAAGACATTACATATGTGTGTAAAAATATGCATTCATTTAGATTGTACTTTTTCCATTTCAAATTACTTGTTTTCTGATTAAACAGTTTAGTAATAGTGTCAAAGCAGATGGCAATTTCAGCATGACTACAGCACAAAAGTACAATGTTTGTTATACTCTCTCAGATGTTTTAAACTAGTAATATTTAATAAAAGCTTGCAAAAGGAAAGAAAACATCTTTTGTCACTGCTTTTTGTGCTCAAAGCTATATGCCATTGTGCAGCTGTAATTGCATTTTCTGCTCATATTATCACATGAATAACAATAATACAACAGTTATATGCCATGACGTATGCCTCCAGTAACAAACAAAAGTTAGATGTTTGATGGCAAACTCAGATTGGTTGTTTTTCCTTATATAACTAAAAAATAAATATTATCTTATAATATTAAATATATTATTATTATTATTATTATTATTATTATTACTTTTATATATTATTATTGTTCTGTACTACCCAGTAATATGGTTCCATGCACAGACTATTATATTACTGGGCAGCAAAGAATGATTATAATACTGTCCAGCATGGAACGATAACATTTCTAGATCACCAGGTGCAGATCCCTGCACAGTGTTTATCAGCCAAATATCTATAGCTATATGGCACTAAATTATGATGTTAGATGCCACCATAAACCATCAAAGTGATTCCTCTATTAGCTAAAGCATATGTATTTCATATCTTCAAGTCGACGCCAAGGAATTTGCCAAGCTGCAAGTAGGTAAGAAAATGAAGGGCAGGGGTTAAAATGGCAAAACTAGCGTATCATTACTTATTGAAGGATATGAAAACTATTGATAACTGCCTACAGCAGTTTAAAATCTATGCAGATATAAAATTATACACCAAAGTAGCATAAAAAAGCAAAATACAGAAATACAAGATGAAAGATATTGAGGCAACCAAAAGTGAAAAATTATCTAGGACTTGAGGGGGTCCCTATACTATATACTGAGTTCAATTTATGCAGGCATTTGTAAAGGTTTAAGAACAAGTCAAATTGTACATGGACTGATGGTGAAACGCACAGGGCATTGTGTAATTTAAAAAAAATGCATACCAGCATTTTGTTTTGCACTTTTAAAAATTGTTCCCCACAGTAGGAGTGGGTCTTTGAATTACAGACTGGACCTGCTTTTCTTCCATGAATACAGTGCTCCCTGAATTCAGCAGCACTGTATTTAGGAGGAGCTGAGGGTGGTAACAGAGCCCTGTACTCACTTTTTACCTTTGGCAGGTGTTAAATACAGGGTTGCTTTTCACCCAACAGTACTTTGCTCTGCACCTTGAAGTGGAGTGAAAACAACAAAGAATATCCTGTCGTCTACAGTAAGTCATAGAGCTGTTCCATTCCAGTACACAAATGAGTTATGTAGGCTATTTATACTTAATAGAAAAAAGTAAAGAAACAAAGTAACAAATAATTCTTGTTCAAACTAGTATTATACCACTAAATTCTGTGTACATGTCTGAGAAGACAATCTGTATTTATAAACCATATAAAATAAAATATGCTGTCACTGTATGGTCTACATCAGTGATGTCCATCAGTCAGCTATTTAAGTACTGACTTAAGGCACCTTCTGTGCTCAGTTAAAGCCACCCAATGAGTAGGGGCCATTACCAGGATGCCTTCATCTGTAACCTAATCCAACTTTATGAAGTGCATACAATTTCTTGCATGTAAGTGATGTAAAATAATTTCCACTACAACATTTGATAAAAATGCTATAGGGTAATATATGATGGTTTCAGAAAAAAATATTATGCTTCATTTAAAGGGATTCTATCATGATTTTTATGATGAACTATCAGTTTCTAAATTACACTGTTTACGTAGCAAATAATTCACTCTGCCATTTAAAATTGTATTCTTTAACCAACAAATGTATTTTTCTTTTGTTGTACTATTGGTGTGTAGGCGCCTGAGTCTGAGCTTTCAGAAGGAGCCAGCGCTATACAATTGTTTTCAGATAACCTATTGTTTCTCCTACTCCCATGTAACTGGAGGAGTCCCAAACTGGACTTGGATTTCTTACTATTGAGTGCTATTCTGATATCTACTGGGAGCTTCTATCTTCCCATTGTTATGCTGCTGGGAGGGGAGTGATATCACACCACAAAATAAATTAAGAATATGGCTAGCCCCATATGAAATTTCAAAATTAAATGTAAAAAAATCTGTTTTTTTTTTATTTATGAAAAACAGATTTCAATGCAGGATTCTGCTGGAGAAGCTCTATTAACTGATGTATTTTGAAAAAAAAACATGTTTCCCATGACAGTATTCCTTTAATTATTGTTGCCTTTTTTTAAGTGGATCACATTTTTACATTTTTTATATTCACTATTCTAAAAGTTGTTAACATTTTGCCTAGATGTATTTAATAAAAAAATAAATACCTGGGTGGTTACATTTATATAAAAATAATTTACCAAGCATAAACTGTACTGAAACAAAATCCATTATTTTGAAACAAGATGTTCTAATAAATGTTTCTGAATGCAATATTTACAGAAAAAGTGTTTATTTATCTTACGCACATAACTTCAATTCAATCAATTCAATACGGTGCATAACTTCATTTCAATTTAGTAAACAGTGTTCTGGACATAAATGCTTTTTTACAAAGTGTATCCCCAGTTGTAGTCACTCAACGACAGCAGCAGTCCTTGCCTTAATCAGAATCTTTCATTAAAGGTCTTTGATTCAAAACCTGCTCATAGCACTTCCACAAACAATGAAATGGAATGTATTGTAATGCCACACACTAAAAAAATGACACCATCACTATGAAAATTTTAGCTCCAACTTTCACCTGCCTTACAAACAGTTGCATTGAATGTAATTGCGTTGAACACAAGGCTGTGATAGACCACAATACTGCTAGAATTTGGGGAGAATTGTTGCGTTGTGGGTAAATAATTATGGTGACTTTCACCCAAAAGTGTACTTTGCACACTACACTTTCATACAACTCATGTAAATGAGTGTTAAAGGAGAAGGAAAGGATAAGTCACTGGGGGGTGCCAATCACTTATGTTTGATTCCAGGCTGGTGCTCCTGTTAGAAGAAAACTGCACCAGCCCGGGGTAGCTGTGAGCAAGTGCCTGCTCTTCCTTCTTCTGTCTTCACGCCACTTGCGCATGTGCAGTAGAGTGAAAAGCCAGACTTTATCAATAAAACCAGCTTTTTCACTATACTGTGCATGCGCCGGCCCAGGGATTCAGAAGACAGAAGACAGAAGAAAGAAGGAAGAGGAAACGCTCACTGCAGCTACCCTGGGCTGGTGCAGCAAAATCAATAGGTACATCCTATAAAACATAATGGGACTTATTTACTAAGACCCAGCATGCAAACCAACCATAATAGGCACGCTAAGGGGCAGATTCATGAAATCACGAGTTCAAATCCCGAATGGGATATATTCGGATTGGATACCAAAAATTTCTGAAGATCGCAAATATCACGAAAATGCTTACGAAAAAATCCTATTAGTCACGATAATTTCATATTGGCTATTGATTTGTGTAGAGGCCACAAAGGCCCGGGCCTTGGGCGGCACAAATTTAGGGGCGGCATGCCCTGCTGTTGAAATTTTGCTCCCGTAGAGAGCATTTGGAACCTCTCCCCACTGCTCTGTATGCGAGTTTAAATGTCTGTGCATGCCATTTCATGCTGGCAGAAGTGCTCATCTTACTTCCACCATGCCAAGTCCCCAAAATACCTACAGGGAGACCATAACTCGTCGACATAACAGAACAATGTAGAACAACACTGCTTCTTCCCCAGCATGCTGGTGTAAATAAAGAGTGCCAAGTTTTTAGGATACATCTGTATCTCCTCTTCTCCTTATCTTTTTTTCCTTTTACACTTTTGTGTAAAGTCAGATGTCAGAAGTAAAGCTTCTCTTTCCAAATCTCTTCCTTGTTTGAGATGTGCTCCCAAGGGCCCAGCACTTCAGAATTAAGAACCACCTAATGCAGTCCCTGCACCGCCTTGAGGGACCTGCAGCTACAACTGCATCTGTACTCCCAGCAGTGATTTTCGTAGCAGACCTGCTCTCTTGAGTAACCACATTTGCAACCACACTACCCTCCACCCTCAGGGGCGAATTAGCTTCATCTAGATGGGGAATAATGGAGGCTGTGGACGCCCATTAATGCCCACTGGAGAAGCCAATCCACCAACCCTTGTTGTCCCCAGATGGCCATCCTGTCACTAATGCCCACAAGCCAGCAACCTCACTGTCGGACTGGTCCTGGGCCCCTTCTAGGATTGGGTGTCCACAGCACTGAAGATGGCTCACCTGGCTGGATAGCCGAGCCCTCATACCTCTGCCCCTGGCCTCCACTCGCAGGCTGGACTTCCTGCCCTGGCCATCAGGAGTATTAACCCTGTAATGCTTAACATCAGCTCAAGTGAACATACTTTTTGCCTATTGTTTCAATTACCAAAAGTCAATGTTATTTCTTGAGTTAAACAGGACAGGAAAATCAAACCAAGCTCCATGTTTGGTGAGGAAGATTGTCGAAGTACAGATAATTCCCCTTCATGATGGACTTCTGACATATAATCTATGTCACAAGTACCAGGATGGCCACCACGCCCCAGCACCCTCCTCCCCGCAGGCACAGTAACATCTTGTTTTGGGGGGGATTCCATGCATGCTAGCCAGGGGCCTCTTCTTCCTACCCCTAGTTCCAGTTCCAGTCCTGAGTGCATTTAAAAGTCAATGGGATTGTCCTAGCAAAATGTAAGAGATTTTTGCCATTTTTTTTTTTTAGGTAGTAGACTCATTGAAAATTATGCACTTTAATAAATAAGCACACTTTCGGGTTTGGTAAGTTTTTGCTAAATTAAAAGAAAACACCAAAATTCACAGAGTCTATTTTTTTATAAATAGGCCACTAATATTCGGCAATAAATATGCGCTGCGTGAACTTAATAAATGACCACCAAACAACTTTTTCAGTAAGAAGTTTTATTACATATACTGCGCACTGGTGCAAACTAAAAAAATCTGCATTGAGAATATATTTTTCCATTACTGGCTTTTATTACCTTTCCCCCACAGAAAGGAGCGGAAGAATGCAAGTAATATTTTAAACAAACTTCTTACCTGTCCCATGGGTGCTTAAATATTTGTCACCGGTAAATAACCATATTTGGGAAAATACGCCACACAAAGCTTGTTTTGATCATTCTTATCAAATACAAAATGTTCCCTTTCTGTCACTGGGGACAGCAGATTAAACAGAGCACACAGTTCAGCTGTTATTTATAATGATCTTATACAAGAATAATACCTTACAAGTAAATTGTCCTATAAAATAAACAAATGTTTTAGTCACTGGAAAAAAGCTGTTTAATATGTTCTATTTTCATAACATAAGGCAGTATTTTTCTGAGTGGTATGTATAATCATATTGGCTGAAATTCATTTCACATAATTTGTTTTCAAACAATGCATCATTTCATTTTGTAATATATGTTTGCAGTGGAGAGTTTATTAAAATCCATATTATTACACTGTCATGATGATTTATAAAGAAGACAGTTGATTGTAAACATTTTAATATCAATGTACATGCAATGCTTGCTTATGCATATTATTTACTGAGTTTGCAGGAATTAGGGTGCTCATTTTACAATTAATAGAGCTGTGTCCAAGATCACGATTTCTCAAAGCACAGCACACAATAAAGTAAATTATAATCTATACAAAAGAGTAAACCACACACATAAAAACAGCTAATAACCAACACAAGAAATAAAGAGGGTCCCTGCCCAAAAAGGAGAGACAGAAGGTTGGGTCAGCCAAGAGTTGGCAAGGTGAGAGATGTGGCAATGAGCATTGCATTTTGCAGCATATCGTGCACACTGAAGCTATGTTAGCCTAGAGTAGGGTAAACATCTTTGTAGAAAGGTGTTTTCAGAAAACATTCAAAGTCATAGAAAATTGGGAGGAAATCAGACCTGGAAAGGGAATTCCAGAGAAGGGGTACAGACATAGCAATGAACATTAAATGGGAACAGTTAGATAGATGTTGAAGAGAGAAGTGTTATAAGGATTTGATAAATACCTGGAGATAAATTCAGAGATTTAGGGAGGACCAGGGTTATAAACAGTTTTTAGTGTCTACATCAATTTGAAAGGTATTCTGAAAGTTTCTGGAATCCAATACAGAGATTGGCATGAAAGAGTGGCATGGCAGTGGAAGAGCTCTTGGTCAAGTGTATGAGCCTAGCAGCAGCACATAGATTATAGACTTGAAAGGTGATAATCTCTGGCGGGAGGAAGACAAAATAACAGTGTTACATGAGTAAATATATCTCACTATGATATAGTGAGAGTGAATAAAAATGTTGGTGGTATCTTGATCGATAAATGATCATATTTTTAAAATGTTTTCCTCGAAAAGTGACAAGATGCAAAAAAAAAAAAGCATCTTTCCAAGTTTGTTCCTGAATGACCTGAAACAAAAGGGGTCATTTGGAAACTTAATGGCAGGAAACAAAGTGCAAAAAAATGGGTGAAATCCTGGGAGCCAGTTGGGGATGTGATAAGACTCTCACTTATGACAGGTACAGGTAAGTTCTGTACATTAAATCTCCCAGCATCCTCTATAAAGACAACTCAAGGCAGGAGTATACAAAAATGCTGGTGCGTTGATCGCTTCTATGGGAAAAAGAACACCCCCTATCTGCCTATAATCCTCTCTAATGTACTTCTACAGAGTAATCATGTCCCCTTTTCCAGAGAAAACAACCCCAACCTCGACAGTCTAACCTCATAGTTTAAATCTCCCATTCCCTTTACCAGTTTAGTTGCAGTCTCTGCACTCTCTCCAGCTCATTAATATCCTTCTTAAGGACTGGAGCCCAAAACTGCACCGCATACTCAAGGTGAGGCCTTACCAGGGACCTATAAAGAGGCAATGCACTTTTTAATACAAGACAGCACAATATAAGTCTCATATGCCATTTTATAAAATCACAAGGGCCTGACATGATAGTGCTGACTAGCTAAGCCCCTACATTCACTTTGGTATTTGCACAGCTGCAACCACAGAATACACAGAAAGTTGTAAAAGGGGCATTATATACTTGTGAGATAAGGTATGCCATCATCTATAAAAGACTAAGACTTTTAGGGTCTCACCTGAAGCTGTGACACTTTTCTGTTATTGTTCTGTGATGCTAAAAGCTTCCATAAGACTCTGTCTTTCATTAATGAATAAAGAATCAGTTATGCTGAGAACCTTGTCTCAGCGTCTTGTTCTATAATAAGATTCTGGTAAATTAATATTACCAACATTCAGACTTAATGGGCCCACAAACAGAAGTGCTTTCTGCATGTGCTTGCCCCTTATAACTGTTACAATTCTAAAAAGTTGTCATATTGCATATTTCATATTCACAGACCTGTCAATGTCTGTATAACTGAAATCACCCATAATTAAAACATTATCTATGTTAATAACTTTTTTTTGTAATAGTACTTTGACCATTGAAAATTCAGTGCTATTCTAAATGTAATTTCTTGAGTCTATAGCTTTAAATCTTCTGTTCTACAAAGACAAACAACTCCACTTTATTTAATCCATCTGACCCTCCTTAAGCAGCTATAGCCATCTAAATTTACAGTTCAGTTACATATTTCAATATATCAGCTCTCAGTAATAGTAATCATACCATAATTCTTTATACTTACCTGGCATTTTGTCTGACAAGCTCCGTATAAACACAGGTAGACAGCAGAATATACATCTTTTTGCAGTGTTTATCACAGTAATAATATAGTCTTCACTATAATTTGAGTCAGTTCAATTTCCATTTAAATGACAAATGAATTGGTCAAAAGGAATAAGGACAATACTGAACTATCTTTTCTGAGGGTTATGTACATAGCTTTATGTATAAACCCCAGTTTCGTGTATGGATGCCTTTAGTTTGTTAATCTGGTCAACATACAGTTGAAAATTTATTAAAAGTAATACAGACTGTAGGATTGTTATACTGGAACAGTTATCTAGAAAGCTCCAAATTAAGGTAAAAAAGGTCATCTCTCATAGACTCCATTTTAAGCAAATAAGTCACATTTTTTATTTATTTTTCTCCTCTGTAAAACAGTACTTTGGCTTGTTGGTAATTAAAATGTACATAATCCTAATTGGAGGCAAATCAATTATAAATCTTTAAATGAATTTTAAGTAGAGTTAAGGTATGGTGATCCTAATTACACCCCAGGTCAAGATTAGTGATGAGCGAATCTGTCCCGTTTTGCTTCACCATAAAATTTGCGAAACGGCAAGAAAATTTGCGAAACGTCGAAAAATTTGCAAAACACATTTGTTGCGCGATTTTTTTGTGTCGTCCGTGTTTTTTTTTGTCGCCCATGTCTTTTTTTGGTGCCCGCGTCTATTTTTGCCGCTGCCACGTTTTTTTTTTATGTGACTGCGCCCAATTTGTCGCGCGATGAAAAAAAAATTCTGCACAGCGATTTTTTTCACTGGCAAATTTTCACAGAAGTGTCACGAAACAATGGCGAATGGCGAAATGTGGAAATTCGATGCAAATCCATGCCTGCGGAAAAAATTCACTCATCACTAGTCAAGATCATTCTGGATGCAGATACCTGTATCAGGTATTAGTTTTGTAACTTTTAGACATAACCCTTGTTTTACCAATTGTACAGCTAGCTTTGCAAGCTTTACACCATATCACATATTCATTGCTTTATGCTTTAAATTGCAATGTTAATTTTCTACTTGCAGTGAATTTTCAATATTTCTATATATTTTGACAATCATCTCATAATGGCTTTATTTTGGCTTGCCCTAGAAGCAATGATGAGAGTCCATTTTATCTTGTCTACAAAAAATGTTCAGTGTGCATCTTTTCAAGGTTCTAAACCAATGTCACTTTGAAATGTTAAGTGGCAGTGTTATTTTAACAGAAATGCCTTTCTCCTTTATTTGATATAGTGGTCATCTTTCTTTATTTTACACATTAACGTTTCATAATTCCAGGAAGCCAACTCTGCAGAAAACTTTGACAAATTAAAAGCCTGAGATGTTCTCCAGCCTATCATGGCTTTGGCTCATAAAAAGAAATGATAAGTATTATACTACTAGTTGTTTGTTCAAAATAATATAATGTTTACTCCATCAAAAGTTCATCAAAAAGATTATTTGTACATGGTTTATCTATTTTAGCACTGTGCTACCGATTCATTTAGAAAAGAAATATATACTGAATATAAATGCGTGTGTGTGTGTCCAGCCAAAATGTCAGTTGATGTCTACACATTAAAACTTTTTTGTTTTTCAAGTAAACCCTGTCAAATACATTTTAGTCAATGGGTGTTTGGGCCCAAACAACAAAATGAAAATTGCAGAAAGTATTTAGATTCTCTAAATTGGTGTCCCTAATAGAGATGTAGCGAACCTCACAAAAAAAGTTCGCGAACCCGTTCGCGAACTTCCGCCAAAAAGTGCGAACTTTTGCGAACTTTGCGAACCCCATAGACTTCAATGGGAAGGCGAACTTTAAAAACTAGAAAAGCCATTTCTGGCCAGAAACTGATTTTAAAGTTGTTTAAAGGGTGCCACGACCTGGACAGTGGCATGCAGGAGGGGGATCAAGGGCAAAAATTTCTCTGAAAAATACGTTGTTGACACAGCGCTGCGTTTTGTGCTGTAAAGGGCAGAAATCACACTACATTTCTAAACTTGTGTAATAAACTGCTTTAAAACTTCCGGCGTCTACATGCCAATCAAGTCGTGTAAAGGTTACAGCCGGTTCACACGCAAAGACAAAACGCTGCAGTAGTGGATACGAAATATATTATTGCTGGTGGAAAAACATCGCTCAGGTGATTTTATTGCAATGCAATGTCATTACTATGTGTAACGTGTTTGGTGCACTACTATGAATAACAGCAAACAGCACTGGACACGTTAAAGAACAGTAAGTTAAATTAAAAAAAAATAAAAATTAATAAAAAAAAAGTGATCTCTGGTTGGTGCTGGGGGTGAACTACTAGGAGCAGCACACCAGTCCCCAACACAGCTAGACTAATAGCACTCGGCTCTATAAATTACAGTAGCAAAGTAAAAAAACACAAATAAAAAAAAATGATGTGAATGTGTGGTTGGTGCTGGTGCACTACTATGAGCAGCACACCTGTCTCCAACACACACAGACGGAGCTGCAGTACACAATGAAAAGAAGAGTAACAGTAATCAGAAAATAAAAGCAGTCCTTACAAGGACTATTGGGTTACAGCAGATGAGATCAGCAGGACAGCTGTCCCCAGCAGCTACATACAGAGCAGTAGAAAGTAGATTACTAGTCAGCAAAGCTACCTAAACTGTCCCTCAAATCCCTGCACAGCTCTCTCACAACTCATGAAGCACACACAGGCAGAATGTAAAATGGCTGCTGGGCTTCGGTTTATATATGGAAGGGAGTGGTCCGGGGGTGGTCCAGGAGGGAGAGCTGCCTGATTGGCTGCCATGTATCTGCTGGCTTTGGGGTGAGAGGTCAAAATTTGGCTCCAGCTAAGGCGAACCCAAAATTGCGAACATCGCTAAAAGTTCGCGAACTTGCGAACACCCGATTTTCGTGCGAATTGGTTCTCCGGTGAACAGTTCGCTACATCTCTAGTCCCTAATGATAGAAAATAAAACTCTTATTTAAAAAGCTAATTTAATTGGGGAGCTTCTTACCTCTAGACATGGTCCCTGGCTCTCTAGTATAATCTTTAGAATAAGGTCAGGGATTCAGCTTGACAACTTAATAAGCCAGACCTGTCCATATTTGTTTAAACAAAAAAAGTTTATAAGATTATCACATTATGGATCACAAATTATTGGCTGATCCATACCCAAACCCAAAAACTCAAATGTCCAAAATTACCCACAAAACACATCTATTAAGACATTTTCATATACTATTTTTGACTCTCTACACATTTCCCACCAAACTCTAAACCACAAAATTTTACTTATATCCAGACAATCCTCATTTTTACATTCCTGCATTTTTTTCAGGTACGTTACACCTTTTTTTTGCAGTCCCACCATTCTAAAAAATTATATATTTCAGTGGGTGGTTTCCCTTGATTTTATACAAGAAATTTAAGCTGTTTAAAATACTAATCAAATAAATATGTTGTTTTTACCTCTGATTTTCATATTGGTTTTGCAAACGCTGTCCCATAATTAAAATATAATGTTTTACTTCTTAAACCTTGTCATTAACACAGTGAGGCTCACTTATTAACACTGGGCAAATTTGCACCTAAGCAATAACCCATGGCAACCAGTCAAGTGTGTAATTTCAATGTTCAACCAGCAGCTGGCTGTCAAAAGCTAATCACTGGTTGGTTGCTCTGTCTCGCTGCCCACGGGCAAATTTGCTCAATGTTTATAAATGACCCCCAGTAATGTATTATAGTTCAAAGAAAAAATGACTTGTGCTAATATGAGAACTTAAAGGTTAAAGAAAAACTATGTCCCCATAATGACTTCTTAACCAACAGATCTATGAACTATGAACTAACACCATATCAAAGCTCATGCTCAGTGTTGTAATATATATATAATGGTATGTTATAAGGAATTAAGCTGGATATACAAATACAGTACAGTTTTTTGTACAGGTATGGCAGCCCGCCAATCACAACTAATATCCATGTACTATGGTTATTGGCATGCCCAACTGGCAATCTGTGGATTTTGACAAATGCCACAGGGGCTGCTATAAAATGCCATTGATACAGTCACTATTTATTAGGCTGATGGGGAGCTGTTTGGGGCCTATTTTGCTGCCAGAAGCCTATTTTGGATCCCAGTGTTTACCAGGCTATTGATCAGTTCAGGGAACAGGCCAACTTATCTACAAATGCACCACACATATCATTTAGGATATGTGCAGATCAGGAAGTGAATAGAAGCCACAGTTTTTTTTCAGTCTCTCCATTTCCAATCTTGGCTGCCTGCTTGAAAAAATCAGAACAATAAAAAGGTGGTCATATCATGTTTGACTCCCCATAGAATATCTGTTTGGCCAGTAGGCACATTGAATAGCACATGGAGATACAATGTACTGTATATGGCCACCTTAAGAAGAACCCGTTTCCTAATTTTATCTCCACTAGGAATTTCCACAACAATAATTAATAAAGTTAATTCTGGCAGATGTTGTTGACTACAAAGCATGTACAAAAACTGTTTGTAAAATGTACTCACCTGAAAAAATTGTACCAGTGATAAGTATTTGAAAAAAAGTTATAATTTTAGATGAGTTAAAATTGGCTATTTCCGGCTCTCCATTAGAGCTAGTTTGAATAATCATGCTACAATGAGAAAGAACAATACAGCTAAAGTTTTGTGATGCTTAAGATACTAATTATAAAACTGTATTCATGTCTCATTACAAACACAACTACAGAGGGGTTTATACAGAAGATGAGTTCATGTCAATCTATTTTTCCTGAATATTCAAAGCCTTACACAAGGGAATCTATTTCTAGTGAGAAATCTACATTTTCTAGTTTCAGTGCAATTCAGAATACAAAGTATGTTTTAGCCTTTTAACTGGTTTGTTGCCTTTGCATATGTAATAAACTTTACAATAGTTTATGATAAAAGTTACAAAGTTGGTTTAGTCAACTGTTTATATACTCATAAATTACATTTTCACAATATGGAATGTGCTTAAAACTTTGTTTTAGACCAATTATCATTGTTTTATAATGTCAATGATACTTTACTTGTACTTTGATCCTTTTTAGAACATGAAATTCTAATTAGATCAGATTAAAGGTATAAAAAAAATCAGATATTTAAAAACTGTTAGATTTAGACCCCAATGTTCTTCTTATGCAACATATACTCAAATATCCCTGCTACTGACACAGACAGTGTCAGCGTGGCAACCTAACAAAATTGAATCCATTTCAATGTCTTGCTCCTCCAAGAGATTACTTCAGTCTCTTTGATTCATTCTCCCTGAGACAAGAAAAGATAACATTCCTTTTTTGGCATAAAACCATGTTTAGGGAGGAAGGGAGCAGTGTTATGAAACTACACCTCTCACTCTGCAAAATCAGGATATCATGACATCATTCATAACCATTTACCAAGATTTAATAAAGACACAGAGAAGGTACTCACGTAGTACGAGATTGAGATGAATTTGGTAGGTTTTGCGATTTTATTGTGGATATATATATACTCTTTAGTAGTTGAGATCCCCCTAAAATGGAAACCTCAGAGAGTAGTTAAAGCCAAAGTCCCTGTCCTTACTCTGGTGCCTTCACTCAAGCAGCTTATAACCTGGGAGAGCTGTTTCAATCTATCAATATTATGGAGCTCAGTGCTGCTCTCTCTAACTTGCCTGTCTAGTTTACACTCCTATAAAAGTCACCAGTCTATCACCTTATTACCTCATTCACAGGGTCCCTGTTTCTCTGATTAACACTGAAATAATGGTTCCTACTGAGTACTTTTCTTTAAAGGGGCCTTTTATCCCAGGTTTTCTAGCAGCATCCTACCTGGTCAGAAGAAGGAAGCCAAAGAGGAAGAATCATGTGCTTCTACTTACCACATTAAACAGGATCAGGAAATAGTAACCACCATCCTGGATCAATAGGAAGCATATCCCACACAGGAGCAAGTATAATGTATAGGAACTTATTTTGCAAATAGGGAATTTCTAAAACTAATAGGGTATTCCAAAACAAGTAGGGGATTTAACCCTATGGGCACCTACAATAATCTAGGTTTTGGAAAGAAGAATGCCACAATGATTAATTAACATAAATATAAATAACATAATAATTACTTGTACAATAAGTACAATAATGGTTACATTTCTAAAAGACATAAAACTGAAGAAAAAACCTATAGGAATGCTTACTTCTTCTACACAACACAAACCCCATGCTGGCCATCTGAACCAATGGGCCAGATGGGCTAGTAAAAACAGACAAACAATGACGAGGCATTCATGAAGAGGTAACTTTATGCAGAGATTCTAAATGTTAATTGCAAATCTGTTTGTCTTAAACCATTTTGTTTGCAGTTATGTATCGCAAAAAGTAATTACAGCTCTCAGGTAGCCGTAACACAAATTGACCTAATTTGTTTCTTAACTAATCAGGTAAACAAAGCAATTCAAAAACAATTTCAAACCTGTTTAAGATCTTGGGAAGTAACATACTATGAAAAAATCAAGACCATGCTTTATTGTTTCAAATAAATGAATATTTAATGATGGAATTTATCATACTTTAATGTAATAGGAAACATATTGTATTAATTACTTGTCAATAAGTAAATTGGCCCTTCTTGCCATCCTAGTTTCATTCTTCCAAATGCCTTACATTTCACTGCAGCTTCTGTTTTATATTTTCAATCATATTTTAAGACAAATTTAAATTTAAAAAAGTGAAATAAATTAATTTTAAGTAGTGTCTATACATACTGTATGGCTCATTTATAATCACAGGCAAAAACATGGTTGTGCTAAAAAAAACACAATCATTGAGTATATTGATGATGTTCCTAAATGGCTCTTGGTTAGTGCTACGTGCTTTTTTGCCAGGTATGGATTTGTTGCAAAATTCTACATTTAGCCATTGGCAAATATATTTCTGTCATGCTTGTCAAAAAAGTTGTGCAGTAGCTGCATTTCAAAAGTCTTTTGCCATTTTACAGTACGAATTTTTCAGCAGTTTTGTGAAATTTTCTGCAAAGCAAAATGGGACAGATTCGCTCATCACTACTCTTTGTCCAAACATGCTCCTTGTACTTCTGTGTATTTACCACAATTGCCACAGTGTCTACTTAGTCTGTCTGATGAATTGTGTACAAGTATGCCTATTGCGTCAGGAGAACCCTGGCCAATAATAAATGTAACTTGCATTCAGTTTGTTAAAACACACTCAAATCCAATTGCAGATGTAAGAGCAAGTATGTACATGGCAGGATATATTAGAAAAGCAAAATATGAAGTTCAATGGCACCGTGTTAGGAAGTCTATTAGGATTGCAAGCCAAGATAAAATAATTTTTGACACAAAAGAGACAACAAAAAAAAAAATTATAATGTTTTAGTGTTAAATGTCAGTTGTCTGTTTGCAGAAATAGTAAGCAACATATTTATTTTTTTTGAAACTGACAATTTTTATTGGTTTTATTAGTCATGGTGCATTACAACAATGGTAGACTGCTCATTGCAGTAGTCTGCGTTAGGAGGATTGTCATTAGGTGGCATCATGAATAGCAATACAGTTATGAAAATGAAGAAAAAAAAATTGTAAGGTGAAAAGAAAGAAATAAGAAAAAAAAAAGGGGATGGGTAGATAAGGAGAGTAAAATACAGTAACTTAGAACAGTAAAAAACAGAGAGGCTGGGACCTGTTATTTTGGTAGAATGGGGGTATAGTTCTCTTTTGTTATTTGCCAGTTTCGTAAGCAACATATTTCAACAGAAGAAAGAGGGATAAAGTTTTCTCTACCATGTTTTAGAATATGATTCATGTGTACATTGGATATTATAATTTGCAGTAGGCATGCATTCTCAATTAATAATCATGAAACAATTAAAATGGCAGACCTAACAGTGAAAGCTATCAATTTAACATGTTATCATAAGTACACTCAAAATAAGGAATTATTTAATGTTATTAAAGGGGATGGGGCATAATTAGTACAAAGGAGGCAGATGATGATAAAAAGATAGATTGAAATGATCACAAACTGCTATATAAGAAGTCAGGTGATCTAGCCTATAGTATTACAATAATATTAGCCCCTTTTTGCACTACATGATAATCTGGTGCAGGAATAGGCTCCATTGTATTGAAACAATTCAAAAATTTCAACCACATTTTCTTTTTCTCTGTATAAAAATACTTACTTTTATTTGATCCCAGCTAAGATATAATTAATTCTTATTGATGGCAAAACAATCCTATTGGGTTTAAATGATTTATTAGCAGCCAAAGTATGGAGATCCAAACTATGGCAAACCCCCTTTTGCAGAAAATCCCAGGTCACAGGCATTCTGGATAAGAGGTCCCATGTAGTGATTTAAAAAGTAGTACAATATCTTGCTGATTTACTATATAGGCTAGTGTCATATTACTGCTTTGTTTCAAAAATGTATGAGAGAGTCTAAGAAATGTATCATAAAACTTATCATACAATCATACAACAGAGTAATCTTTACACATGTGAATAATCAGTAATAATGGTTAATCTAGAACCAGAAAAAGGGTCGTTTAAGACATTGTCAGAAACATTAATGCTGCAAAATCTGATTAAGGAGTAATTTATATAATGTTATGTACAGTACATACTGTTAGAACAGTGATAACCTTCAGCAACAGAGTTTGCCATCAATCATTTTTCATATAACTTAATAACTTTGTTCATGTAATATGATTTGCTATAAATTAGAAAATTATGTTGTTATAATAAGCAGCCATACAAATCTGTACTAATGAGCACATGCTGTCATTCAAAACTACAAAATCTCTAACTTTTTTTTTTAATGTGGGTTTGAAAAATAACCATACAGAAATATTATTTTATAAGATTCTATAATTGTTTGGTAAAATGATAGGTTTAAGAATGAGTGTACAATGTTATTTTATCATAAAATTAAAGTATTAATAAAGTAGAAATAAACAATACTAAATTATTACTCAGCCATTTCTAGTATTTCAGAAGTACCTTAACTTTAATATGTTTTCAACATTCCAGAAACTTTTGTTACTTTTAATAAATCCACTATCACCCCCTCTCCCTAGCATTGGTATTTTTGGGATATCCTTAATTTCGCACTCTCCATCAATAACTAAATAATAATATTTTCTTACGTACAGAATTAGCAGAGCGAATCTGTCCCATTTTGCCGAAAAATTTGTGAAACTGGAAAATTCATAAAACAGTGCGTGACCTTTTTGTCGCCTGCATCTTTTTTTTTGTCACCCATATCTTTTTTTTATGTAACTACGCCTATTTTGACTTGACCGCACCTATTTTACCATGGGTGTGTCCATTTTGCCACCATTCTCTGCGGCAAACTTTCACGGAAGTTTGGCGAAACAATTCGCCAATGGCGAGATGCGGAAATTCGGCACAAATCCATGACTGTGAAAAAATTTGCTCATCACTGTAAAGAATATATGGGGCAAAAAAAGACTGTTTATCACACAAAACACCTTCAATATTACATTTATACTCTCATTATGTCACTTCATGACACATGACTTTCCTACCTGATAAGTGGAATAATCATGGTGGCCTCTTTTAATTTAAAAGCCTCTAACGAACCAGGCCCCTCCTTACTCCCTGCAATGGTTAGAATTTATACACAATGTGTATTGTAACACTGTACAGTGTTGTCCTTAATAATACTCCAGGCTGTAAATAAAATACTTTAATTATATACCTGTATTTTAATTATATTGATTTATGTTACATATGTTTTACATTAAAATCTAGTTTAGCACTAGATTTTAATGTAAAAATCAATAACTTGTTTTTGTCTAGTAGAAAACTGAGGATTAAAAATGATATGCTTTGCAAATCCAGATAAATGGGGGTCTGCGACAACCAGACTTCCTTTCCTCTTATCATGTACACTGGCTAAAGTTGTGTCTACAATACACCATAAAGGATGAGTAGTCACTGGAAGCAATTCACAAACCTCACCAAAGTGCTCCTTCCTAGCTAACCTAAGGTTCCCTCCCTGGGGAGAGCCTGTTCCCATACTTATGTATTTTCAGCTACTATCTGACAGATTGGAGGCTAGAACACACCTTACTACAATAAAATATAATGGCCTCTCAGCAGTTAAAAACAACACTACTACAGCCTTACATGATCAAATGGGCTTAAGATCTCCAAACTGAAGTAATTACAGGGAAAGATAGTATGGCAAGGAGCTGGCAAAATCTACCTAGGTTTAATAATTGAAATGGCATCTATAGATGTTACTGAATGCCCTCCAGACTGGTTCACTTCTCTGGGGACACACACTGCCTGCTATGCTTTAAAGGACAACTTTCATACTTGACCAGTCAGGTAGCTAGAGTTTTTGGAAAATAATATAATTTATAGTAACAATAGTCCTTAAAGGAACAGTAACACCAAAAAATAAAAGTGTATAAAAGTAACTAAAATATAATGTGCTGCTGCCCTGCACTGGTAAAAGTTGTGTGTTTACTTCAGAAAGTCTACTATAATTTATATAAATAAGCTGTTATGTAGCCATGGAGGCAGCCATTCAAAGGAGAAAAGGCACAGGCACATAGCAGATAACAGATAAAACACTATTGTATTCTACAGAACTTATCTGTTATCTGCTATGTAACCTGTGCCTTTTCTCCTTTTTTCCAGCTTGAATGGCTGCCCCCGTGGCTACACAGCAGCTTATTATATAAATTATAGTAGTGTTACTGTAGCAAACACACCAGTTTTACCAGTGCAGGGCAACAGTGCATTATATTTTTATTACTTGAAAGCTCTATCATTTTTTGGTGTTACTGTTCCTTTCAACATAAAGTTCAACTGAACCCTGGGGTGTTTCTCAAGGGTACTCCAATCTGTGACTCATATAGCAGGTTAGCAAAGAGCTGCTAACCTGCCACGGGCAAGTGGGTCCCAAACTCTAAAACTGAAAGGACCAGGTCAATAGTAGCCATAAAAGCACACCTACAGAGTAATAGTTAAGATCACAAGCTCCTAATGATACCTTGGATGGAATTCAAGAATGGTCAAGGGTGAGGCCCTCACCCCTTGGATGTTACTCTCAGTATCCCCAAAGCAGGTAATTATTTTTGAATTCCTGACATGGTGGCAAGTTAAAGTTAAATAAAAACAAGATTTACTACTAAATAAAGCCTCATGTAAGCTATTAGTGTGCATAGGGGTTACCAAATTTTAGCCCTTATTTGGCACCTCCATGAACTTTTATGATGCTTGTGTTGCTCTCCAAGTCTTTTTACATTTGACTGTGGCTCTTGAGTAAGAAAGGTTGGGGATCCCTGGCTCTAGATTGAACATGGTGGAGCTTATTTATCAAATTTTTTTATATTTATCAAAATTATTTATTTATTATTAATAGTTATTTATTGTATTTAAAGTGTATTTATTAAAGAAAAATCCTGTGAAAAGTTGCCAGAAAATGCTTGGCAAGTTAATGTATTTAATTTATTTATTTTCGAAGTCCATTAAAACATTCAACTTTTAGCCTCATTAAAAATGAACAGAATAATGTGATTCTCACTGGCATGTGACTTTTTTCTGTTTTTTTTTTAAGTAGGCAAGTGTTTGAGAAAAAAAATCACACAAGTTTTGTCTGGGTTGGGCAGCAATACCACTTCTACTCTTATAAGGCCTCATTACAAATAACCTACCCACTACAACAGGACTGCTGCTTGACTGACCCAAGATACTAATACAAGATATCCTCGTGTTTAGTGATGAGCAAATTTTTTTAGCCAGGCATGGATTCGCTGTGAATTTCCAAGTTTCGCCATTGGCGTATTTTTTTGTGAAACGGACGAAAAATTTGGTGCAGAAAAAATTTGCTTTGTGTACAAAAAATGGATGTCCATGTCCCAAAAATTACGCGCTTCAAAAAAATAGTGCGTCATAATTTTTTTGATGCGAGTGACAATTTTTTTTGACATGCATCATTTTTAGCATTTCTCAATTTTTTACCAAAGTGAAATGGGACACATTTGCTCGTCACTACTCGTGTTATATAATTAAATTGTCTATTACTTCAACACCAATTCACAACAATATTATAATGTAATAGTCTTTTTTGTTGGGAGGTCTCTTGTCTATCCCTTTTGTTGGCAGTTTGTAATTAAATGCTACACTCCAATAAGTCATGGATCTGTGCTAATACCTGTGTGTTCTGACGTTCTCTTTTCTGTTTCAGAGTACCGACATGGAAACAAGCAGTCTACTTTTGTAAAAAAAAAAAAATCCAGTCTAGTAAGGGTTGATTTCCTACTCTCAGAACAAAAAACACCTTTTCATTACATGTGTAATTTTGTTGTAAAATAGGTTTGGAGTAACAGACAATTACTGTATAATACATACACTAACAAGAAATTCAGTAATTCTGAATAGAAATAAATATGCAATTTTATACCTAAGCCATTATTTAGATGCCCACTGTTTGTAATTGTAAGTGATATTACTGTATGAAAGTTGTTTTTATGTATAATACAATTTTTATGGGCCTTCATTTAAATTTTTATTAACATACAACTAGCACACCTTATAGCTGATTTGTTTTCCACAACCTCCTTTAAAAAAAAAAAGCAGCAGTATGTTTTTAAAAACATGTCCTACTAATAATTATCTATTGCAAAAGTACTCCCTGACCTCCTCCTAACCTGTTGCAGGTTACTGACCTGTGGCAGCTTCAACCATGTGAAATCTCTATAGCATAGTGACATGTCCCTGTTAAAATCTGGAATATGTCACTGGGGGACCAGTGCAGTTAACCATTACAACTAAGAAGGCCTTTATGCTTTGAATTTATAACTGGCAGTAGGCTAATTAAAGTTAATCACTGATTTGTTGCTTTCAGATCTCAGGAATTCTTTATTGGGTATATTTATTTGTTAAATATAGTTGGAAGCTACCAACTGTTCTAAATAACTTTAATAAGTTAAATAAGCGATGAGTGATATTTTTCAGCAGGCATGAATTTGTGGTGAATTTTTGCATTTCGCCATTTTTTTTTTAGTGGCCAATTTTTTGCGGCATTTTGTGAAAAAATCTGCCAATGCGGAATCTTAGAAATTCACCACTGGTCAAAACAAAAAAATTGTGCACGTTATTTTTTTCAAGTGCGTGTTCTTGACACGCACAACTTAATTTTTTTATGATGCGCGTGTCAAAGTCTTACAAACAAAAAAAAATTGCGTAAAAAATTACGTGAATCAAAAAAATTGTTGCCTGTGTCAAAAAAGTTGCGTTTTGTGAATTTTTAACCATTTCATGATTTTTTCACAGTTTTGCAAATTTTTGGGCAAAGCAAAATGGGACAGATTCGTTCATCACTAGATGTTAATGAAATCACTTCACTAAAATCAGCTAAGGTTGAAAGAAATGCTATAATTGTATACAATTCTATTTATTTATTTATTTACTGTATATAGCACCAGTGTACATAAAGTATTACAAGACAAGGCTTAAACACAAATAGAGGTACAATTAATAGAAAATGAAACAGTGAAGTGATCATTTAGATAGTTCAAGAACATACTGAGCTTGTGTAATGCAATATGATAAGGCATTCCAGTGGCACAAACCAATCAGGGAAGAAGGTTTTATCAGTGACTCAGGCCTTTTGATGAACTGTATAGAAATAACATTTGAATAATGCTCCAATTGTTCAGAAAAACAAAAGACTCAAGTGCACATATAAAGTAACTGGTAGAATACAAATCATTTTGATTATCTAATGTAGTTATTATTAATTCCAACTAAAGAAATCTGAAATGTAATGACAAATGCAATTTTTTTTTCTCCTTTACTAAAACTTTTGCAGCAGATTCTCAAAGAAATTCGTCAATAACAAAATGTGGAATTTTACAGTGAATCCATGCCTGTCAAAAACATTTGCTCATCACTACTTCTGGTTTGTGGCAGGCAAAGTGTAACTCATTGGCTTTCAGATAACACTGATGCAGGTTGGTTTGGGTAGCAGGTCTAAGAGGCCTTATAAAAGCAATAATGATTGATGAAACACAAATGTGGTAAGATCTACCAGTCTGCATTTCTATTTCCTAATAGAAATGAGCCCATAATGTGAAGCAAATAAAGATGAATAGAATATGAGATACAATAGGGCAGAGGTCAAGGTGGATTTAAATGGAAAATTAAAGGTATACAACAATAGATTATTTAGTATGTGGCTATATTGGCTATATAAATGGTAATAATCTATCACTATTATCCTGATATATGCAGAAGTCATCATAATGATCACATTGATTAAATTATCCCTCCTGTTATTTTTACATTAGTGGTTTTAAAGGGACTCTGTCATGATTTTTATGGTGTACTTTTTATGTCTAAATTACACCGTTTACATAGCAAATTATTTACTCAAGCATTTAAAATTTTAGTCTTGATCCAACAAATGTATTTTCTTTAGCTGTAATATTTTGTGTAGGCAGCCATCTCAGTGCATTGTGCCTGAGTCTGAGCTTTCAGAGAAGGAGCCAGCGCTACAAATAATAAGAATATACCTTGCTTATAAAACTACTTTAGCTTCCTTTTTTTTTCTTTTTAAATAGCCTAATCATTAGGGTTTAGCTTATTTTGCAATTATTAATTGTATTTGTTTTTCTACTTCGGTATCCATAGAACATGTTGGGTAAGTGATATGGCTTTTCCTGCTCATAGATATTTTTGTAAATATTTAGAGTAGAAAAGCACTATGCACAGAATATAGACAGAACATAGAAATGCCATTGTACTTTACTGTCTATTAAAAGGAAAATCAATTATTTTAAAGGGATACTGTCCTGATTTTTATGGTGTACTTTTTATTTCTAAATTACATATACATGGCTAATAATTAACTGTATCTTCACGTTACCTTCTTCTGTGACTACAAAATTGTGCAGAATTGGAGGTCACTGCCCCACCCACATGAAATCCTTGATGACTGGGATGCAACTAGCAAGAAAATGTCAAATGAGCACAAGTTTTCCAGCTTTGATTGCTTTTTGTGGTACCGAACTTTATGAGCCCAACATTTTAAAAATAAAAATACTTACAGATTCAGTTACTGCATTTAGATTGCATTAAACTGTATCAAAATATTATATTTAGAAGGCTCCATAAATATTTGCAAAGGTATATGGCTGGTGATTAGTGAGGGGGGAAATAGTTCGGCAGGCAAGGATTTGCGGCAAACTTTCGCATTTCGGCACTGGCAGATTTTTTGTGAAATGGCCAACAAAATTGCATGTGAAAAAACTGACGTGCTTGTAAAAAAGTAGTTTTTTTGGTGCAACAATTTTTTTTGATGCACAACATTTTTGCCTTTTCGCAAGTCTTAAGCAACATTCGCAAAAACGAGACAGATTCGCTCATCACTACTGGTGAGCATAAAGCATTATTTTTACCACATTTAACAGTTAAAATGTGACCTATAGATTTTGATGAACTGCACTAAGACCAAGAGTGTGGTTGTCGCAATCGGTAACCCAAAACAATTGCCAAGCCACCTTTCGCTTCGGATGGAGCCCTCCGCTATTCGGGTGCCACCGGGTCTTAAAGTGAGAGGACCAGGGCAAAAGGTCTGGGTGAGCAAGGGAACCAGATTGTTTGAAAAGGACTAAAGGAGCTTACTAGGGTCAGAGTTAGGCAGGCCAGGTCAAAACCAGAACAGTAGCGTGGTACAGAATCATGGTCCACAAGAGAAGTCAAACAGGCAATGGGTCAGCCAAGGCGGAGTTCACTCAAAGTCAGGATACGGGCAAGGATCAGAACCAAATACACAGAATAGCAGCACATGCAGGAACTTAGAATTAATTATTATAGAAAGACTTATAACAGGCAATGACAGAGTGCAGAGCAGGGGGTTATATAGGCAGGTTGATGGATAACACAGAGCACCTGTGACCAGATTAACAACAGGTGAAACTAACCATACCTACATGAATATACAAGGGTACCATAGCAGGGAACCAGAACCTTAGCTGTCTGCTCAAATAGAGCAGTGGTAAAAGATCCTATACAATAACCCACAGGTCACTGGTTTATTTCCAGGCAGGATGTTACAGTGGTTTTATTTTCAGCATTATTTTGGCACATCCAATTAAGAGCTTTTTTTTTTTTTAAAAGAGAAACTTTGTGTTAATTCTCAATAAAATAAACAGCTGATCTATTTTACACTAATTGTAAATTTTGAATTCTGCTTTAATAAAAAGCCCCATATATACTGTAGTTTTGGTCCAGAATTCTTTAAGCCAGTTATATATTTTAATCAGCTTCTGCAATAGTAACATTCTCTTTATCTTATAGAAGAGAAACTAATGAAAATGCAAATGACAGTTTTGAAATTTCAAAGTAGCTAGTTAAAATGGTTCAAACAATCTTTAAAAATGCGATACAACAGAAGCTTGGGGAAAAGTATGTTGATTGACAATCCTGTCAGACAGGAAGGCCCTGGAGAAAGAATAGATTGCCTCAGATATTGCAGCACTACAACACATATAAAATACTAATCAAGCCCTGGGAGTCAAATAAAAAATATAGAATCATGTGATTACATTTGTGCAGCAGTAGTTGAAAAGATATATATGCAGCAAACTATAATTTTCATAATAAAATATAAACAGTTGAAATATTTTCAATTTACCCAGTGTTTCGAAGACCACTATATTTAGTACTGAACACAAATTCCACAAATGTTTTTTTCAACAAATCAACTCTTTTAGAAGTATTTTAGCCATACTGACTGATCTTCTAAGTATAAAACTGTGACTTGGAGCTATGTTAATCAATCTTTTCCAGTACAGTGTCCTTCCAATTAAAGACCATGGATTAATGTATTTTGCTCTAATAAATGCAGCATGTGTCATTGGTTCTCCTCTGATATAAGCCAGTAAGAAGCATTTGAAAAAGACAAAAAGAAAAAACTGTGGGCTGACTAATTTAGCATTTTTCCAAAATATATTTTTCCATGCATGCTAGAGTTAATGCTAATGTGTCATTTAAACGTGGAATTTGGGTATATAAATGACATTCTAGTAGCATACTTAAATGACAATAGGCAGTAAAGACGAAAAATATATTTTATCATTCTAATAATATGGTGGGTACTCTGCACAGTTATGGTGGGTACAATTTAGTTATAGCAATCAAAAAATGAATAACAAAAACAGAAAATTATAATATACTGCATTAAATGCGTCAGCGGAGGACACTGGCGGCCAGGTGAAGCAGTAACAGGGTTCAGGTCTGGGCCGCTTGAACCCTGGGAAAAAACCCGGTGGGCCCCAGCAGCCCAAACCTGATCCTGGTTGCCGCTTCCCCTGGCCACCGATGTCCTCCCCTGACGTGTTTCATGCAGTGCATTATAATTTTCTACAAGCATACAAAAAGAGAGGGGGATTGATCAATGCACATTCCCTGGTCCCCTGTTTCATAAGTAAATAATCTATGCTAGTGCATGTGTTAACAAAAACAGGGGTTTTCAGTTACAAAGTTATGATCATAAGATTGGGTAAGCCACCATACCACATCAAGGTAAACCCCGTATGGTGGTTCTATCTACTTACCTCTGGTCATATTTTTCAAAGGCTGACACTCCCGTGCACTGTTCCCATTCTTGACCTGGGGGCTGGTTTGAGTCAGAGGGCTTAGTCACTCCCATGCCTTCAGCTTTTATAGAGAGAGATTGCCAGGATGCTTGTAGTTAATTTGGGCAGATCAATCGCACTTCCATTGTATTTGTATACTCTATTTAGCCTTGGAGTGCTCCCACAACCCCTTTCTGTGTATCATTATAATTTTCTGTTTTTGTTATTTTGACTCCTATAACTAAATCAGGTGTGGGCCACCAGGCCCACCAGCTTTTTTTTCCCAGTGTCCCGGCAGCCCAGATCTGATCCCTGTAGCTGCTTCCCCTGGCCACCGATGTCCTCCCCTGACACGTTTCATGCAGTGCATTATAATTTTCTGTTTTATTTATTCATTTTTTGACTCCTATAACTAAATTTAAATTCATAGCAGTTATAATTGGGCATACTTTATACTCCCATTGTAACACACCTATTGATTTTACTCTTTATATAGTATGTGCAAAAGATTTGTCTTTTTTAACAAAGGAAGAACCAAAAAATACTGCATACTTACTTTGAAAGGAAAAAGCATAATAATAATGGAAACACTATTTCCAGCTTTAGGTGAATGTGAAAATATGTATTGTGGTATTCCACCTAAAAACTATGGGCTATATGAATTTTCAAATATTTTAATGGATCTTTAATGGATCAGCAAAAAAACAAACAAACATATATATATACACACACACACACACACACATATATACACTGTATGTACAAACTGTATATAGATTATAATTTACATGTTTTATTTTCTGTTTAGTTTCTGTTGCATAGAATTACATTTTCTTTCATTATGTAAAAAAAAACAGAAAAATGTATCTTCCTGAAAATACTGTAGGTCTTTATGTGAATGGATTATAATAAACATAAATTATTGGACCTTGAGTGATTTTAAACTATAAGTTATGAAAATGGAACATCTCTGTACAGGTACTGTATATACAATGTTTTAACAGTTTTTTTTTTTCATTCAAATTCTGCTCTTTGAAATTCTAGACATGTCTTGAAAATTGAAGTCCAAATGAATTTATGACAAAATTATACAACATTTTTGAAAATTGTAGTAATTTATTGTACTGGAGTGACCTTTTCAGTATTCTGCCATGTACCTGACCTTCAGTTTTCTTCAAGTTTCTTCCTTTAGTTTCATAAAATTGTAGAAAAGAACAGTCAGCCAATCAAAATGTAATAACAAAAGGTCAAATTTACACAACACTGTTGAAAGAGCGAATTGGTTAATCAATCAAAATAGAAAATCTATCAAATCCAAGTACAAAAAAAATGTCATAAGTCCATAACTACCTAGTTCATTATATGTGAAGCCTTTGAGAATGGGCTCTGTGGTTTAATGTTGAAAAACTGATCGAATATATTGTGGTATTTTCTGTTGCTTAAAATTAAAATCCAATTATATGTTCATTTTCTGTAAATATTGATAATTTTGTATTTTTATAAAGCAAGCCTCTTTAAAGATAAAATGTTATCTGAATGTAAAAATAAAATGTGGTAATAAAATCTTTTGTGCTTTGAAAGTTTTTTCAGAGCCATTAAGCTCCAAAGAAATCACACTATTAATGCTGAACAAGCAAATGTTCAATGGTCAAATGTTAGAGTTTTTTAATGCTGAACAAGCAAATGTTCAATGGTCAAATGTTAGAGTTTTTTTGTTTTTCTTTAAACTAATGCCCTGTGCATAAGTGTATATGATTTATAAACACATATTATAATGATTAGATAATGAGAGTCCTGCCCACAGGATTTAAGGTGGCCATACACGAGCAGATCCGCTCGCTTGGCGATGTCGCCAAGCGAGCGGATCTTCCCCCGATATCCCCACCTACGGGTGGGCGATATCGGGGACCATTTAGGTAAAAAAAATAATAATCCGATCGTTTGGCCCTGGGGCCAGACGATCGGATTATGTGGGCGGCAATGGGGCAGTCGGATCGGGGACCGCATCAACGAGCCGATGCGGTCCCCGATCCGACCAGATTTTCTAACCTGGCCGATCGAGATCTGGCCAATTTCAGGCCAGATATCGGTCGGCCAGGCCGATCTGCTCTCCCCATACACGGGCCGATTAGCTGCCGAATCGGTCCAAGGGACCGATATCGGCAGCTATAGTCGGCCCGTGTATGGCCACCTTTACAGTCTGTAGGGTGTTAATAACAGATGAATAAGGTTTAAATTAATCAGCTATAGGTGAAGTATATGTTGGGAACATATTGACTGTTAGTAAGAGGTGCAGCAGAGGTTATGGTGGTGAGGTGGATGAGTCTTGCAGTTGTATTCTCAATAGACTGTAGAGGTAAAAGTGAGTGAGTGGGTGGCCATTAAGGAGCAGATTGCAATAGTCTAAGCAGGAGATGATTAATAAGTGAACTAGTATTTTGTTGTTTCCAGACTGAGAAAGGGGAATACTCTTTCAATATTTTTAAGATTTCTATGTAAATTTTCAGAAGTTTAAATATTTAATTATTTTCAAGATTTCACAAAGTATTGGATGTAAAGGATAAAGTATAGGAAGGAGTCAGGCTAGGCTCAATCAATCAATCGCCGCACAGTGGACGCGTCCCCTGATACTTCCCCTGCATCGCCGTATCACCTTTCTTCAAATGACCGGAAGCCAACTTTTAACAGGTATTTTGTACTACAGCATTCAAAATAATAAATGGTTTGTAGGATAGGGCAATTATTGGGGCAGGGTAGAATAGATTTTTTAGTTAAAAATTTTTAGTGTTACTTTTTCTTTAATTGCCCCTATCATGACAATGTAGAAGTTTTACATAGGTCCAGGGTTGGTGGCTGCAATGTTTGTTACATCACATCGTGTTTAAATCTCCACTATGCTAAAAAGGAGCATGTGCACTCAGAGTTGACATAGTCCTGGCTTTGCACATACTACTGGTCTTAAACACATTGCTCAAAATTATGGAAAGGGCACTTATTCTGAAAACCCATGCATACGTAGATTCAACCCCTGCTATTATTATTTTTTGGAAAAAGGCCCTGCAAATATGTTTGCATGAAAAAGCCTGTGTTAAGCCTATGCTGTGTTATTCAAACGTTCTTTCAGTTAATCCCATGTTTAGTCACACTGGTTCTGCTTCAAGTACCTCATTCTATAATTTAAAAAAGTTTTTTCTATTACACTAATCTGCAGACATTTCAAAACTTGTTGATTGTCAGAGGCTGTTCATAGAAGACGATATCCATAGGTTTAGGCTTGGGCTTGCCTGGTCCCTTCTTCTTTTACAGTGATTAAAAAAAATTCAGTGGCAATGCCATTATATGGAATCTTACATTTTTTCTTAAGTTGGGACACATGCACATGCAATGTGACATTACAAACTACATTAGAGACAGTGCACATTACTTATCTGAATTTAGTATTTACTGGAGGTCTTCTAAAACATTTTGCCAAAGACAACCAGATTAGTTCTTTTTCATATCTTATCACTGAAAAAGATATTATAGCAGCTTGAAAATAGGTAATGTACCACAAAATGCCATCAATGAATAATGTAAGAATTACTTTTACAGAAATGAGAGAAATGAACAGTAGAAAGTGTTTTATATTAGAATATAATATAATGATTAGACTTACACTCAATAATGTTATTGAGAAAATAGGTAGGGTAAAAAGGACTCAGTGACCAGTTTCCAAAAAAAAATTAAATGTTAGGAATAAGGTAATCATTTTTACAAAGAACTCTGTGACCAGTTTCCAAAAAAAGTTGAAATGTTATCGATGAAGTAATCATTTTTACAAAGGACACAGTGACCATTTAAAAAAAAAAAAAATCTGAAATGTTAGGAATGAGGTATTACGTTTTGCAATAAAAAATAGCATTAACTTAAAAGCCATAATTTTAATGTACAAAATTGGTTTCATTAAGAGACTGATCCAACTGCCTTTTTGCATTCAGGAAGGGTTTTTCACCCTTTCTGAGACAAAGTAGAAAAACTGCTATGCAGCTATGCAGGGGCAGGCCAAGCTAACCAGATGCCCTAGGCAACCTGGTCGGCCACTGGGTCTCCTTCTGACACCCCCGCACACATGCACAATACAATAACATGCACTGGGGAGCAAGAGAGACCATGGAGTAAGGTTAGGCAGAAGAGGTACCTGCCTAGTGAACCCCCCCCCATCATTGTGCCCTAGAATGGTGCCTCTTGTGCCTACCCCTAGTTCCGGCCCTGCAGCTATATGTAAATGTGTTTGCATATTATACAGTGAAAAAAGTTTGGAATGATCCAAAGAGATCCTAAGAGATCTGAATTGAGATTGGAAGAGGAGAAATACATTTTTAAGTATCATCAGCATAGATGTAGTATTTAAACCATATAAATGTATTAGATAGCCAAGGGATGCACACAGAGAAGATAATAAGGGGCTTAGTACAAAGCCTTAAAGAACCCCAACAGAGAGAGGAATGTCAGAAAATGATACTCTATTGTAGGAGACATTGAAAAAGAAATTTGAAAGGTAATAGGAAGACCAGGGAAAGGCAGTGTCACAAAAGCTAAAGGCGGCCATACCTGTTACAGTTATGATCTTTCCCATAACCAATGCTCTCAGTAAAGATTGTTTGCCCACTCTACTAATGTTAAGAGCTGAATAGTCAGATGTGTGGGTTAAACCAAAAGAATTCTTGACTCCTATCTGATGATTCAGCATTAACATTTGCAGATGCTGCAGCACCTTTTTTAGTCCTGCCTGATCACCGAAATGACCAATATCCAAAGATTTAACAATACTGTTTGGCTTGTCTCCCACCATACACACACCAATTACCATATGATAATATCAGTGCCTGTATGACCACCTTTAAAATATGAGACTGCAGTTTAGATCTGGAGATTGTGCCAGTCCATCAAAGAAAGTACACTCACTTCAACATTTTGAACAGCAGTGTGAACAGTTTTTCAATTTCAGCTAAACATTAAAAAATAATTTTTAAAATAAGAGAATTTTGAAGTTACTATAGTGTGCAAAAGGCTTTTTGATATGCAGTCAAGGAGTTAAACCACAAAGATGCAAGATAATGGATGTGTCAGAATGAGTTCAAATTGGGTGGGGGCACAAGTAAAAATGGTATAAAGAGTCCAGGAACTGGAGAAAAGGAATGTAAGTGGATAAAGTCCACCAGGACTGTACAGTAATGTCAGCATGTGAAAAAAAAGTAACAAGATTTGTACAGTGCTTGTCAAGCAACTGTTTAATTGTTTAATAATTAGTTTATTAATGTTTTTGCCTTTTTCTAATGAAATGAATAAAATTAGTATATGATGTTGTTGTACAGCATTCATTCTAAAGGAAATTAAAAAACCTTTAAGTCAACAGTTGGAAACAAGTTATTTTTTCATCTTTCATATTATGCTTGTGTGCCATCTGGATTCTTTGGCTCGTTACTTTAATTTCCCTTGGTGTGTTTTCTTTCTCTCAGTATGCTCCTAAAAATAGTAGAACATGGTGTTTATGTTCTGCAACCCTTTCTCTGCAAGTACGCTTACCAAAGATCTGTCCTTAACAAATGTAGAATGGACAACTGGGCAAAGAGCAACAGTTTTATGTTAGTTACTTAATACAAGAATGCTGTCTAATTTATCTAGAAAATCATGTCAGCTAAGGAGATCTTGAAAACACAGAGAGGCAATTAGTCTATGCAAAGTTTCAAATTGCTTTTAGTATCAGTTTTGTTTAGTCATTTTTTAGTTAGATGCTAGCTAAGCTTAAGCATATTTGCATGTTTAATTCAAGGGACTTAAAGCTGACCAGCAGCCAGTTTTGGTACACATAATAAAACAACATGACTTATTAACCTTGGTTTATTCAGGGCACTTGTGTGTTATGTGATTTTCATTCTGAAACATAGCAGTCAGTGTTTTTTTTAATCATGTGATGCACCAGATCACTTATATTGTAGGTGACCGACATTCAGTTGGGGAGTAATTCTCAGTGATTTATTTCACATTCCCATGGGCAACAAATTAGGTGCTCATGGGCTGCTAGCAAGTAAGTAACACACAAGGACACACAAGACAATGTGAATATTGTGTTAGGGTCTGTAGAGAAAAAAAATCACAATTCATTTTAGGAATTGATGTGAGAACCCACAAAGGAGAAAATCTGGATTAAGCCAAAAATGATGGATCAAACAGTAGTGTACAATCAAGCAAGAACTATTGAATATCAGGCTTGATTACATCAATACAGCTGAGTGGCAAAGAAGAGATCATTAGAAGTGGTTGACTTTTAAAAACCCCTGGTTAAGTGTTTTCCATCTTTGGCTCACATAAGAAATGCAGATCTTTACAAAATCAGGACCAGAGCTTTGATGCTAAATGCTCTGATATGCTATGTGTACCAGTGTCTTTATTGGGATGGATAAGCAAGTTAGTCCTCAATTCTGAGCAAATGATTAACAGAGGCAGTTCCAGGTGGCCAGATAAAATAAATTTGGCTATATTTATGTTGTGCTTCTATAGGTATACCTATCTTATCTAATTAATACAATTAAATAAAAAATGACATTGCTAGTCTGTTGAGAAGTAATATAACCCATCTCTTACATTTTGCTAATAGTCTGGCAGGTATTATGTGAATTAGAAACAATGCTTGGGACCAGCAAATGATGGGACAAAGCAAATGCTTTGGGACCAATGCCTCCTCCTCTGACCCTGCTCCACTTGGAAAGTTATAAAATAAACTTTAAATTCCAGTGCAATAGAAGAAAGGCTTTTACAGTATGAATGTTTTTAAAGAAATGCATGGGGGATCATAAATAGAAAAATTATGTATATTTTTACATAACACCCTGCCCTGCTGGTTATAGACTGGAGGACAATGCATTGCCCCAAGGCTTCTCAATACCTACTATCGCTTTCTATTCTCCCCACCTATAGGAGGACAGGAGAAGTGAAACTACAGAATTTCCTGCAGACTCCTATGCTATTTAAAAATGACCTTTGAAAATTATTTTATTGCACATGTAAAAAGACAAGTAGATATAAGTACATGATGAAACAGATGAGTGGCATCAAAATCTGCATTGTTTGGGCACTAAGAGGTCCACATATTTTCATAGTTTTATAATTTGTTTTTATAGTCATGGTTTAAAAACACCCAAAAAACACAAAAATACGAATGTTCAGAAAAGGTATTAATAAAGTTGTTAAAGACAATTGTCTTTAACTACTTTATTAATACCTTTTCTTTGAGACAAAATGCATGCAGGAACATTCTGTCATGTTCTATCTCAAACAAGTAAGCATTCGAGAAGAAAGTTGCACTTCAGTGCATTTTTTAACACAAACTGCCCCAAAGAGTCAAAAATCTTGCTGTGTGACATTCATTATAGAATAAGCTTTTAATCTTTTAAGTATGTTTTTCCTTTGGGTGCTTACATACAGGGCATTGCATCACCCAGGGGGAAATCCTCTCTGCCATGGAAGATGGAGAGCGAGACATTATCTACCCCTTTATATTTGTTGGCATCACTACATGTAAAACACATTACATGCACTCAAAAATGCCTCCTTCTGCACTTTTTCCCAATTACCTGGGTTTTATGCATCTAATTTTTTTTTACATACAGGTTTTTTTATATGCGACTATTCCAATTAATATAATATGCTTCCTTGGAAGAGATTTGCTGTTGAGCTCAGACTTAACTATTGAGGAAGAAGACCCCGCAGTTGTGGGTGGACATAGGGAACAGGGGGCCCGGACCATGGGTTTTTCGTTTCCTCTATAGTTGCAAAGAAATCCCTCCTCCCTAATTGCTCTCCTACTTGCGGGCAGTGGGAACAAGCTGGGGGCCCCTCCCAAGAATTTTTTACAAGGGGCTCAGCGCCCAGTTATTAACCTACTGCTGCTGAGCACTGATTTCCCCTCTTGTCATGGCCCCTATTCTTTTGCATTAGATCTTTAACAAGCCTTACCTTCCTCTGTGTTTATGTTTCTTGTCTGCACTAGATTTTTATTCTTTTCAGTTTTACAAGGTATTTGTTTTCTTAGGATACAAACTGATAAGTATATTTATTTAACAATGTGTTAAAGACCTTCCATTTATTCTTTGTGTTTACTTGTGATAAAACTTGATTGCTGTATTTAAGTTGAAGAAAAGCCTATTTCAAGATTAAACTAGCCTTGGGAAATTAAGAGGTCTATATGATCTCTTTTAAATTGCCTCTCTTTCACGAGTTATGCTTTTCTATATCTTTCTTCAACTGACAGAAGCCATTTTTTAAAACAGAATAAAAAAAATACAGGTATAAAGTCTATTATCCAGAATGCTTTTCCATATTTTGGATCACCACAAAAAAAGAATGTTTTTATTATTATTATTATTATTATTATTTGCTTAAAATGGACTCTATAGGAGATTGCATTGCCACAATTCTTTTTGCAGAATTGGTTTTTGAGTAAAGGATCCCATTTTAGAAGATACATGGAAGAGACTTAACGTTAGAACCAAGTTTGTAATAATTGGTAACTGGGTTTTTCTAGATAAAGGGTCTCCCTCTAATTTGGAGTACTATACCTAAAAACTACTATAAAAAAATAAGCATTAAGAAATATAAAGGATTGGATTTAGCTAGATTAGGATAAGGTACCATCTGATTATTTCAGAAAAAAAGCAAATCAGTCAAAACTGTAATTTCTTGTTTTCTAGGCTTGCTGCATAACATGTTTCTTGGATAGGAAATTGCATTCCTATAAAACATGGAGTAGAACTTCCAAGTGATTACTTTTATACATTTATGAGGGATTGATATGTTAGCTGTGTCACTGGTGATGAGAATTTTTTCGCCTGACATAGATTTGCGGCGAAATTTAAAGAGAAAAAAACCCATGACTTGGAGTGAGAAAAAAGTCACGTGCATAAAGAAGTTGCACAAGTAGAAATTTGTCATGCGTATAAACAATGTTGTGACCATAAAAAAAGTTGCATGGTGGCCGCGACAAACACATTTCACAATTTCTTTGGGACAGATTCACTTATCACTAGTCAGTACCTTTAGCATAGCTTCATTCATAAAGTTCACAGCCAAGATGTGCAGTAAACCTTATGGATGGACATTTATGAATGCAGTGCAGTTTTAAAAGTGCAATTTTTTTAAACAAAAATCACAATGCTCTTTTTATCCACAATGCAGTATTTTTCCTAGAATTCCAGTGCCATTGTGGTGACTTGTGTCTGCCATAATTGCAACCAGTGCATTAAAATGAGCACAGTAATGACTGTGTCATTTTATGCAATGTTATAATGGCATTGGTATAGCATTCTTTCAACTTTTGACTGTATTGACTATTTACATAAACCGTTATGTACTCTAGAATTCAGGGTGGCTTAAGCTTCAGCGGTCGCCAGCATCCCTAGGAAGACTTGTACATGATTCATCAGTGCAGGCTGGAGATATGCAATGGTGCTCAGCATAACCATAGAGCGTAGCACCTTTAATGAGTGGAATTATGACATGTAACATTTGCCTCATATTAACATAGTTCAGGCCTCCAGTAGCACATCAATGTTTTAGAATATACTAAAATGTCATATTTTATTTACAAGATATATTTTGACTATATTGAATGCTTATAAACATATACTACTGTATTTATTTTGCCAGCATCTCATAGTGGGACACACAATTTGCAACATCAGTGTGTTATGTACTTTTTTACTTTTCAGATAAAATAATGTATGTAAATGCAACTGCAGGCAAAATGCAAATATGTTTGCACCATGGTATCTTCCTCGTCATTTGTATTATGAGCACATACAAACAATCTGTGCAGATGAGGTTTCTGCATGATAAAACACAGTCATTTGAATTCTGATTATTTTATAAATGTTAGGGCTTTTCTTAAGAATTTTGCATCTGTCTTTGTCCCAGTGCTGAGATCCACCTGTTCATCTAGAAAGAATAATTCAGCCATAAGAAAGCCTAAAGCTGAATTTACACTTCAGTAACTCTTCCAGTCCCATTCTCCTGTTTAAGCAACTACAGCAGTCAGATGGCTATCTATGTGTCTAACAAAAAAAATGATAATAATAAATAAGGCACTGTAACACAACAGAACATTTAATAAACATGCGTTGTCTTCATCATATATATGAGTTCTCAAATCAGACACAACCTGTTTGCTACATGAACATTAAAATCAAATTCATCCTTAAATGTTAGAACAGATGTAATTTAAGAGTGGACTGTGTTTTTACTTCTATTCCCACAAGATGGCTGTGGCTGACAATCACTGAGACATGAAATAAGATTTACATGTTTCTTTTTATATTGGTAAAGACAGTTGGAGACCTCCCCCCCCTCCTACCACAAGTTTCAAAAAGCCACAGGCAAATGAATATTAATGGTTACACAAAGCTAGCAGTCCATCATAATACATTTGTATTTAAAACCTCAAACATTAGAAATCTGTAGATTATATGACTAACAGATAAAATCCATTTCACTTTTGGACTTCAGTCCTTAAGAAGGATATTAATCAGCTAAATAGAGAGTGCAGAGACTAAACTGGTAAACTGGATTTAAAGTATGAAGTTAGACTGTCAAGGTTGGGGTTGTTTTCTTTGGAAAAAGGTGCTTGAGAGGGGACATGATTACTCTGTACAAGTACAAGAATGTGATTTTAAATAGGGCTGAGAATCTCAATAGTGATGAGCGAATCTGAAAACTTAGTGCAACTTATGCAACTTTTTTTGATGCCAAAATGTAGACTTGTGCAGCTAATGTATGCCTGGCAAAAAAAAAAATTCTCATCACTAAGTCTCAAATGTTTTTATTAACTGGGAAAAAAATAAATTCTATTAATGCCTATTAATTAAGAGAGGTTTGGAAGATTTCTTGAGCAAGCATAATATCCAAGATTATTGTGATACTAAAATCAGTAAGGGGCAGAAGCTGTCCAATTGACTTCTATTGAACCTCATCCACCTTTTAATTTGCAAGTTTTTTTCTGGCAAGTTTTTACAGTTTTTTTCTTTAATAAATATAGACCTTTACCAATAATGGCAGGTTTTTTTCCTCATTTTTCTCGAATAGTAAAAAACAAACAAACTTGAACTTTGATGACTTGGCCCCTTAGGCAGAGGGCACACAAAGTGGTTTGTCCACTTCTCTCAGCCTTTGTTTTTTTTGTCAGGCTGAGAAAACTGGATCTGCTGCCCTATGCTACTCTGTGTGCCTGTACTGAAAACTACAACTTTCACCTCAGGGCAGAAACACACAGTGTAGCAAGCTGACCTATGCTCTGCTCTGTGTGCCTGCACTCAGGCAGATACTGTAGTTTTCAGCACAGGCATACAGAGCAGCATAGGGAAGAGGATCTGCAGAAGAATGGAAATACAGGCTGAGAGAAGCGGACAAACCGCTCTATGTGCCCCCAGCCATAGTATAGATATTGAATATAGTGTATAGCAGTGATCCACAACCAGTAGCTCGTGAGCAACATGTTGCTCCCAGTGGCCTCAAAGCAGGTGCTTATTTTTGAATTCCTGGCTTGAATGCAAGTTTTGGTTGCTTAAAACCCAGTGTAAAGCCAAACAGAGCCTTCTATAGGCTGCCAGTCCACATAGGGGCTACCAATTAGCCAATCATAGCCCTTATTTGGCTTGTTCAGGTACCTTTTTCATGCTTGTGTTGCTCCCCAACTCGTTTTACATTTGAATGTTGCTCACGGGTAAAAAAGGTTGGGGATCTCTGGTGTATAGTAAAGTATAAAGTCTTTCCTCATAGTTTAATTATTGTATTCATTTGCAAGTTCAGCTGCATGGCTCTTCACTCTTTCCAGCTCATTAATATCCTGGACTGGGACCCAAAACTGTACTGCATACTTAATGTGAGGCCTTACTAGGGGTTTATAAAAAGGCAAAATTATGCTTTTATCTCTCAGGTTAATAACCTTTCTAACACAAGACATGACTTTATTTGTAGCCACTTTCTGACACTGCCTAGAGTTACACAGTTTGTTATCCACTAAAATCCCTAATTCCTTCTCTTGATGTCATATAATATAATAAAATAATATTTTCTATGATTATCACATCAGTATATGACTTATGACTAAGTGATTAACATATAATATACATAAAATTTTTATGAAATGCATATATCAAACAAACAAAGACCTTTCTTTATCAAAAAATGATCAACTATCCCACTACACACAATTCAGGACTTGTATGGCAGTGTTCCATGAAAGACTTAAGCTGTTCTAATGGTAAAGCAAGGATTTCTGCATAATAGGTTCTTAATATTAATCTATCGATACTAGTTTTCTTGATAGTGTCCAAAATTGTAATTGTTTAGCAAATGTATCTATACTCCTTGTCTAATTAAATATATTTTTGGTAGTCTAACCATAATACATGTTTCCTGTGCAATAAATAAAAGATTGGCAAATAATCTGCTTTTGTTATATCTGGGGATTTTGTTTCTTACTTCATCTTATATGAAATATTGTTGCAAGACCTGTTGACAGTTTCATTTTTACTTGAAAAATAACTCTTACATGAGAATGTAATAAAAGTTATCCATGGGTAAAAACTATACATGGCAAAAAAAAAAAAAAAATCTTTACACATACTGAATTAAATATAGTGTTTTTTGAGCCCACCAAAGAATTCAGAAACAACTAATAGTAGAAAAAATATTTACACCTGTGCATAAATTATGTTATGGAAAAAGTAGAAAAGTGAGTTTGAAAGGGGTAGGTAAACTTAAAATTATAATTACAATGTATTGTATTTTTTTGTCCTATTTGATTGTTAGGGCCCCATTTATTCTAGCAACAAGGCAATTTTTCAAAAGTCACAATGAAAGATAAAAAGGAAATAGCTTTTATAAAAAGATTTGCAATAAATATGTAACAATGACAATAAAAATGTAGCCACGCAATGGATTGGGTTTTTTGTTGCGGGGGAGACTGACCCCAACAGACACCTTTTTAAATGGCAATATGGAATAAGGTAGAATAATTTTAAAAAGACTAGATAAATCAAGACCAATAGAAAAGTTAAAAATATTGATTTAAAATTTGCAAAATAGGAACTGGAACTTTTGGTCTTAATTTAGACAATAGTGGGGATATCTGCAAAAGGAATGTTGTTTGAAATGATGATTAAAATATATTTTTATCCCACTAAAAAATTTAAAATTCACACATACTATAAAAATGTGCCTTTTTTGACACGAGCGTGCCTTTTTTACGTACCCTTTTTGATGCAACCACGCCTTTTTTATGCAAAATATTATTATTTTTATTGTTGCTACTACTGCCTCTAATAATACTAATATATTTTTGTTGTTTTTTTTTTTTTTAAATCTCTTCATTGCAACTCCACTCTCTAGATAGGACTCTCCAGCATGGCTTTACTATGATGTTCTTACATTTTTTTTTTTTTCCTTCCTTGGGTCTGCAGGAGACTTTTAGGTAACTATTTATGTCTTGTAATATATTAGTATTATTAGAGGCAGTAGTAGCAACAATAAAAATAATAATATTTTGCATAAAACAGGCGTGGTTGCATCAAAAAAGGTACGTAAAAAAGGCACGCTCGTGTCAAAAAAGGCACAGTCACAACAAACGTGTACATAAAAAAAGACGCATGGTAACCGCATTTCACAATTTTTTCACTGTTATGCAATTTTTTAGCAATTTCGCTAACTTTTCTCCGGGACAGATTCGCTCATCAATAGTCATATCTGCTAAAAGGAATGTTGTTTGAAAGGATAATGAAAATATATTCTTGCCCAACAGACTAATAAAAATCCATAATGTATGTTTATGTCTATCAGAATGCCTTTTAGATTTCAAGTGTGTGTGTCTCTTTCTTTGCATTTCACTCTTCCTGATTTCTATTAAAAATGCATCAGGTTTTTGATTACTTTATCACAATGTGGAACCAAACAACTCTGTATGATAGAATTTAATTTTGGTTGCAGATGAGCTATTCTCTTGATGCAGAAACTGTGATCACCCAATCAAAGCCTATGTAAAGGTTAGGAAATATGCTTCAGAGTAAATGTCAGAAGACATTTGATACAAAATATGAATAACCTTCTCCTTTCACTGCAAAAGAGAGATTGAATGAACCCTTATTCCATCTATCAAAGCTTCCTGGCACAAAGATTTTTTTTTTTTACTTTTCTGCACTGATACACCTCAGTTGTTTGCAGGTTTCCTATTTGATAGACACCAACTTCAAAAGAAATTGAAGAATAGAAGAAATAATTTTAAGTAAAATAGACAAAAAGATGACATCTACATTGTAATGAAACAACTTTACTAATCCAAAGGGAAAATATGAAATATTTTTGCAATCTGTAAATGTATTCCAATACCCTCTCCTGAACTGTTGCACCAAATGGAATGTAAGGGATAACCTTTAGGGCTCTGGGACACGGGGAGATTAGTCGCCCGTGACAAATCTCCCTGTTCGCGGTCAACTAATCTCCCCGGATTGCCATCCCACTGGCAAGAATGTAAGTCGCCGGTGGGATGGCACACGCTGCCCGTGGCAACTTTGGCGATTTGCCGAAATCGCCTGCGCAGCGTGTGCCATCCCACTGGCGACTTACATTCTCGCCGGTGGGATGGCAATCCGGGGAGATTAGTCGCCCGCGAACAGGGAGATTTGTTGCGGGCGACTAATCTCCTCGTGTGCCAGAGCCCTTACTCTGTATGTTTCATGCTATGTATCCAGCCTGGATTCCTATCCTCCCCAGGTAATTAACCCCTACCGTGAGGGCAAACAAAGTTAAGACTCTGTAATCTGATACACATAGGGGCACATTCAAGGTGGCCATACACGCACCGATATTATCGTACGAAACCTCGTTTCGTACGATAATCGGTGCGTGTATGGCATGTCAGCGAGCCGACCGATATCGCAGGAAGCTGCTGAAATCGGTCGGCTCGCCGATCGGCCAAGTTAGAAAATTTTGATCGGGCGCCATAGAAGGCGCCTGACCAAAATTCTCCCTTCAGAGCTGAATCGGCAGAAGGAGGTAGAAATCCTATTGTTTCTACCTCCTTACCTGCCGATTCAGCCCTGAATGGTGTGTGGCGGATCTGACGATGTTTCGTGCGACCGACGGTCGTACGAAACATCGTGAGATCGCCACGTGTATGGCCAGCTTTACTAAGACACGAATCTGAACCGAATTGGAAAAATTCTGATTTGAAAACGAACATTTTGCGACTTTTTCGTTTTTTTGTGATTTTTTCGGCGTCTTTACGACTTTTCGGAAATTGTCGCGACTTTTTCGTTACCAATACGATTTGCGGGAAAAAACGTGAGTTTTTCGTAGCCATTCCGAAAGTTGCGCAAAATCTGTCGCTTTTTTTGTAGCGTTAAAACTTGCGCGAAAAGTTGCGCCTTTTTCGTAGCGTTAAAACTTAAAAGGTGCGACGTTTCGCACAAGTTTTAACGCTACGAAAAAATCACAACTTTTTGCGCAAGTTTTAACGCTACGAAAAATCGCCAGATTTTGCGCAATTTTCAGAATGGCTAAGAAAAACTCGCGTTTTTTCGCACAAATCGTATTAGTAACGAAAAACTCGCGACAATTTTCAGAAAAAATCGCAAAATACCGATCATTACGAAAAAAACGCAATCGGACGCATTCGGCCCGTTCGTGGGTTAGTAAATGTGCCCCATAGTTGACCTCAACTCCCCCTGTAGAAGCTGTGTACTGTCTGGATCCTATATGCAGACTAAGGGGCTGATTCATCAAAGTACAAGCTTGAATCAAATGGGTAAGATTCAGATTAGATACGATAATTTCTGATGATCGCAAATATCACGAAAATGCTTACGAAAAAATCATATTAGTCATGATAATATCGTATTGGCCATTCGAAAGTCACAAAATTTTCATATCCAAACAATCGTAAATGGCGGGAAAACTTTTCTGACTTTGATCCTTCAGTGAATGTTTTTGGAAGCCTCCCATAGGAGTCAATGGCACTCGGCAGCTCCAACCTGACCCAAGGAAAGTCTCCCATAGGGCTCAATGGCACTCTGCAGCTCCAACCTGGCCCAAGGAAAGTCTCCCATAGGGCTCAATGGCACTCTGCAGCTCCAACCCGGCCCAAGGAAAGTCTCCCATAGGGCTCAATGGCACTCTGCAGCTCCAACCTGGCCCAAGGAAAGTCTCCCATAGGGCTCAATGGCACTCTGCAGCTCAAACCTTGCCCAAGGAAAGTCTCCCATAGGGCTCAATGGCACTCTGCAGCTCCAACCCGGCCCAAGGAAAGTCTCCCATAGGGCTCAATGGCACTCTGCAGCTCCAACCCGGCCCAAGGAAAGTCTCCCATAGGATCAATGGCACTCTGCAGCTCCAACCTGGCCCAAGGAAAGTCACGATACCGAAGCTTGAATGAATCCGAAAATTTTGCACTCATTCATTGAGACAATACGATTTTATTGTGTAAGTTTTAATGCACAGTATGAAAAAGTCATGCAATTTAGCAGAGAAATTAGCAAAAATATGCAAGGTACGAAAACTTTTTTCGTATGATTTTTTTGTATTCGGAGGCAATCGTACTTTGATAAACAGACCCCTAAATGTATGTATGTATATCTTTATTTATTAAGGGCTACTTATGTATGCAGCACTGTACAGTAGAATATATTAATACAAACAGGAGGTTATTAAGATAATAATAGATAAATACAAAGTATGGGCATGCTCAATAAATGGCACCCCATTGACCCAGCAGTATTAGCTGTGATTAGTACAATCACAGTTCAGGGCCATATAGGTTCCTATAATGACCCACCTAGAAAATCCTCTGATCGGCCACTTTGTAATTGGCAGAAAGAATGAATCTATGTACTGCATTTACAACAGGGGCTTTCCCCTTTCTGGTTTGCAAAGGTAGCTGCTTAGAGTTTCAGAGAGTGCCCAGATGTAAACCTTCACAGTTGTACCCATATGTTCCAGTGTCCAGCAGTACCCAACCCTGGTATCATCCACAGGCAGAACCAATTATTGCAGACTTACCAATAGAGTTTCAGAGCTGTATAGTAATCTTCAAGGTGAATCAAGATTAAAATCAATTGCAGCATCTTTTATTTTCTCCTCTGTGTAGAAACCCAAGGTCAAAAAATAACAATGTAGTTGAACTACAAGAGAGTGCACAACAGAATATATAGTGTAGTGTTAATGAAATATGGGCTGGAATATCAAGCCACTATACCAAATACAGTACAGTGACAGTGTAAACCTTGTGTCTCAACCCTTTCTCCTTGTAGACTGTAAGCTCTTTTGGGCAGGGCCCTCTTCACCTCTTGTATCGGTTATTGATTGCTTTATATGTTACTCTGTATGTCCAATGTAACCCACTTATTGTACAGCGCTGCGGAATATGTTGGCGCTTTATAAATAAATGTTAATGTAAAATGTAAATGTAAATGCAATGATGTGGTGACCCTCCTCCACCAATGCACCTAGTGAGACAACCAACTCACCAGATATAAATAAATCTTGCAGTGTGTAACAGCAACAGCTCATATGAGTCGCCTGAATCATATTGGATATCTCAAACCCACAGAGAATAAATCCAAAGCTCCAAACAAGTAGCCATACATGGAACAGATATAATTTGGAAATAGTGCAATAAAGCTTTTATTAAATGTATGTAGATGCCACAAAATGGCTACTTACAAACTTCCAAGAGTATACTGCTTATCTAAGATAACTTATCAATGCTTTTCACAAGCTTTTTCATTCCCACTGTGAGAGACAGCATTTAAAAAAACAATTCAGGAAATCACATTGTAAGATTTTTAAAAGAATGTACTTCTTTAAAAATCATACAATATGATTTCCTGTTTTTTTTTTTTTTTTTTTTAAATGCTGTCTCTCACAGTGGGAATGCACCTACATTGTGAATTTCAGACCCCGACCTGATTTCTAAGTGGGAAAATTTGCAAAATCGCAGGGTGTTCAAATACTTATGTTCCTCACTGTATACATATATATACAGTATTTATTAGGAATGCAGCTTATCCAGGATTTTGTTTGGGATTAGGTCAAGATTCTGCCTTTTTCAGCAGGATTCTAAAAATTCATGGTCCTGGTCAAACCGAATCCGAATATAGTCACATAAACACGAAGCTTGAAATTTTTTTATCCCATCTCTCGCTTGATTTGCTTATGCAAATTAGGATTCAGATTTGATTCGGTATTCGGTATATATATATATATATATATATATAAATACAGTTTGCCAATAAGCTGCATACCATGAGAGTAGATGATACCTGGGTGCCAGTGCAAAAAAGCTTAGGTATACGAGGATGAAGTGACGGCACGCACAGGAATTTTCACAACGAAGACATTCAGTATTAAAAGAAATGTGAGGCTTTATTCAATCCGACGTTTCAGTTCCTGAATGAAACTTTCATCAGGGGCAGCCGGCTGTCCCTGATGAAAGTTCCATTCAGGAACTGAAACGTCTTAACCTTTTAACGTCTTTTTCTAAAAACATTTTTTCCCTAGGTCTTTGCCTTTAACACCATCTGTGCCACTCTTGTAGGTAAATTGTGGGCCGCATGCTGTAACCACGTATGCCACTCAGGTGTAATAATAACAAAGCTGTAGTATTTATGAGCTGCAATAAAAGGGTAAAAGAAGGTGCATCTCAGTATTACAGGACAGAGCACCCAGAAATTTACTGTAAGATATAAAAGGCCCAAATTGAAAAAAGTAAGATTAGACTGGAATGAATGAAAGAATGAGAGAATTACATTAGGGAGATGCCAGGCATTTAATGTAGTAGTAATGATGTATCAAGTCCTTTTTATGACAGCGGAGTTCTCCATCCCTAGGCCTGTGTAAGGTTACAAGGTTAATAAGTAAAAGTCAGCGCAAAACGGTATAGAAAAAGAATTTCAAAATGTAAATTAGCACAGATACAATGGTAATGTTGAGCTTCTAAATTGAAATAATTTTTCATTGGCCAAATGAAGATTCTAAAGGCAACGGCAATTTAACAAAAGGAAACGTTGCTCAGCTTTTTCAGTACAACCAGTTCGCTTGTACATTAGTACAATTCACCATTACTAATATTATATGAAACATAAAAGTGACCAACATGTGCCATATTCAAGTTTAAAAAGGTTGAGAATGTACCCGCAGATATCCCTATGTAAGGGTTAGCACTATAAATATAATTTGCACATGATACTCTACTTTTACAGACAATGAATAGGTAAAAAAAGAAAATATACAGCATAAAAATGTTTTAGTAAAAGACATAAAACCCATAATTATACTATTAACAGGAAAATGTCCTGCCAAACTGATATCACATCAGCGGTGAATGTCAGAACGCATTCCAATGAACACTCATGTGCCTGTGTACCAGTGGACCTGTGGACCAAAAGGTAAAAAGGTGCTCTGGTCCTCTGGTATATTGGCGCATCATTGTGCTTTGGAGTGCATTTCAAAACATGGCACTACCTCATGACGTCCCTTTGCCACCAAATTTAAAAAGGTATTATTGCACCCAGTCCTGCTGTTTGCACCTCAAGCTTTTAGTCCATTCTGGGCCACAAAGACCTGTGTTCCCCTCCTGAATACAGTGCTACCTGCATTTAGCATCTCTGTTTACATTAACGTACAGTTTGGGGCCCATTTACTTACTCACGAACCGGCCGAATGCGTCCAATTGCGTTTTTTTCGTAATGATCAGTATTTGGCGATTTTTTTCGGAAAATTATCGCGACTTTTTCGTTGCCATCCGAATGTTGCGTAAAATCTGGCGATTTTTTCGTAGCGTTAAAACTTGCGCGAAAAGTCGCGCCTTTTTCGTAGCCATTACGAAAGTTGCGCAAAATGTTGCGATTTTTTTCGTAGCGTTCGGATTCATTCAAGCTTCAGCATGGTGACTTTTCTTGGGCCAGGTTGGAGCTGCAGGGTGCCATTGAGTCCTATGGGAGGCTTCCAAAATCATGCTAAGTCTGAAAGTTTCGGCCGCCGCTTATGAGCGCTCAATACGAAAAAGTCGCGACAAGATACGAGCGAATCGTAATGGCTACGAAAAACTCAAGTTTTTTCGCGAAAATCGTATTGGTAACGAAAAAGTCGCGGCAATTTCCGAAAAGTCGTAAAGGCACCGAAAAAATCGCAAAAAATACGAAAAAGACGCAAAATGTTCGTTTTCCAATCGGAATTTCTCCAATTCGGATTCGAATTCGTGTCTTAGTAAATCAGCCCCTTTGTGTGGGAAGACCTAACCCTCTCATGCCCTACCCTTTCCCTATCTTTCACAGCCTTCTTTGCTCAGCAAGACCCTGGATGCAAGCACTTCTTGTATAAGCACGAGGGATCATAATTTTGCTCCTCTATAGCACTTGCATCTGAGGTCATCATAAATGGCCCCTGCTGTTAATGCCAAAGGGAGTACATTCCAGATTTCGGAAACAAGCTATTGATTTATTAAGACTAATAGGAACTCACCCCTTCATTAATTTCAGCTATAATATGCAATTGCCATCATAATCAGAAATAAAACTGTGGGTATTGTTTTTTCATACTTTATCAAGTTTATATTTACTTAAAAAATTAAATGTTCAAGAGGATAATAAAGATATACTTTCATTTAATCTTTACTGATCTACAGGTCACAGCTGCTAAATATATCTTCATAAACCAATCTCTGTAATTATCTTGCTGCTTTGCAATAATAATCACACAAATATCCAGGACTGAACAAACAAATTATCAGTTAAGAAAGAAAACATGGAAAATAAAAATCCTATTAAATTATCTTTAGTGTTTTCTTTTACAGAAGACTTTTGTGATAAGTTTCAGTCTTCCAATTAACATACCTTACTGAACAGTACACACAGTCTTTAAATTTAAATGGCATGACATACAAAGAGTCGAGTGTTTAAGGACAAAGAATACAAAGAAAATGAGATTAGTCATTAGAACTGTTATTTAGTCATTTCTGCTCAGTACTTGGGAATAGCATATTATATGAAGCCACAGGGTCATTTATGACTGCATATGCAGTATGCAAAGTTCAATTTTAAGCACAAGTCATCGTGTTTTTACCCACAATGCTCACCTAAGGGCAATGCTCCTAACACAACTGTGCGCATGGAAACTTACTGCGCTGGCACTTTGATGCAGATTGTTGCAATTTACAAACATTATTTTTTTTCAACAATCCATGTTTTTTGCACTAAAGCTCACATTTTTCATGAAAAAACACAATCTATTTATGATTTATTGAGGTTCAAAACCATGAAAACTACTAGTACAAAACTTCACCATCTAAAAGGTCATGTATAGTGATGGGCGAAATTTTTCGGGAGGCATGGATTCGCTGAAAATGTCCACGTTTCACCATTGGTAGATTTTTTTACGAAATGGACATGACACAGCATGCCAAAAAAAATTGTCGCCCACGTCAACAAAAAATTGTCCATTTTTTTGGGCTCATCACTAGTCATGTGGCAGTTGTTCTGTTTCCATTTGAAAGATCTCCTTTTGCTTTGGGGTATTACAGATTTTTAGATTTTTTTGGATGCTTCATTCGTTGAAAAAAATGAGAAAAAATGTTCATGGGTCTTCTGCATTTTTTTGTTTATGTTTTTTTTAAAAGGCTATTTTGATAAATCACTTGCATTTATGGTTTAAGTGAAAATGAGTTTAGCTGTAGTTTCAGAAAACTCCTTCTTTGTGTACAAGTGCACTGCAGCGAATGACACACAGGCTGCAGCGGGATCCCTGTGACCACGACTGTACTTTCAGTCATAAATGATCCATGATGTCTTGGTTTTATTGCAGTGTACAAGTGAGGGTATGGGATCTATTATCCAGATAAGTCTGGGATCGATTATTCAGAACAGTGTAATTTGCCCTTCTGAATAAATGAATTTCAATCACTATTACCACTTAACTTTTACATTTTAGCAGTTATACTCTGTATCATTTGTATTAAATAGAATCAAACCTTAACCCTTTAACATTAAAAAAAAATATTGTTTTATTTTCTATTTTTATTCCATGTTCTCAAAATAGAATTAAAACAAGTTGCGTCTCTGTTGTTCTGATAAAGATAGAATGCACTTTTTCATAAAGCCACTTTTGAAATTACATTATTGTTTGCTTGCCAAGTTACTGTTCCAATATGCATGTTATTTTATTCTTGCCAACTTGTTCCATTATCTATGCAGATCAAGCAGCTGAATTAAATATTTTATATAAACTTTGCCTCTATTCTTTCCTCTTTATATTGACTTTTTTTTGTCAAAAACACATGAGTCCTATATGGCAACATTTTTATACTGTTGTTACTGTACATTGTTTGTGCAGGTTAAATGTATTCAGTCATGTCTCAGAGTCAATAAAGTACTTGAAAACATAAATCATCTGCAATATATTAAATATATGCTACAGCAACTCCTCAGCCTGGATGGACAAATTTATTTAATGACATATTAATAATGTTGGCAAATATTTTTCATATCAGTTATAGTATACTGTACCCTGACACTGGAATTTAGATTTATAATGTAAGCAAGGGTCTTATAATGGAATATATAAAGTCTTATAATGGAAACTCTAAACAATATTTAGAAATGTAACAAATATTAACTAGTAGCAGTGCACAGTACAGAACCAATATTCCACTGAAATAACAATTGTGGTTATATTGATAAGGTCTGAGACATATGTTCAATATAAATATCATTACAATACAGTATATTTACTTTACAAATGCAATTTTTATTTTTATTTATCTAAATGTAAACATTATTTAAATTAGTACTATCCTAAACTAAACACAAATCAGAAGCATAGTGCCTCTTTAAACATAGAGTGTATTTACACTTTAAACATAATTGCTTACAACATTCAAAATTGATGATATATAAAGGTGTGCGTTTTTGATTCACTCCAAAAATCTACGCCATTATATTATACTGCCTCAGAGTTGATGTAATACATTAAGGTCAGTGGGGCTGAGGAGATAGGTGTGTCAGGATTTTACCAGAATCAGGTGAGTGAGGGCTCAAAAGCAGTGAGTGCGTCTAAGGATTGCAACAGACCAGTTGTGCTGTGTAGTGATGGGCAACATTTTTCGCCAGGCATGGATCTGCAGTGAATTTCCATGTTTCGCCATTGGCGGATATTTTTGTGAAACGGGAGTCAAAATTCAGGGAGGAAAAATTTGTGAGCATGGCAAAAAAAAATTATCGTGTGTGTCAAAAAGTGACATGGAGCAAAAAAATAGTTGCGTGTTAAAAAAATGACGTGCACAACAATTGTATTTGACATACATAACAATATTTTTCATCCAAAGTTAGAACAAGTTCAGGAATAGTCAACACTGGAGATTAGGAGACATGTCAGGGCTGGGCAATGTGGTTTAGACCAAGATTACCAGTATCAAGAGTTCTTAAAAAGGTTGATGCACATCAATTCACCCAACACAAAATCTGGTGTTGGGACGGCAACATTCATAATTTTTTTTTACAAATATTACAAAGTTTTTTCTCTGAATTTCATTTTACACAGCATAATAAATAGGCCCCTTAGCGTCACATTCATTACACAGCGGTAAAAATGCACTGGATTTTATTCAGTACAGCAAGGAGTTAAAGTTGCAATATGTGGCACATTCTAACTCCACTTTTTTATGCAGCTAAATAAATATGCTCCAAAATTTAAAGCACTCATATTCCATTTATTTCAAAATGTCTATGCATTCAAACCTTTTGTTCATTGTTTATTTGAATTAATGTTTGAATGCTTTCCATGAACTGATTGCTTTTTTGGATACAGTAGAACAGTTTCAATTTAAAAATGAGCAGATTTCATTAAAAACTTATCAAGATATCAATCAATTAACTGACTTTTAGGATAGATTTCTTTAGTAAGGAAATTATAAACAAAATTATAAAAAGTGACACTTGAGGAGACCTTAAAAAAAACAGACTTCTGTGGAACTGAGGAATTAAAGGTCTCTCTTGCATTAGTGAATTTCAGTATTCATAAGTCCACCATTAAGAGAACACATGGAGAGGGTTACAAACAGAAAAAAATCCTTCCCATCTACAGTTTGCTAAAGACCACATTGACTCAAAAGACCATTAGAAGAATGTTCTGTGAATGGATGTAAACAAAATATATTGGCTTGATTGAAAAGCATTATGTTTGGTGAAAGCAAACAATGCATTTCAGAACCTTATACCATTTGTAAAACATTGTGATAGCTGCACCATGGTTTGGACCTGTTTTGCTGCCTCTGGACCAGGATGAAACTATGAATTTTGAATTTTACCAGGAAAATGTCAACATATCTGTCTGTAAACTGAAACTCAAGAGAAAGTGGGTCATCCAGCAAGTCAATCTACCCAAGTAAAGATTGAAGCAGAAGGAAGTTTTGGAATGGCCAATTGAATACCCTATAGCATTTCCTTCAACATCCCTTAGTTGAAGCTGTTCTGTAAGGAGTAAAGAGTAACAATTGCACCAAGGTAATGTGACCACAATTTAGTGAAGTTATTGCTGCCCAATGGGGGCACAGCAGCTACTGAAAGTATATGTAACTTTCGATCATTTTTCTTAGTAAATAAATGAGCATTATGTTTTTGACTCTTTTGTTTAATCTCATTATCTAGTATTACGACTTGCATAAGAAAAACAGATCACATATTTATTGAGACATATTCATTGAGAAATATAGAGATTATATATATTGCATTACCTTTATAATATATCATAGCAAAAAAACAAATGAATATACATTTTTAAATTTTTATTCATATGACTGATGATATTTTCTTGCATTGGCTACCTGATAAGATATTGGCACTAACAAAATAAATATACATTTTCTATATTATTCTGAAAAGATGAGGATCCTTATACAGCAAGGTTAAGTGAAGGATAGAGATAATAGCAGAGCATGCTGTAGGACTTATTCTGAATCCTGTTGATATTACACAAATAGAATGAAATTATTTGTTAGCAATGCAGTGGGACAATGGTATGTAAAATGTTAAATGACCATTTAGATACAGTTGTTTAATTAAGTTTTGAAAATGTAATTATACAGATTTTTCTTTTAACATACCATGCATTTTTTAGTTCTTTATGTAAGCATTTTAATAAATTATATCTATGTGTATTAAAATACATTTTATGATGCTTTTATAGGGGTTATGCTCAGTGTTTGTAAATCTCTTTTAATCTAATTCTTTCTATAAAGCAAACAAGATTCCTTTTTAGGATTCCTACAAATTTGTTTTTTAAAATTGCATTGCAGGTATACCTGGATAAGGCCTCAGACAGCATAAGCATAAATTGCAGATGTTCAAAAACTTACATATTATTGAGTATAAATGATTTTCTGTTTAGACCTTTGGCTGATGCCACACGTGGCGCAGGGCTGATTTTTTCGGCAAGCGGAAAAACGCTTGCCGAAAATTCAGCCCTACGCCTGCTACTTGTGCCTGCACCTGAATGAATGAGATACGCTCGGGTGCAGGCACATATAGCCGATATACGCATGAAAACGCGAGACTTTGCATTCTCACGTGTTTTCATGCGTATATCGGCTACATGTGCCTGCACCCGAGCGTATCTCATTCATTCGGGTGCAGGCACAAGTAGCAGGTGTAGGGCTGAATTTTTACAAACACTGAGCATAACCCCTATAAAAGCATCATAAAATGTATTTTAATACACATAGATATAATTTATTAAAATGCTTACATAAAGAACTAAAAAATGCATGGTATGTTAAAAGAAAAATCTGTATAATTACATTTTCAAAACTTAATTAAACAACTGTATCTAAATGGTCATTTAACATTTTACATACCATTGTCCCACTGCATTGCTAACAAATAATTTCATTCTATTTTCAGTAACAAGGAGCATGTATTAAGTTGGGATCAAGTACAAGGTACTGTCTTATTATTACAAAAAAAAACCGATTTTAGAAATGTGAATTATTTGATTAAAATGGAGTCTATGGGAGTTCTTTCAATAATTCGGAACTTTCTGGATAATGGGTTTCCAGATAAGGGGTCCAATACCTGTACCATACATAAGAAAAACTATGGTAAATAATTTGTTAATTGTACTAACCGAATATTAATAAATGAATTGCACCCCATGACTGGGTTTTTTATACCTATGAAACACAGGTGTTTTCAGTATGAGACATAGTTTAGATACAGTAAAATGATGAATACTATTTTTAAGCAACTCAAGGCTGGATGATTATGTACAGATTAAAACATCAACATTACTGAACTGCATTTAGGTAGAAGATTAAGTGCATTTGCATTTAGATAATTGAGCATTTATTCTAGACTCAGTATATTAAGTAAGGTAATTAACAAGCTTGTGTTTTTAAATCTAAAATGTTATTATTTACATATATATGTTCCTAATTAATCTGCACTGCAATTTAGTTTATGGTAATGTAATGTAGATGAATTTAATACCTTGACAAACTAATGCATATGTAAGCAACCCTTTTTTCTTTTTTTAATTATTGCTATTTACAGATGTCATACACATGTACTTACTTTAGGAAGATTATTATTTTGGGAAGTAGAGTAATAGTAAAGGATATAATTTAACAAAAGTAGTGATGTATCTGTAATCCATTGATGGAAATCTTTATTAGCTTTACTCCTTTAAATATCAATTGTTTTTATTATTGAAAAACCAAAAGTAAAAACCAAAGTATTGGCACCTCTACATTTTACTGTGAAAAGGAAGGAAGTTATCCTAACAACTTTTTCCCCAACCAAAGTTTGCTTGATTTTACAAGGTCCATGTAGTTTATGTTATAACTCTGCAGGTAGGCATTTACAGATGTTGCAGTGTACCCTCTTGATCATTATATATACATATAAATATATATTTTTTTATATTTTCTTTATACAGAAGAAATCATGGAGATGTGATATAGAAATTAAGAGAGAACATCTATATAACAGATTTAGGGCCTGATTCACTAAAGGGCGATAAAACGTGCGCTATTTTTATTGTGCGCTAAAATTTTTACCGCAGCTTAATTTTGGCGATTTTTCGCACGATTCACTATAAGCATACTCACGCTTTTTTACGCGCGATATTGCATGCGTTATTTAACTCGCGAAGACTATTTCAATGCGGTATTTGCTGGTACATGTGCTAAATTACGCCCGCGAATAGTCACCGCATATGAATGGTAGCTTAGAAATAGTGTATAAAAATTGTCGCCGCATATAAATGGTGTATATAAATATTAGCCACATATAAATGGTAGCATATAAATGGTATCATATAAATAGTAGATGCTTATAAATAGTAGCCACTAGTGATGAGCAAATGTGTTCTGGTTATCTTTAGTGAAAAATTAGCAAATCTTTCGAAAGATCCACGAAACGGCAAAAATGTTGTGCGGGCAAAAAAATTGTTGCTGTGACTATTATTTTTTGACGCTTGTATAAATTTTTGTATGTGCGGTGAATTTTTGCGTGGCAAATTTTTTCAGGCGTTTTGCCATTGGCGGATTGTTTTGCGAAACGCATGAAAAAATCCGCTGCAAAAAAATTCAACGCACGTCCAAAAATTCGCTGCGAATCCATGCCTGGCGGCATTTCATCACTTGTAGCCAAATATAAATAGTCGCGCAAATGAACGCACGCCATGTTAGCCATACACGCCAATACTTGCAGAAAATTACTGTATTAAAAATGAACATTTCGCTGCAAACTGGCGGCTGCGTCACTCTAGGGGAATTTAGCGCGCAAAAGTTATAGTGAATCATGCGATCATATTCTTTTCAGCACGGAAATGAACGCATGCGGTAAAACTAGCGCGAGAAATACTGCATGCGAAAATGCGACTTATCGCATGCGGTAATGCTGTAGTGAATCGCACGCTAATTGTCGCGTCTTTTTTACCGCAAAAAAACGTGCGATAAACTTTAGTGAATCAGACCCTTAATGTGAATTTTAGAAAAATTATAGAGAATGAGCAGCCTCATCTTTCTCAAATAAAATAGAAATGTGGAACAATTGCCTCAAAGTGTGTAAAAAATAAAGGGGAAAGGTAATACATTTCATTTCACAAATTCCCAGTATTATTTACCCTTTGTTTAGATGGCTAGTAGTGATGATTGAATCTGTCCCGTTTCGCATTGACAAAAAATTTGTGAATCTTTTTTTGCCATTCACAATAATTTTTTTACGCAGACGACGATTTTTCGACGTGTGGCAAATTTTGCAGCCCTTGTCATCCATTTCGGGAAATAATCCGCCAATGGTGAAATGTGGAAATTTGACACGAATCCATGCCTGCCAAATTATTTTGCCCATCACTAATGGCTAGTAGTAAGGAAAGAGAATCAGTGGCAATTTTTGATATAAACTTGATTTTTTATCTAATTGATTATATTTTATTCAAGGAGACCATATTTTCCAGTAGAAATATATTTTTTTAAAAGCTCAAACATACAACTTATTAGGGAAAGTTCGATGTCCCCAAGATCACCATATTAAATATCTACGCATACTATTGATTGCAGGAAAAACTATGGCACTTACAATAATTTACTTCCAAAAAAACATACATTATTAAACAGTCAAATACTGGTCATTTTAAAGTAGGCAAAATATATATTTATCCTACAAAGAACTAAATTCCAAAGCTTTGCTAAATTTAGCTTTTTTTAACATAATTTCTGAAAATTGTCTCAATGCTTGCATTTTACAGCATCCTATTTCCTACTTATCCTAAGGTGCAAATAGAACATATAAAAAAAAACTCCAGGGTTCTTCTAAACAGTTTGATGCCCCATATCCTGTATTTTATGTGTTGTAGGAACCCAGGGGTATTCTTGAAAAGTAAAAAGTCTAAAGAATTAAAAATAGACAGAATAGAAAGATATGTATCTACTCCAAATGAACAACATACAAATTTTTTATAAAGTTTTTTTACGATTTTGTGAAATATCTGAAAATTGATTATCTGCTGCAAACAGAATAAAACAGAATAAATGTAAATACCAGGAGTCTTCTAAATAGGAACCTAGTTTACACAATATAACAAAAGTATGTGGCATGTAAAGACCCCAAAATAAATATAGTGTGCACACAATTTTTAAAGTAAAGGTAAAAAGTAATCTAAAACAATGCATATTGTAACAAAATCACTTAAATCTAACAAAACAAATCAAGCAATAAAAACATTGCTCAGAGTAGTGATCAAAATCCAACTCTCCACCTTAGTTCCTTCACAACCCCTTACAGATACCACATTTCCTGCAGATAAAGCAAATTTTGCAATTTGTATCTGTTCCAAAAGTGTATGTGCCTTTCTACACAGACAGATCTATTTCCTAGCAAGAGACTGCTAACTGATCCCCCAGTTTACTAGAAGGTTATTAATTGACAAGAAGCTAGATTCCCATACACACAGTGACATTTAATTTTGTAATCTAATGTTCTAATGTATAACATGTTAATGTCTTGCAAAATATCATACCTCTTGAAGCTCTAGCACAGTGATCCCCAACCAGTGGTTCATGAGCAACATGTTGCTCACCAACTCCTTGGATGTTGCTCCCAGTGGCCTCAAAGCAGGTGCTTATTTTTGAATTCCTGTCTTAGAGGCAAGTTTTGGTTGCATAAAAACCCAGTGTAATTGCCAAACAGAGCCTTCTATAGGCTGCCAGTCCACATAGGGGCTACCAAATAGCCAATTATAGCTCTTATTTGCACCCCCAGAACCTTTTTTCATGCTTGTGTTGCTCTCCAAATCCTTTTCCATTTGAATGTGGCTCATGGTTATAAAAGGTTGGGGTTACCTGCTCTAGCACAATATCTAATTTTTATCACTTTTGGACTTATGCTTCAGTCTGTGAATGGCAGAATTTATGTCTTTTATGTGCCCTCTTAGACTGGGATTGTCTTCATTCTGTCTTTTTTTAACATGTTGCCATACATACATACATACATACATACATATTGGAAAATTCACAATTTTAATGGGCTCCTAATAAACTGACCAATTTTATATTTCTGAATTATTAAGACTTTTTTCTAAAAAACATAATGCTCCACTGTCCTTACTGTAGTCAGAACAATTCCAAGTTCCACCTTGGTAACTGCAAATCATGTTTCTCTGAAGAACATGTAAAGTACTAGCCATCAATTTTTCACAGATGCTGAGCAAACAGCCCATAAAATGTATCTTTTAATAACTTTATGTGGGAAAATGCTATGGCCTTTCAGTCAAGGATACCTTTAATTATGTTGGATTTAGTTGACATTTTGCTAGGATCTTGGGAAGTGATGAGGAAACTGTACTTGACAATAAACTGAAGTTTTGACATTCTCTTCATCTCTTGTGCAGCTAGAATACTTCAGTTTAACTGCAATACTTCCCATTTCATATAAATAATATCTGTCAGTTTTATTGTACCTTGAATGTTTTATGCAAATGGATGTCACCAGCTAAATTTAACTATATTTTAATGTAATAAAATATATACAAGTAAGCTTAAAATTTCTATAAATGTACAATGTATGCATAAAATAGCATGTTTAAGACTATTTTAGGACTAGATTTACATTTTTTTTTATTATGTACAGGTATAGGACCTGTTATGCAGAATGCTCGGGACCTGGGGTTTTCCGGATAAGGAAGAATTCCGTCATTTGGATCTATATAGTCTACTAAAAGTAATTTAAATATTGAATAAACCCAATAGGCTTGTTTTGCCCCCAATAAGGATTAATTACATCTTAGTTGGGATCAATACAAGGTACTGTTTTATTATTACAGAGAAAAAGGGAATCATTTTTAAAAATTAGAATTATTTGCTTATAATGAAGTCTATGGGAGATGGCCTTTCTGTAATTCAGAACTTTCTGGATAATGGGATTCCGGATAAGGGATCCCATACCTGTAATGGTATGTAAAATAATACAATATCCTTTAATAGAATCAACTATATTAAAACCGTGGCATAATTATATACAAGACATGGGTATGGCAGCTTGTTGCCTTTGCATGTACCACATATACGGTATATTTGCTGCTTTAAGTTTCTTTAAAGGGTAAACAAGTAAAATATTGTTAGAAAAACATAGCGTTAAGAGAGGCTGGTATGCTTTTGTCACACTGACACAATCAGCTTCAAGCATATCTGGTATACTGGTGATAAACTATTGTTTTAAAGCAATTCTGTACATAAAAGGTCACAGTCATTTATTGATGAGGTGGAAAGAACAAAACATACAAAAATAGAATCATTGCTTGCACAAGAAAGGTCAATAAGAACTTTAATAATTTGCATAAAAATATGTTTGCAATGTCCTTAGAACATGGGCCAAATGCAGTTAGATTTATTCAATGGAGTAAAGTACTGTATATACTCGAGTATAAGTCTAGTTTTTCAGCCCCCAAAATGTGCTGAAAAAGTCACCCTCGGCTTATACTCGAGTCGGGTGCCATGGGTCCCTCCAGACTAGCACCCTCTGTCCTTTGTGTGCAAATTAAGCCACCAGACCCTCCAGTGCCCTGGGCCGCTCCCAAATTCATCTTCATCTACCGTCCTCACCTGTCCCATTCTGCACTAGACTTTGCACTTTATATTCTATATAAACTATATATAGTTTTAAAGGATTTTAACTCTTTGGGGCACATTTACTAACCCACGAATCCGAATCTGAATTGGAAAAATTCCGATTGGAAAACGAACATTTTGCGACTTTTTCGTATTTTTTGTGATTTTTTCGGCGCCTTTACGACTTTTCGGAAATTGTTGCGACTTATTTCGTAGCCATTACGATGCGCTCGTATCTTGTCGCGACTTTTTCGTATTGAGCGCTCGTAAGCGGCGGGCGAAACTTTCAGACTTAGCATGATTTTGGAAGCCTCCCATAGGACTCAATGGCACCCTGCAGCTCCAACCTGGCCCAAGAAAAGTCACCATACTGAAGCTTGAATGAATCCGAATCTTTCGTACTCGGCGCGAAGGCTACGAAAAAGTCGCGACTTTTCGCACAAGTAGTAAAGCTACGAAAAAATCGGCAAATTTTGCGTAACATATGGAATGGCAATGAAAAAGTCGCGACAATTTTCTGAAAAATCGCCAAATACCGATCATTACGAAAAAAATGCAATCGGACGCATTCGGCCCATTCGTGGGTAAGTAAATGTGCCCCTTTGTGTTTTAGCTTGGTTGCTGATTGAGTACTCTTAAGGTATCATTGTTGATAAAACATTTGTTTTTGTTGACCCTCCACTTACAGAGCTAGTTTACAGTTTTTATTTGAAATAAATATTTGAAAACATATACCCCACTGATGCCTCATTTAATGTAATTTTATTGGTATTTGTTTTGATGAAACTTAGCAGCAGCTGCTGCATTTCCCACCCTAGGCTTATACTTGAGTCAATAAGTTTTTACAGCTTTCTTAGGTAAAATTAGGTACCTCGGCTTATATTCGGATCGGCTTATACTCGAGTATATACGCTATCTATGTTCTGGGGATTTTTTTTTCTTTTTCTCATCCATTGATTTATCACGGTATTTTTTGTAACTATGTAATCAATTATAGAAACAGGCTAAAGTGTGTATACTAGATATACAGCAAATAAAAGTGTATGTGTAAGGTTTTTTACACCAAAAAATTATGTAAAAAAAGTGGTGTAAATAAAAAGAATATGTGAAATCTGTGTATTTTTTCTTCGTGATTGACAATCCCTGAAATCATCCAATATAATTCTTAGTATTTTCATTTAAAACACAAACCTGGTGGATCCCAAGTCATGGGGAAAAAATCAAAAGGGAAAAAGTGGAGTGAAATAAATAAAAAATCTATGTATTTTCACTGTCCATTACAATCCCTGATACCATCCAATTCGATTCTTGGGATTTTGTTTTAAAACACAGACCTGGTGGTTCCTAAGTCATGGGGAAATCCTCTTACCCCACATTTTTCATGTGACTGCTATTTTTGCACCAAAATCTTCCACTAGGCTTTGAGTAGGCCTGAAATTAATACTGTACTATACAACCATGATTGTTGTTTAAACAGTGATGTTTGTTTTTATCACATGATTTCTGAGCAGGCTTGTTAGAACTACTGGTTAGTGATAAGCAAATTATTTCGGTAGGGCATGAATTTGCTTTGAAATTAGGCATTTTGCCATTTGTAATTTTTTTTTGTGAAACTGCTGCAAAACAAAAACCTGCTGAGTGAGAAAAAAGTCATAAAAACCCCCGAAAAAGCAACGGTCACATCAAAAAAAGTTGCGGTCAAATATGTTGCGGTCACATCAATAAAGTCTTGGTTACATAAACAATATTGTGCACATCAAAAAAAGTTGCACACATCTAAAAATGTTAATGCGGTTTCATTAATTTTTTTAGCAGTTTTGAGAATCTTTGCCCAAAAAGAAATGGGACAGATTCACTCATCTCTACTACTGGTAACATTAGATATTTCAATTAAAATAGATTCAGAAAATAATTCCTATATGCAAGATGAAGAAAATATATATATTTTTTTTCGTAACTTAGTGAGTAGGTTACAGAAACAGAGATAAAGGCTGTGTTCTACAGCAGCTTACTACCTCTCTATGTTATGGTAAAAAGCATGAGATCTGTAACACATAATACCTTCTTTATTCCCATAAGGTTAATATTTGCAAAAGTATAGAACACAGGTTTGAAATGCACATAGCTCATATTGCAGCCTAAATAAAAAAAAAAAATCACTTTATTGCAACACCCATTTTCTGAAATTGTGAACATTGTTCTTACTCTGAAACTTCAGAACTGGATAAATCTTTTCCATAAATACCTGAAATGCATAAAATATTAGACATCATTAGACATCATTGCCATGAGTGCTAGTAGTAGAATACTTAAGGGAACAAGGTGGCACTAATTATGGGCTTGTGCACCCATGGCAGTACATAGTTACATAGTTACATAGTTACATAGTTACATAGGGTTGAAAAAAGACCATTGTCCATCAAGTTCAACCCATCCGAGTAAACCCAGCACACAACCTATACTAACCAATCTATACACTCACATACATAAACTATATATATACAACCAGTAATACTAACTGTAGATATTAGTATCACAATAGCCTTGGATATTCTGCTTGTTCAAAAACTCATCCAGGCCCCTCTTAAAGGCATTAACAGAGTCTGCCATTACCACATCACTAGGAAGGGCATTCCACAGCCTCACTGCTCTCACCGTGAAAAACCACCTACGCTGCTTCAAATGGAAGCTCTGTTCCTCTAATCTATAGGGGTGACCTCTGGTGCGCTGATTGTTTTTATGGGAAAAAAGAACATCCCCCAACTGCCTATAATCCCCTCTAATGTACTTGTACAGAGTAATCATGTCCCCTCGCAAGCGCCTCTTTTCCAGAGAAAACAACCCCAACCTCGACAGTCTAACCTCATAGCTTAAATCTTCCATCCCCTTTACCAGTTTAGTTGCACGTCTCTGCACTCTCTCCATCTCATTAATATCCTTCTTAAGGACTGGAGCCCAAAACTGCACCGCATACTCAAGGTGAGGCCTTACCAGGGACCTATAAAGCGGCAAAAATATGTCCTCATCCCTTGAGTCAATGCCCTTTTTTATACAAGACAGCACTTTATTTGCTGTAGTAGCCACAGAATGACACTGCCTGGAATTAGACAACTTATGATCTACAAAAACCCCTAGATCCTTCTCCATTAAGGATGCCCCCAACACACTACCATTCAGTAGATAGTTTGCGTTTATATTATTCCTACCAAAGTGCATAACTTTGCACTTGTCAACATTGAACCTCATTTTCCAGTTTGCTGCCCAGTTTTCCAATTTTGTCAAATCGCTCTGCAAAGCGGCAGCATCCTGCATGGAACTTATAGTTTTGCACAATTTATTATTTAATTAGTGTAGGTTGTGCCCCTTGCACTTAATCTGGTGGAAGATTAAAGTGAAGGGTCTCCCATAAAACTTGCAACCCCCATTGCTCCCTAGGTTGCAAGTCTGGATAATGAAACCCAGTAATTTCCACTTGGTTTTTAGGCCATGTTCTAAATTGCACATGGCATCTGACCTCATGTCTTTGTCCTTCTTGGGGGCATATTTATTATAGTGTGGAAGCCAACATCACTTGTGATATTCCCCATAGCAACCAATAAGCAGTTTTGCTTTGAACAATCACCTACAATTTAGAAAACAAAACATAGATCTGATTGGTTGCTTTGGGCAACATAACCGGTGATGTTGGCTAACACACTATAATAAATATGCCCCTTAGTCTGCTAGTTCTTGCTCACTCTTCATGGGGTCTTGTTTGTTAATGCTTTGTTTCTGCTTGTTATTGTTTTTATATTCTAATTGCACAATGCTGTAGAATATATTGGTGCTTTAGAAATTAATAATCATAAATATTTTCTTCACTTGAGTGGATTGTATTGCATATTCATTTCTTATTTACGTGAGAATTCTCAATCTGCATTTTCAGTTAAATCAACTTCATGTTTTATGTCCAACGTGAAAATGCTTTTTTGTTTAAAAGTTCTGTACCCAATATCCTAACAAGCAAAAGGAATACAAAATATGCAAAAGCCAATAAATCTAAAACTGGGTTGTTGCCATTTTGGGTTTGAAAATTATTGAACATTAATTATTTTTAGATAACAGATACTGTAAGTGCTCAGATGCTTTTCTCAAGATAGTACTGATCTACCAGATAATCATGCTTGCTACAGTTTTAAAATCATTTTCTAACGAGGGCAGAAATCAAAGATTTTAATGATGTATATTTAACTACTTTGGTGACACTTGGTAATCGCACAAGCATCAGTAATTAAGGGCATGGGCTGAACACATTGGGGCCACTACACTGCTGGTGCCTTTTATCTTCAGGCAATGAGGCAAAGCAGTGTACACTTTACAGCAGTGACTAAACAAAATAAAGTGTAATACTTATGTTAATTCTGCACTCTAATAAATGCATGCCCAATTTGCTAGCCAAATTGTTCTTGTAGAGATACTCTCCTGGTCACTATACTTAGCCAGACTGTAATGCACACATACTACTTTTTCTTTTACTTTAGTCTGTAGGGGTCATTTACTGCCATCCTGCAAAAATGAATTGCTGCAAGTCATTGCATTCTGTCTCGGAGCACAGAGAACTGCAGTCACCCCCATGAATACAGCTCTGCAATGCTGTATTCCTGGGGCTGGAGGTGGAAGGCATGTGTGTTCTTGTCCAATATTACTACACTGTATGTATACATATCTTTGTATATTTATCTTTATTTATGAATCGCTACTGATGTATGCAGCGCTGTACAGTAGAACAATAGATTAATACAACAGGGGGTTATTAAAATAATAGATAAATAAAAGTATAATAATACATACAAATAAATACAAGGTACAGTATATTTATAGTAGAGCTTATATCTCTCTTAGCTGCAAAAACAAAAAGATCACGCCAGTGTAAGAAGGCTGGGGATACCTGTCCTATGCTCTCTGTTATGGCTAAACTACATTGGAAATTTTGGTCAGAATTTGTGGGTCAGACTATGGATATTTAAAATGTGCAGTGTACCTAACAATTTTTCATTTCAAAATTTTGCTCCCCCTGGATACTGTGCTGGAAGAGTGCAAAATCAGGACACAATGCATTAGGGCAGGCAGCAAGGGCAGGTCCCTGATTTAGACTGCATTTCCTGCTGCTCCTACAGTGTACTAAGTAGGGGTGGGTAGGGGGCAGGAGGGCCTCCCAACCTGACCCTTGATAATACAGGGCTGACTAATGCAGTCTTTGCGCTATTAATGAAGTAAGCCACAGGTTCCTGCACTCCAAAGTAGAGTGCACACTTGAATGCAGTGCAAACAATAGCTGATTGTGGTCTTTTTTTTTGCACTTTGCACATCGCATTTTGGTTAAAAAATGAGCCATTTGGAGTAAAATTGGCTTGAAATCAAGATGTTAGGTTCTCCCAATTTTCTCTACGTCATATCAAATTCTTTATACTAAAATATAAGTACAGTATGTTGCCTATATGGGAACAACATTCTATTTTCATTTACACAAAGTACATTTATTGTTGTTATAATGAATTATGTCTCTCTCGTACTTAAAGATGAAAAGCAACATCGTAAGTGATTATTCATGAATTCCAGTATCTCATGATTTTCTTTTTTTTAAATGAAGTTATTTTCCTTGCTTTACATTGTTTTCATAATATGTATTCACTTTTGCTCAAAAGACATTTTATATTGATGTAAAAATGTCTACAAAACATCTGAACATGAATAGGTGTTGCCAGTACTGTGTTTTTTATTTAAAACTGGGTATTGTTCTATTACAATCCTTTTATTTCCATTGCTAGGTCATGAACTTTTATGAATATCTGTACTGTTCCAACTTGAAACATAATGACATTTGTATTATTGTATTATTATCATGTCTTTAGTATTCCTCGGGTAAGTTAACATTAACAGTTTTAACATTTCATGGTATCATTTATTTCCCTGTACATAATTCAGTAACAGATCTGTTAAATGACCCAAGAGTAAGACAGTATGACACTGTGTGCTGGCTGATTTGGTCACTCATTGCAGTTGGTAAAAGAGCTACCATTTATGTTTTTCAGTAAATGCACTGCTCTTATCAGTTTATTGAAGTCAAATCCATGCCTGGCAAAAACAAATTGCTCAATACTACTAAAGCCCTTTTCGTGCATTAAAAGGTCACATGATTACAAGGCTTGTGCTGCCATTGTTGACAATCATAGAAAATTAGTTAAAAAAAAAAACATGTAAAGTTGTTGCATACTTGCTTGATAAAACTTAAATTCCAACTGTAGTGATCCCTTCACATACTCCTCCTGAGATTTCAAGTCAGGAATACACACTTTTACAGGGCACCTCTACCATTTGACCCTTCATGATACTGTAAGTCTCTTCTTGGAAAGAAAGTGCTGTCCTTAAAGGGACACTAAACAAATCCCAGAAAAATGTAACATATAATGAAGGTTGGGGCATGCTGGGAGCGTTTCCAAAATTTCCCCCCAAATCTCCAGGGCCAGCAGCTGCATCAAAATCAGGGTCGGACTAGGCTGCCGGTACACCGGGAAAAATCCCGGTGGGCCCCGGCCCTAGTGGGCCCCAGCGGCCCAGTCCGACCTTTGCCGGCACTCCCCCTACTGACAGTTCCTCCCCGATGCGTTCAATTTATACGCGCTCGGGGAGGACGTCAGGTGGGGGCCCTGCGGGGGGGTTAGGGGGGCCCCTGGGGGGGGTTAAGGTATGTGGCTGGGGCACCTGTAGGGCCCCTGGGGCGGGAGCCCCGGTGGGCCCTTCACCCCCCAGTCCGACCCTGATCAAAATGCAAGAAATCCTCCAATGAGAATCCCAGCTGATCTGTGTAAATCTGACTCCCTGTTCTCTGTTCCTCCAATTGGAGTTGGGAGCATTAAGCACAGTTTCCCAGCGCTGAACAAGTCTGTCCTTTATCCCCATGTCTGATTCCTGTGTCATATAATGAAGGGAAAAATGACATATTTATCTCTATATGTAAGATATCAGCAAGATGCCTGGCATAGTGCTGGGAATCAATGTTATCATTCATGCAGCTGTTTTTTTTTTTTGTTTGTTTGTTTTTTTACAATTTCTAGAACAAAACTAAGGGGTGCAGTGGGACAGCATTATTATGGGTTTATGCTTCCGGCTCCAATAGTAAGAACAAAGAACATGGAGTCCATATGATATAGTTCTGTTGTGCAACGCATTGTGGGCTATGCAGTTCCTGCATGCTGCCTGTAGAGAAATTGTTGAAATTTGAAACATCAGTGTTTTAGTTCCCCCCCTTCCCTGGCAGAATTTTAAATGATGCAGAAAGAGAAGAACTGTTTTGCAGATGGAATTCAGCATATAAAAATGCTATTTATTTAAACTTTTTGAAGGAAAATTACATTGATATTAGGGGTTTCTGTGTTCCCCTTTAATGGAAAGCACAGGGGTTCTAGAAAAACAAATACTGCAAATCTAAACTAATAAATAGGGATGCGCCAAACCCACTATTTTAAGATCCAGCCGAACCCCAAATCCTTTGTGAAAGATGTGTGTGTAGTGGTCAAAACGTCGGATCTTTCCTATAAATATGTTTTTGCTCTTTCCTAAGTCCCCATGTGTGCGGCACTCTGTTCCTTTATATATGTATATATGTATGTTTTTTTAATCATAAATGTAATATATTATATCAGTGTATATCTGTATGCAAGGTTAGGCACATTACAGTTCTTTTTCACCATGACTTTTAGTTTCATCAAAATAGTATTCTTTAACACTACAGGATCTTACAAGAAAAATCAGCCCTTGACTGAAAGGTCTATCTATAACCATGATACTACATTTTAAGATTAAATTCCAGTTGGGAAATTAGTCTTAGATGATGTCAGCATGAGCTTGTAGTAAAGTGACAGATGTCGTGTTCTTATCATGTGTCAAGTCAAAGCTAAGTTTTATAGAGCAAGAAGAAGAACAAAAGGAACATCTGGTGCTGGCTTTCTATATTGTCTGTAAGTTTATTGATGTCTGTGTGTAAATTGTATCAGGTTCCAATTATAAAAGGTAAAGCAATGTACAAAGTGCATATGTCTTTTTTCTTTTTTGCATGTACATATTGCCCTGAGATATAGTATTTTGCTCTCCTAGAATGAAGTGTGAACAGTTTCATATGAACCTAACTGTACCACTATATCCATTTAGCAGTGCTACATCCAAAGGGGGCAGTAGAAGGCTGGCACATGATATACTTATTGTAGATGGCCAGTAGTGAGGAGCGGATTTTTTCGGCAGGCATGGATTCACAGTGAAATTCAGCACTTCCCCATTGGTGATTTTTTTCACCAAACTGCGTCAAATGTTTTCAGAGATGAAAAAGTCACCAAAAATGCCAAAAATGTCAATGAGACTTTAATGCATTTAGAGTAAGAAAAAAAGTTGCGTGTAAAAAATTGCAGGCAAATCTGTCCCTTTTCACTTTGCCACAAAATTCATGAGACAACAAAAAAATTGCAAAACAGTGAAAAATCTGAGAAACGCGTTTTTCGTCCTCAACTTTTTTGCCATGACCACTCCCATTTTGGCGTGACAACGTCCGATTTGATGCGACCACACATATTTTGACTGGCCAAATTTTTAATCCAACATGTACTAAAAATATAAATTGTGTGTGTCCATTTATTGTTGTATTATTGCATGCAACTCATAAAAATATAATAATGTTTAGCTATTCGTCTATTTATTTTCAATGCTAGAATTATTTGTAGAATCTTCTTTCCCCTGCATGCTATTTTTCAGAGGAATTAATGTTTTGCATAGGTTCTGACATGCAGGGCTGAGCAACAACATACATTGATATTTAATATTTTTCTCTG